>NC_092689.1:36515423-36841838 GCF_964275005.1 Diadema setosum
AGTCGCACCAAAACAGTCCTAACATATCATACCAGTTTGTTTGTTTTTTAAAGCAATTATGATTTACCTACTGTCTGAATATGGCAATTCTGAGCATTAGAAATGTACTTTTTAATCGAAGACATCCCCCAAAAAGAAAGGAAAAATAGAATGGATCCTAATTTCTAACAGAGTTGTATTCAAGATGTCAATCAGAAGGGAATTATTTACGTGGTCTGTTATGAAATCACTGAGCGCTTGATCTCTTCAACAAAGATCCATATCTTTACTGCACTTGATTGCCAGGAGAAATTACAACAAACTAGTTACGTTCAGACGGGAGCCCTTATCCTCGAAGTTAGGAAACTTTGAGGTTAGAGCTTGTAGTTAGGGACCGTGAAGACGCACTCGTAGTACGAGGTTTGCTCGATGTTTCGAGCCACGAGAAATCTTATGGTTAGCGCTCTAACCACGAGCCGCGGGGGGTCCCCACTCGTAGTTAAGCACCATGTGGACACAAAAAACAATGAACTCGAAGTTAAGAGTGACCTCGCCGTAAACTCCAGCCCCCACAATTTCCCTCTGCTTCCGGGTCAACCTCCCAAACGTACACCACAAATACACTACACGTGAAAAACCTATGACGCACGACACAACAGCATCATCTCTTCTTCCCATGTGCTTGATCTCTGAAACTGAACACGTCGAACTCGCTACTGTATTCTATATTCTTCTCCGACGCTAAAAAAAAAAAAATGTTTTCGACGAATATCTTCATAAAGGCATAAAGTCATCAGTGCAGTGCTATCTCTGCATACCATGACAGAGAAAAAGAGTACCTGTAAGCGAGTCCGACAGGGTTGGACTAAAGAATAAATAGACGCCTTGTTAGCAGTGTGGGCTGAAACTTCCGGTTTTGTGGTTTTAACATCGAGTAGGACCCACTCGTAGTTACGGGGGGGGGGGGGGGGGGGGGGGGGGGGGGGGGCAGAAGCTTAACCTCGAGGTTTCGTAACCTCGAGGTTAAAATTCGTCGTGTGGACACACGTCTTAGGGGGCAAGAGCTAAACCTCAAGGTTTCCTAACCTCGAGGTTAGGGCCTGCCGTCTGAACGTAACTATTGTGAGTTGCTTCATAGATAAAGAATGCAACAAAATTGGACAAAAATTCACTTTGATGCCACTAAATGGTTGAAGGTGGTTCGGATGGGCAACTTGGGGCAACTGTTCCTTTGTGGGTTTTTTGCATGTTCTCAAAGGAAAAGCTTTCTTAGTTACTCCTCTCAGTAGTTATGAAGGGCAGCATTATCTTGCATGTCTTAGCGGACCAGAGGAAATTGATCAATTTATCTGCAGAAGAGAAATAGATTTGTGGAGGAGCATGGTGTGCATTTGATGTCTGTTCACATGACCCAGATAGCTATTTTGAGGTGCGAGTATGACGCTAGATGGAGATTGATTTGATTGTACATTTGAAAGTGATACCAACTTTCTGTAGTCATTCTCTGAGTTCACAGTCATTTCTCGCTGGTCCTTTACTTGTGATTCACTGGATTTCATGCAGATTACTGCTCCACATACTCAGCGGGTGTACCTATGAACAGGGAAAGAGCCCCGTGACAAAAGCTCCATTGTACTGTAATTAGGATTACTTGCAATTCTGTCCTCCCACAAACGATGCCATGTGAGATCGCCGTCAAACTCTCTCCCGATACTCACCCATTGGCAGTTGGCCAGCGAGTGGTGTAGACACTCTGTCTACAGATGTGTGGCTGCTAATTAGTATTGACATGTCTTAGATGAGGTGCCTCCCACTACCCTCCACCCCTCCCCCCACCTTGCAGTCATTTTAGTTCGTCAATGTCTCAATCATGCGATAAGTTGTTATTCATCCTGAGCGATACAGACTTGACATTTGGGGGTGGGGTGGGATGGGATGGGGTGAGGGCTGTTGCAATACATGGCGATTTAAAAGAAGTAAAGTATAAGTGATGTTCCAAGTATGATGAGGTCATCTCATACGAGATGTGATCAACACCTTACCATACTTCATTCTCTCTGTATTGTCTACGTGAAGCACTGTAGAACCAACATGTACTTGAGAAAGCAATGTCAATGACGATGTGATTAACTAGTAGTAGTTTTAGTATGAAGTAGCAGTAGAAGTACATTGTAGCAATAGTAGTCATGGCAGTAGGAGTGCTAGCATTAGGAGAAGCAGAAGTAGTAGAAGTAGCATTTGTATTAGCAGTAATAGCAGTAGTGGCAGTAGTGGAAGTATTATGGGAACACACATATGAGTGATTGTGACCCTAGACGCCAACTTATCCAGTCATCTCGCAACATTTGTCAAATGGCTGGCAGGGGTTCCCTCTTTACATCTTTGCATCCACCTCAAGGTCTTCCCTCCTTACATCTGTGGACCCATCTCAAGGTCTTCCCTCTTTACATCTTTTCATACACCTCAAGGTCTCGTCTTCCAGCTGTCTTGTACTGACGTCCCTTTTTCGTTGCGTGTCACGTCATTGAAATACATTGGTATTATGCTATTCCTAATCAGCTTGAGTAAGTTGTAATAAGGAGTAGTTTCTTAAACCTTGTGATTAGCCCACTCAACGATGGTGACACCAATAGTGACGAATTTTCCGACCCAAATTGAGGCGGTGCCTTTCTGTGAGGTGCTTGATAGTCTCATACTAACTCTGCTGGAACTTATTCTTGTTAATTGAAAAAAAAAAAAGCAATCAAATATACTTTGCCCAGCTCCTCAATTGTCCTAATGGACATAAATTCTGTTGATGCAAGATATATATAGTTACCTAAAGAAAAACTACTTTAAGGGGCTTTTTTTGTTTTGTTCTGTTGTATTTTGTGCTAAACTTCTCTGAAAGGGACTGTACAGTACTGGTTGAGGAGAGGATTCATGTTTTGAACGTTCCTAAGTGAGATAATGAGAAACCTCTTATGAAATATGAAAGAGTATATAATTTTAAGAAGGATTCAACTTTTATGTGATGAAAATTGGTTTTCAAATGGCTGAGATATCCAAAAAAGTAATAATAATAAAAGGCAACATGCCACGCCTTTATTAGGATCTCTTTGTTTCACCTTGTTTTTGGATATCTCAGCCATTTCAAAACCGATTTTTCATCAAATAAACTTTTGATACCCCTTAGAATTGTATGCTCTTTGACATCTCATAGGGTGGTTTCTGAATATCTTGCAAAAAGTTAAAAGCTAAATCCTCACCTTAACCAGAACTGTACACACCCTTTAACCACTGAAGTGAAATTTACATTGACACTTGCAAGATAGGTCAGTCATCCTCTGTCTCGCTCCTTTTAGTTTCTTTTTTTTTTTTTGGTCCGGTGAGTGGGAGGGTTTACAAGTGTTGGGAGGGGAGGGGGGCAAGGTTGAGCAGAAATTTTGTGCCAGAAAGACAAAGGTAGTGAAAAGAGTGAGAGCTTTTCCAAGTAAAAATCAACACTGTGAGCAGAATTAGCCAACTAGGAAAATTGCCACAACTGTTTGAATGTCAGTATATCATGTCGTTATTAGTATGGCATCCCACCCCGCACCTGGAAATAACCATGTGACTTGTCGTCAACCGGCAGAGCGCTCCTCCAGAAATGTGCCGCTTCAATTTTGTTTGTCAGAACAACTTCGCTTCCTCAGTCTCGAAGGAGATGTGAGAACATAGCGACCTCGGTGTATTTTGAGCACAGTCACGTAGAAAAATCCTTCTACTGAGGAAAGGAAAGAAAAAAAATCAGTGACATTTACATGAGCCAATCAGATTAAGCCATTATTAGGCACGGTATGACACAGTCACCTGACCTGTTTGAGTTTGTAAAAGACCTGTCCGTTGCAAGGTTTATATCATACAGAATTTATTCAATCTTTCAAGCGGTCATTACTTTCTTGACATGATTTCACTCAAACTTTAAAGGGTGTGTACAGTTTTGGTTGAGGTGAGGATTTAGCTTTTAACATTTTGCCAGATATTCAAAAACCACTCTATGAGATGTCGAAGAACATGCAATTCTGAGGGGTATCAAAAGTTTATTTGATGAAAATCGGTTTTGAAATGGCTGAGATATCCAAAAACAACGTGAAACAAAGAGATCCTAATAAAAGGCGTGACCTGTCGCCTTTTATTATCACTTTTTGGGATATCTCAGCCATCTGAAAACCAATTTTCATCAAATAAACGTTGAATCCTTCTTAACATTACATGCTCTTTCATATTTCATAAGAGGTTTCTCATTATCTCACTTAGGAATGTTCAAAACATGAATCCCCACCTTAACCAGTACTGTACAGTCCCTTTAAATTTATTATCGTATTTTCATTTTCTCACTGCTTTCAGTCAAACCAAATCTTTCTTTGAAGATAAGGCATAAGAAATTCAATAGTGAATACAGAGTTCCAGTCAAGTTGACCAAAATGTAATTCAGTTAGAGTATACAATCTCCAGCCATGCAGAGCGTCAAGCAGACATGTCCGAGCAATGCTAATGGGAATCCTGCGAAATCCACACCTTGTCCTAGATTGTACAAGCTTTCTCAAGCGTTAACCACAAAACAGAGTTTGTGAGTTTTGTGCAAATACAAGTACCTGCAGGGGTTCCACAATGTTCCTACGAGACTCTCCCCTGGAAAAATAAAAATACAAACACAAAAATGAGAACAAAATCCAGAGAATGCAAACATCTTGATTTTCCTAAATTCCATGCCAATCTAGTCCCTAAGAAGAGATTCATAGTGATATGAAGGGACCAATTGTAAGGGCTGCACTGACAATTTTTCTGACAGATTAAAGGCAAATAAACAGTGACTAAATCAGATAATTTTCTGTAAATAGTCAATGCTGTTATTTCCCCCAGGATAGTGAAGGGGCTTAGAGGTGTGTGTCATTCCCCCCCCCCCTTGATATTGTGATCGTCAGTTAACCCCCACCCAATAAATTAGACTTGATGCAGGTTTTGGATTTGACATGGTATTGGCATTTGAAAGAGTTGTGTACACTGATGAGATGGGCCGAAACAAGGAAAGAATATGCAGGTAGCTGTTTTTGACAAGATTTGCATGTTTTGCTCACTTCACTCAGTGACAGTACCATGGCAGATTGTGCAATATAATCAGGTCAAGATTATACTGCATGTAGTAAATACTTGATATCTAACGAAAATCTATGAAATGTTTGTATTGTTTTTGTAAACTTCAAGTAGAAGATCTTTAAAATTTGGAGTTCTTTTATGGTATTCTAAGTGTGCTCAAAACCAAAAGCAATATAACACCATCTGCTAATAATTGATTCCTTTTCACCAAAAGAGAGAGAGAGAGTGTTGCTACATGAATCGTATCACACAACATCAGCTGGAGTTATGCCTTGGGAGTATTTGCAGATGACGGGAACAGATACAATATAACTCATTAAGCAATAAAAGATCCTTCATTTGTAGCCATAAATAGAATAGTCCCATGAAAAAGGCATATCTCCTCCCACGCTTCATTCATGAATTGACTGACCGATTTGTGTTTATTGAAGCACATACACACACAAATATAAAAAAGATAAAAGCCGAAAAACGCCTGTAGGCCACTGTCGCGCCTCACTTCCAATCTGCGAGGCCGTGCAGTGTCAAATTAGAGGAGGGATGTTATGTTGTCGATATTCCATGATCAGACTAAATTTTGTGGAAATTAGTGCACTCTTTAATATGAATACAAAACTATTTCAGGTCAGTCACTACTGGAGGATTGCCCTCTACATACTCTTCCACCTCCTACACATCAAGTTTCAAATTAAACAATATTGATGAAGAACTAATTGCCCTTGTGATTTTCTTTGAATCTTAACAGCATTTTGCTGTCATATCAGGGCTAAAATAATTAATATCTCAAGTGCATTGTGAATATGAATCACATGCTGTGGAATGATTATTTGCAAAGTCATTCACTTTTGTCGCTACCACCAGTTTATTTCCGGTCAATTCAACCCGCCCACACTGTTTGACAAGTGAAGGCTGCCAGTCTTTAGCAGTGTCCTCCTCCTTCATAAGGCTATGGAGAAATTCACGTCTGTTTGAACACCCGTGAGAAAACAGTATGTTTTAGTTTTCTGCAAGAAGGAAAAGGGTATAACAAAATGAAATTAAGTATCTTTGCTGTGACATAACTCATCGTCCTTTTTAATTGTCTTTTTTTTTCTTTTGCAACATCACAGGTATGTACCTCCGTGGTGGACGTCGCTGTCATGCAGGAGGCCCATGGCCTGATCATGGACATGCTGGCCGACTCGACATTGCCACCAAATGTGGTCAGCGGCCTGAAGGCAGTCAGCACGCTGCTCAGCCCGCCAACCAATTACAACACCCTCCAGCGGCCCAAGATCAGCCCGCTGGTTGCCCTCAGCGAGAGCAGCTACACGTCGGACATCGACGACTCGCCGTACGTTGGAGAGCGCCCCCTGTCATTACCAAAGGTGAAACTTTTGTTGTTTTTATGCCTCCATCCTTCTACCCCCATGGGATGATGCCAGGGACATTAATTTGAAGATGCGACACTATCTACAATATGATTTCGATTTGTGTACCACATGCAATACATATGATTGTAGTTTTAAAGGGAACCCAAACCCAAAGATCAATGTAGATTGAGTGAAAGTAGCAACATTAGTAGAACACATCAGTAAAAGTGTAAGAAAAATCGGACTATTGATGCAAAAGTTATGAACTTTTAAAGTTTTGGTGTTGGAACCGCTGGATGAGGAGACTACTAGATGTTACGACGTATGTGTGGACAACGATATAAAGAAAATATAAAGAAAATTCCACAAAAATTCACTTTTCTAGCATAAGGCCCCCCCCCCAAAAATGGTTTGTTTGCCCTTCGTGACCGACCAAAAATCACGGAAATTTTGGGTCGGGTTTTTTATTTATTTATTTATTTTTTTTTGCCATTTCAAGTTTATTTTTTTCACAAATTTTATCTTCTGCAAATTTTTTAATTTAATAAAGATTTTTTAGACCCAAAATTATCCATTTTAAGCTAAAGAAAGAATAAAAAAAAAGTCTAAAAATGTTTTTTCATCTCATCGACCCATTGTAATCGTGTTCGGGCTGCGCGGGGCCGCAGGCTACGTTTTATAGCATGCTTTGCATGCTAGCTACCTTTTTGGCTCACGTGCTTAGGTAGTGCGCTAGCTACTTTTGCAGCATCCGTTACCAGCTGTCATGACACCAAAACTGTTTGGAGTTCAGTTGCCAGCATCTCACTGGAAGGTACTTTTTTGGAACTGTTTGCAAAATTTAACAAAGATGAACGTTATAAGTGTTTGTCAGTGAGTGTTTCTGCCTTGCCTACCGGGCCCTGGCAAGATGTAAATTTGAATGAATCCATTGGAGT
The DNA here is from genome assembly GCF_964275005.1 of Diadema setosum. NCBI lineage: Eukaryota > Metazoa > Echinodermata > Echinoidea > Diadematoida > Diadematidae > Diadema > Diadema setosum. The sequence continues at coordinate 36,522,811 of NC_092689.1, forward strand.
TTTTTGAGCCACATCCTGTACAAAGTTGAACTAGAACTCGAAGTATTGCCAGAAGGATGAGTGTATTACGAGATGCCCTGCCAAAGTTACAAAATTACATGGGTAAAAAGGGTATTTAAAAAAAAAAAAAGCGTCCTACCGACCCTCTTGGGTTTTGACAATTAAGGGCAAACAAACACTTTTTTTTTTTGGCCTAATGAAAGAGCACTTGACCAACTACTTTCAGAAAGCAGGGGGAATAATTGCTACCCTTAACACTTGTATGTCAGTATCAAGTTGATGGGATGTGTAATTTTCATGAAAAATGAATTTTTGTGGAATTTCCTTTTTATCTTCTTCACTGATATGTTCTACTAATGTTGCTGCGTTCACTCAATCCACATTTCTCTTTGGGTATGGGTTCCCTTTAATGAGATGGTTGCCGTGCAGATGTAGCAACCTGTGGTATAGAGTCCCCATGGCAGTCATGTTCCTCAAGGGCCAATGTTACATTCTTACATAATCCCAAAAAATCATCCCCTATCAGTTGCATTCCCTACAGTCTTGGCATGTTTTGTGTCTAGATCAGGTTATATAAACAGCCATTTGAATGGATACATGTGCCTTGAGCTGAGTTTATCTAACTTGTGAGAGAGAGAGAATCGCTCTTCAAAATTCATTTCGAATGGTGTTTAAGAAAGGGGTTTTAAATGCAATTCAGGAGGTGCCACGTTTATCTAACTATCATAATCGCAACTCGAGTATTGTCACTGTACAGCTGCTTTGCACCATTTGACCTGGAAAGTAGAGGTCAACTGAGGCCCACGTTGTAATGTGCGTGTAAGTTGCGTGGAAGTTGACCTCGGCAGCTCGGATAAATATGACGCATTTCAGAATGGCATTGCGTTTATCTACTTGTAGAAAGGTGATCGTGGTCTCAAACGCGTTTCAAATCGCCCTTTGAATGCCATTTCAAATCCGCGTTTCTAAACATGTTTAAGGATCGTGATTCTGCCTCAGAAAATTTTTAGATAAATGCACCCTTGGTCTTTCTATGCAATAATTTTTTTAGGTAAAATCTAATGATGAGTCCCATTCCCTCCTTGCCTCTCCACAGAGGTTACGAAGGAGCCTGCCTCCAAGTTTGATACGCCGCATGTCTACAACATGGACTACCACAACTTCAGCTACAGGTGAGTTGATGCAATATTGCTGCCACATGTCGAGGAATCTGGGGATCGTGACACAAATTCAAATATGTGAGGCACCTCAAGAAAAATATGAGTGCAAACAGTTCTACCAGCATTCAAACCATCCCAACTTCTCTGGGGCCTGTCGACTTCATCTGCTGAAAAAAAGCATCATGTCTCATTGTTTTGCATTCGTAAAACTTCCCTTTGAGGTAAATTTACGTAGAGAAAGCTGCCTTTGAGCTATGATATGGGATCACTTTTGATTTTGTAGGTGGCTACATCTCGCTAGTGCAAAGGAAAAGGAAATCAGGACACCTTGTGCGATACAGCTCTTGCTCTCTTTCTCTCTCTGTGCTCGGGAAGCAGAACGTGCCCAAAGGTTGTCCTTGTCGTCTTGTGGAGTTGGATGGCGTCATCGCCATGAGATAATTCAATTCCTGGGGAAACCTGAGTCCCCTTGTTTTTCAGACTGATCCTCAAATAAAGCAATCTGATTTTGCTGCTGTGTATACTTCCCCACAGGACCTGTATTATTTGGTTGCCTCCTGTAACAGAAAGAATTAAAGAGGAACGTTTCCCCTTTCCTATTCTCTCTCTTTTTCCCTCTGTTCTTTGTCACGTAATGTCTCTATTTTAACACTTTCAATTTTTGAAAGGCAGCAGAACAGAATATGCTGCTAGGAATGATAGATATTCACACTATCAAAGTATTCAGCTTAAAGACCAAAATCACCCAAGTGTATGTGTGGAAATGAGTGAATACAACAATATTAGAACTCATCAGTGAAAGTTGGAGGAAAATTGGACAATCCATTCAAAGTTATGAATTTTTTAAAGTTTCAATGCTACCATCACTGGCTGAGAAGACAACTACAGTTTGTGTGGTCACGTATATAGAACGATATAAAGGAAAATATAAAGAGAATTCCACAAAATCTTATTAGTTTATGAAAAGTGCACATTCCCTCGACTTGCCGCTGACTTATTTTAAGGGTATTATTCTCCCTGCTTTCTGAAAGAGGCGAGTCAAGAGCTCTTATTTTGCTAGAAAAGTGAGAACATGCAGAATTTTCTTTATTTTTTTTTTCATTCTTTGTATGTGGCATCACAAACTGTAGTAGTCTTCTCATCCAGCATTAATTTGCTGCACCAAAACTTAAAAAAAAATCTTAACTTTTGAACGGATTGTCCCATGTTCCTCAAACTTTCACTGATGTGTTCTATCAATATTGCTGCATTCACTCGATCCACACATATATTAGGGTGAACTTGGTGTTAAAAGTTCTAGAGAGAGGGATCTAATGGACAAGATGAGTGAATATGTTTAGCGCAAGAAAGAAGCAAAAAGAAAAAAAAAAGAAAAAGTCCCTCACTTCATTGACTCTGTTGAACTGATAATATGTAAGGGAAGATTGACACTTATGATTCATGCAGAGCGAGGTAGCTGGCATGGAGTCAGGTTTGTCAGGAGTTTTGCCTCGGGAACATCGCTGTTTCCATAGCGTGACAGAGAGCTACAAAACAGTGTCTATTGCATGAGATCACATCTAGCTGTGATTTACTGTTATTTGATTTAGCTGATGCTGTTTTGGCATATTTTTCCATTGCTAACAAGACAGTAACAAAGCTCCCTGTTCATGACTCAAATGAGTTGATACAAGTAGCTCATGATTAATATCACGGAGAAGTCTGAGCTATCTTTGTTTTCTAATCTTGTTTGTGCGTGTGGTATGTTTGTACACAGTGTTTACTGGCAACTTGATGTTTATTCCATCCAGAAATATAAAGAGAAATAAAATTAATGCTCAGAACAGCTGTGTGTCACCCACAAGGCCATATCGACTTAATGGCTCCAATGCTGTGTGTTGTCATTAGCTACAAATAAATAAATAAATAAATAAATGAATAAATATGTACTTACACTTTGGCAACAATTCTTTTCTGAATGGTACAGAATGCTCAGTGTCTTGAATTGGCTTGTCTTTTCAAGCAGATGGGCATTTGGATGACACTTAGTGGAATGTGCAAGCGTGAAGACTTCTAAGCCATAGCGCTGTCTTGATATTTCTTCGTCATGTCCTCAGAAGTTGTTCTACATTCATAGGGTGTAGAGACCCCCCCCCCACATCATTTTCATGCCCTGAAAACTCGGCCACTAAACTTTTTTTTTTTCTTTTCCAATACTTTCCAGTGTTTTTGCCAGATATGCGCTATCGCGGCATCACCGCCCATGTCCTCAAAATTAGGAATTGGCCGAATTAACTTGATTTTCCAGCGACAATTACCCGCGACCGTGCACTCAATTATGTCATTTCCTGCTGGATAAAGCCAGTGCGTACGTCACGATGCTGTGTTTATGGGTGTAAACAGCAACTCGCCAGAGAACGGGGCAGCGTTTAGCGGCAGAAAACTGCTCTTACGCAAGTTGTGATGTCATATGGGACGGAGTTACAATGTCGTGCACCGGGGTTTTTCTACGAAACACCTTCTCTTTGTTCTGTACATTTCTACCAGAATAGATAATAAAAGCCTGTTCCCCATCTTGTTTCTGATGTGAATTCCTGACATGACTGCTTTGTGTAGTTAAAATATTGTCAATGACAAGCAGTGATTCCCACCTTAGGGCTGACCCCGTTTCCATGCTATTTTGGACGTACAACATACATGTAGATGCCACTTGGCTTTTCTGTATTTGTTTGAAAATGTTGTATCACGCTACATGTTTACTTAAAGCAGGGATTGCAAAGCAAGATTTTTCCAGAGATTTTTTTTTTCTTTTTCCCCCTTCAAATGTCACTGGTAAATGTTTGTGTGATGTTTTGAAAATAAGACTAAAAAAGACACAGGGCATTTTCTTTTTTTAAAACTGTTCTTAATAAGGAAATTGTATTTGCCAGGTTTTCTGACAAGTGTGGGAAGGAAATTAGATTTGTTAAATACATTTGGGACCGTTCCATAAACGTATCCTCACATTTACAAATTATGCTGATCTGAGTGCATGTTGTTGGTGAGGTCATTTCTTTTATTTTGGTCATAGGTGTGGTGTTGGATTATTTGCAATGTTGTGTTTTCCTTTAAACCTAAGGAGTGATCAGCAGCAATATGACATGCATGTGCAGTGAGCATCCAAATGTGATGGACTCTTCAAAGAAACAAAGACACACTGTCCCATGACATCTCTAACAGCTCTCAGAAATGTAGCAGTACACTTGTTGGTTGAGTGTCTGAAGGGCACAGTAATGCTTTGTGATTTCCTAGAACAGAACTGAAACTTAGTTCTTCAATGTACGTACGAATTTTTCTTCAAGAAAGTCCTACAGTATGTATGTCACATATCAGTGTGGATAAAAAAAGAATTTTGTTTCAAGTGCATTCATATGTATGATTGATTCTTCATTTGATCTCTGTGATATTTTGAAAATGGATTGTGAATAAAGTTGTAATACAAGATAAGTTTGTAGTATGTTTATAAGTTAAAGAAAAAATATGTACATACAAAAAAATTTACATTATCCCTTGTTTGTTTGTTTTGTTTTTTTGCTGAAATTCTCAGGTATGCCAACCCTAGAACCTCAACCGCTCAGAACCCGCAGCTCAAGTTTCCGCCACTCCCGGGATCTCACTTCCTCCCCAAGCCCGGGCAACAGTCGCTCGAGCAGTCCCGCCCCCTCGCTGCGGCGCGATGGTGGTGAGGGCTCGCTCAAGTCGCGTTCCTTCTCCATGGGTACAGGCGGACTTAGTCCGCGGTCGCCCTCGCCGAACCTCCTGCCGCCCGAAGGTAAGGTCCTGCGGTCGTCGTCGTTGCGTGCGTCGCTCGGGGGCAGCTCCGTCCCGACACTGCTCCGCACTGAAAACGGACAGTCCGCAGAGATGGGAGAGGCGCTGGACACGGCGGATGACAGCGAAGATGAGGCGACCAGGCTGGAGGAACTGTCCAACCAGCCCATCACGCTGACCATCACTCCCGACGAGTCGGCGAAGGAGGCGGTGCCGAGAGCAGAGGAAGCCGACCCCACCGTCGTGGCGGCAGACAATAACAATACGAACACTGCCGAGAAGATGGCGGAGCCGGCCACGATGACGTCATCATTGAAGCCACGCGGAAGTGGCAAGAAGCGGGGCAGCGTGACAATAAGTGAACACGCCACTATTATTGAAGAAGGGTCGATGCGCACAATCCCAACAGAGGATGTGGACATCAAGGAGGGAGAAGAAGAACAGGTGAATCTCTACTTACATTGTATCAAATCTCCTTCCCCCAGTTTGTCTTCTGCAATGGACATGGGACCATTGCCTTATCCTCAAGGCAGCATTCTTATGATTGCAAATATCAATAACTTGACTAATCTGCATAAAAAAGACCAGCTCCCCCCCCCCCCACCCCACTCACACAGACATAGGAAGATACATGTTAATACATGCTTACTCATTGCTGTATTTAATCTTAATTCCAATTCATGATGCAGCAGTGCCAAGGTTCTAAGATTCCATCATGGCCAGTGTTCAATGGCCACAGAGATCAATATAGTCCATGACACTTAGCTTATTTCAGAATTTTAGAATGACCAGTGAAACCCTCTTGCCATACACTTTATCAATTAACATCCACAGAAGAAGATACATATATGTATTTTTGTAATTTTCATATATGTAATTGCCATTATTGCTGATACTATATAGTCAGTAAGATTTAGACTTTGAGGAACTCTTCCCCTACCCCTGCCCCATCTCACATCTCATTTTGTGCCACGCCCAGGAGGAGGCCTTGGAGACGGAGGAGAACCTGGAAGAGATGGATCCAGTCAAGGAGGAATGCAGAGAGCTCCTGTCCCAGCTGGACGAGTGGGACTACCCGATCTTCACCTTATCAGAGCTATCAGACAACCAAGTACTCAGTCAAGTGAGTCAGGGATGGGCTCGGATGAGCACCCCCTGGTGGTCATGATCTGTTGCCAGGGATGTGGCGGTGATGGTGGTGGTGGTGGTATTGATGGTTAATAGATGACATTGATTTTAGAGGAGAGACGGCATCAGTATTCAGATGACACATTGATGATGATGATAGTGGTTTGTTTTTGTCTCACTGATGATGGTGAGGATAGATGGTCACAAAGAGACAGGGATGATAAGAATGCTGCAGACATGACTAATAAGGTGATGGTGATGATTACGTTGAAGAAGAGGAGGAGTAGGAGGAGGAGGAGATGGAATTGATGATAGTGATGAAGAAAACAGTGCTGCTGCTGCTGAAACAATGATGTCAGTGATAGTGATGATATGGAAGGGGTAGGGAGGAAGAAAGTGATTCCAGGATTGATTTTGATATTGATGATGTCTCTTTTCAGGTTTACAGTAATTACAGTCTGGATGATGATGATGGTGATGATGGTGATGATAGTTATGATGATGGTGATGATGATGATGATGATGATGAAGATGATGATGGTGATGATGGTGAAGATGATGATGGTGATGATGGTGATGATTGGTGAAGATGATGATGATGGTGATGGTGATGGTGATGGTGGTGATGATGGTGAAGATGATGATGGTGATGGTGGTGGTGATGGTGATGATGGTGATGATGGTGATGATGGTGATGATTGGTGAAGATGATGATGATGGTGATGATGATGGTGGTGATGGTGATGGTGGTGATGATGGTGAAGATGATGATGGTGATGGTGATGGTGATGGTGATGATGGTGATGATGGTGATGATGATGGTGGTGATGGTGATGGTGGTGATGATGGTGATGATGATGATTATGTCATGGATCCTGATTTTGAAATTTATGTCAGTGGAGCTTGTTAAATCCTAGTGATGACTTGTATGTTTTTATTCATCCTGAGGATTTCACAGTTGTCATGTTTTCATTACATGGAATAAAATAAAGACACATCCTTAACCCTAACCCTTACATATGACCCAGAATGATAAGAAACACTTAATCACTGTCAGATTCTATTCTCTTGCCTATGTGAATAAAAATGTATGAGATGCTTCTATTCGTGGAGTGTGTTTCTCCCTATGAAGTATAAAGCAGAAATAACCTCATCACGTATCTTTCTTTCTTCCATCCATCAGGTTGCTTACCGATTGTTTTCTGATGCTGGCATCTTTGAAACATTCCGAATCACAATCCCAGAATTCATGAACTACTTCAGAGCACTAGAAAATGGCTACAGGCATAAACCTTGTGAGTATGTCGTAAGTCATTCCCAGGCAGATGATGCTATGCAGTGATCTTAGTCAAAAGGCCAATGACACTTAATCAATACTGCTGGCATAGACATCTATATTTAATGGTTTGCAATTTCGTGTCTGTAGATTTGTATGTTTACACAGCTAAAAGTCTTCACAAAGCATTGCTTTGATACTATTAAAGTTCATTTGCAGAAAAGTCACTGGTTAACAAACTGTAATGGAATTGTACTTTAGAAGGAATGCCTTCTGGAGAACTCTGCAGACACACAATGTATTTCCAGCTTTGCGCTATTCTAAGTCACCATCGCTGAGCTTGACACTAACTTTATCTTTTGGTAGCCCGACAATGAAATTTGGTCTCCTGAACACATCTCTTTCCTTATAAAGTGATGGCCTGGCGTATGCTTCTGGTTGACTCCAGGCCACTAGGCCACCAATAATGTCGAGCCATGTATCGATTTGGCAAAGACAGGCTTAGAAGTATTTACTTTGTCCACTGTTATACATTCGTAGAAGCAGATGATCTGTTTTCATGTATTCCATGGTCTTTGGCAAGAAGAATTTGTAGACATTTAGCTCTCTCAGGATCTCGCTCCAATACTCCTATAGACATTGTACATTAATATGGCTCCCATGGGACTGAAAAACTTAATCCACTAACCAGCTGGAGGATGGATGGTTTGAACTTCCTTGCTGCTTCTCCCGCAGATCACAATCGCATCCATGCTGCAGACGTCCTCCACGGATGCTACTACATGTCCACCCAGCAGATCCCGGGATTCACACAAGTCAGTCCGGAAGACCTGGACCCAATGGGCAGACAAGACGGTGAGATGAGATGCCGTGGCCGCTGTATTGCTACAACCTATCTAATGCATGTCATCTTTTTCATCTTTTGCTTCTCTGCATAACTCCAAGCCCCGTCGAAATATAAACCTTTGTGTATTCATCTTCCTCCCTTGTATCTTCTTCTGCTTCTTCTTCTTCCTCTTCTTTTTTTCTTCCTCCTTCTCCTCCTCAATTCTCGATCCTTCACCTCCGTCTTCTCCTCCTTGTCTACCTACTCCTCGCTTGACGATGAATGTAATCACCATTATCATCATCACTTTAATCATCTTCATACTCGTTATTTACAGCATCATCGCCATTGTTATCTTTGTCTTAATCTTCATCATAATTGTCATCATCATCATTACCATTATTATCATCATTGCCCCCATCGTCATCATTGTTATAATCTTCATCAACGTCACTGTTATGATCATCACTCTAATCATCATCAGTGTTACCGTCATCGTCATCATCATTGCCCTAATTTTTGTTATCATTGTAATCATGAGTATTGTCATTATTGTGAACATCATCATCATCATCACCATCACCACCACCACCATAATCATCATCATCATCATCGTTATAATCATAACCTTTGTCACTGTCATCATCAGCAGTGTCATCGCCCAGTGCAGTGATGACACGTTTGCTGCTTTTGTTCCAAGTTGATGTTGCCGTTTTGTTCTTCCTTCATCATCAGCACGTACCCATCATCAAATAAACCTCTTTGTCGTATCTTTTAGCATCAGTATGACTCTGTATGCCATTCATCATGCAGCACGGTCTGTTCAAGTAGCCTGTCTTACATGTGGGCGATTTAAGCAGCGACCGTAGAATATTAAGATTAAAAGTTATCATTCCATACTCTGGACTGTCGGTACACTGTTAATAACCCTCACTTAGGTAAACAGAGAATAGTATACTCTTTGTATTGGTCTATGCCTTTGTGTACTGTTCTTTCAGTGTACAAGATGTAATTCCGCAAACATCGCTATGGCTGTGCTGTCATTACCAAGGGCATGTACTCCTACAGTGGTGTCTGAACATACATTTTCGTGTGTGTTAGTCTGTGTATGTACTGTGAGGCATCCTAACTACACATTGTCTGCACAGCAGTTTAGACAGGCAGTTAAAACAAGAGAGAAACAAGTGGGGGGAAAAAAAAGGAGAAAAATAGCCCAGATTGGAGGCAAGTCACATCGAATCCCCCCAACAGATCAATTTTCTCATTCTTTCCTCTTGGAAACTCAAATGTTCATGGAGTTGTGCCCCCTCTGCACCCCCCTGTAAAATATAATTTTACAAGACGAGGAGGAAAACCGCAATAATGAAGTGGGTGGGGTGGGGTCGGGGAAGGAGGGGGGATGGGGGGAAGGGGAGGGAGGGAGGTCTACATGTAAAATTGAGTCAGTGTTATGGGTAGTAGTCTCCCTCAACTAGACTGTTTTATTGTCTCGAGAGCAGCACAGCTTGGTGAACAAAATAAATTTGATCCATGAAGTTGCCTCCGGGATACGCTTTGAATGTTTCGGTTGTGACACATGATCTCATCACATCCAGGCATACCATGCATATATTATCTAGAGGTGCCGAGACAAAGAAACAGCAGTTTTAACACTCTCTAGGCAACCTTGAATAAGGCTCGCCTGACACATTTCGTTGATTCAGTAGTGCATGTTGCGATGCTGTTATTCCTTGGGTCTTGCGAAAGTCAACTTCATTAACCTTAGAAAGTGCTTTTCCCTGTATTCACTTCTTGTTGGTACACCTGCTAAAGCATAGTCCATTTACCTGCTTGATATATAGGTGACAGAAGGCATACATGTAGCTGCATTGGCAAGGCTCGTGTAGTTAGGGGAAAACTGATGTACGGAACTTCCAGAAGTTTCAGTTCACCAGCTGTGACGATAACGGCAATCCAGTCCCATGATTGGGGGGTTTCGGGATTAAGATTATAATCTGACTCCTATGAGGTAAACTTCAAGGAGAAGCCATAGGTATGATAACATCAAACGATTTGTGTTCAGCTTGCTCAATAAGTGCATTTAGGCATCAACCAGCCTGGTTTAAGAGATTGATATATGGTTGCATATTTGTTGGGCAGTCTGTAAACCAAATGTTGAAAATGGTTGAAGCCTAACAAGCACTGAAACATTCTTGGACTAGTGATGTCAAAAGGTACAGGTAGTAGGAAAATTAATTGTTACTGAATGACCTATGTCGACTATTGATATGGAATAAGACATCAAACTTTGATCATGAGCACCCACCACCGTAATAGGGATATTGTTATCATTGTTATGATTATAATTTAAACTACTGCTAGTAATAGTAGAAGTAGTAGAAGTAGTACTAGTAGTAGTACTAGGAGTAGTAGTAGTAGTAGTAGTTTTAGTAGTAGTAGTAGTGGTAGAAGTAGTAGGATTAGTAGAAGTAGTAGTAGTAGTAGTAGTAGTAGTAGTAGTAGTAGAAGTAGTAGGATTAGTAGAAGTAGTTCTAGTAGTAGTTCTAGTAGTAGTAGTAGTAGTAGCAGTAGTAGTAGTAGTAGTAGTTGGTAGTAGTTTGTAGTAGTAGTTGGTAGTAGCAGTAATAGAAGTAGTAGTAATAGTAATAGTTCCAGTAGTAATAGTAGTAGTAGAAGTTGTTGTTTCTGTTGTTGTAATTCGTAATCAAAATAATTATAAGAACAGTGATAATGAAAATCATCATCATCAGCAGCAGCAGCAGCAGTAGCAGTAGTAGTAGAAGTAATATCCTCATTTTGTTGTTATTGCTATGAGAAAAGTTAATACATTCATTTACTAAGTCAACTAGGGGAAAAAAAAGTAACAACCAAAGATAAATTGGTGATGGTTATCATGCATAATGCAGAGTCATGGATGCACGTGGAAAGACATGCTAGAAATAGTGATTTTAGGCTATAGATATGGGGGGGGGGGGGGGAGAGACATCATTACTCATTCCAGTAAATACAAAATCCCCCACCCCCTCACAAAACCACCACCAAAAAGAGAAAAAAGTGAAAAAAAAAAACAACAAGAATTTGGGCAGAAGAAGAAAAAAAAAATGCAGGATATTGCTGTCCCATGTGTACTGCTATATGACTTGTGCCATTAACGAGATACATGAAAAGTGACTGGCAGTAGTTTCCTTTGGGCAGATATTCTTACCTCCCATCAACCCCTACCCTCTCCTTCTCCCACTCCCCCCCCCCCCACACACACACACTCATGGAGCTGACAGAAGGCAGTGGCAAAGGGGAAAAAACGAGCTACTGGAGGAACCCTGGATTTTGAGAATTTCTCTCAAATATCCATGAAATGCTATCATATTTTAGGATGCCGCTTGATATTAATATTTTGTGCAAGGCACCAGTCACATCTTGGAACTGCACCTTCAGTTTACAGTTCTGAGGATGTTCTGCAGGCAGATTCTGATTTCACAGCATTTCTTTGGAGTTGATATTCTTACTAAACCCATTCAGCAAAACCAAACCAAACAAAACAAAACAAAACAAAATAAAACAAAACATATCAAAGCAAACACAAAGATGATATATATATAAATGAAACATACAGCAGAAAAATAGGAGGAGAGCATCATTTAGCATTTCCTGTTCCTAGTGAACTGTGACATACAGGACCTACGCGTAATGTAATAACGTAATCAAAATATATGCAAATTGTGCATACCATTTTGCATATGGATATTCAAAAGGGGGGGGGGTGGGTGGGAAGGGGATATACCGCGAAAAGTATTTGTATCATATTTCAATACTTTGAGATTTTTGTTGTTTGTGCTTTGGACAACTCTGTCCCCCTGCATTTATCTCAGACATATGAAGAGTAATGAAAAGGGAGATGGGGGTAGACGGGAATGAACATTTCATTATATTTGGTGTATGTGGTAATAAGGAAGAATAATGCTCCAGCAGTGAGAGTGATCTGTGTCATTTATCACGGTAATGACTATCTGTGATTTGTGTGGAGCAAGAATGAAGATTTCTGAGAAAACGACATAGTATCAAAGGCAAAATAAAGAGTTCCTTTGTTTGACATTTACACGGAGGCTTTCTAATCAAGTTTACCCCAGCCCCTACTCTTCAAAACAGGGAATGCAAGGACTTCTAATAACATTCTATTTGCAGTCTGCATCACAAAATCTTATTTCCTTTGCATGAAAGCTGAAATCTAGAGGTAAGGTCATTTGTTGTTGTTTTTTTTTCTGCTGTTTGCTTCTAATGCTACTGCATCTGAATCTCAACTCCCTCCCCACCCCACAACTTTTCACCCTTGCGCCGACAATTACAGGAAATGCTTCATTGGTTGTACACGCAGTCCGTGATTGCCAGGCACGGAGCTGCGCAAACACTTGTCAGTTACACGTTTTATCCTCGTGCACACGACCACCCCGCCTAGAGGCCCAGGGAAAGTGAAAAAAAAAAAAGATGGGGGGGGGGGGGAGAAGAGGGATCTGCAATGCGCGAGACAAACCGTAGAGGTGACAGCGTCTGTGCAGGCAGTGACGTGTAGTGACACAGGGACTGACTCATGGAAGAGACAGCCGCAAATATGGTTAAAGGGAATCATCATTTTTAGCACCAAATCTGTGAAATGCCCTACAGGGAGGCACTCTTATCTCTGCCCATGCTGTCTTTGTAATGTAGCTGGCATAATTGTGTGTACACACCATTCGAAAGGTTGAAATTGACAATGAGCCATCGAAGAGGACTGCTTTTTCTTTTTCCGAGGACGAACGAGCAGCTCATTGTCATATAGAGTGGTGAATTTTTGTTATAGAGTGGTGAATTTTTGTGATACGGATCGTCCTTCTCAAACAGTGATGAGGGGTAACGCTTTTCTCTGGCTTGTTGAAGGCTCCGGTGGACGTCTCGTATCACATTGCACATGTTTCTAGATCGTTACAGTTATCATGCATAGGATCTCAAACCAGGAATACTGAGTGGTCACTGTATGTTGATACAGGGCCTGGTTATTTTCATAGGATGTTTTAGTTGGTGATGACTACCATTGGGAAGGGAGGGGTGGAGGGAAGGGGAAAGGCAAATTTTGACAATGTCAAGTGACTGTTTTTCAAGTGTTAAACAATGATTGTCAGAATACGGCAGATTCAACCCAAAGAGGCACTCCCTGTGATCGCGGTTGTTCTCTTTAATGGGAATAGTGAGCGTTCTGTCACAATGTGAGCAGAGTCAACAGGCAAGGACAAGTCCAGCCCCCCCCCCCCCCACACACACACTTTTAATCTCCTTAGGATCAGATCATACCCCTTCCTTCAAGATCAAGGGGGGGGGGGGGAAATAACGAAATTGCCCCCTGTTCCACCTGGAGGTGATCTGTCACACAAAGTCACAGCCGCTGCCGCCTTTTTTTCCGCGGTCCCTTTCACCTGTCTCGGTGTCAATCAGCATGGCGCGCCACAAAGGAGGGGAAGGCGCGTGCGTGAACAGATTATGAAATCTCTGTCAGATACGATACGGAGAGAAGAACAATGGTATGACTCAATGAGAAAGCACAAGACATGTCCCAACGTGACTTTTGTACAATAATATCAAAACCAACCTCTTTGTTTACGCATTATTGTCTGCCATCTTTCAGTTTGAGGTATGAGTTTTCTTCAGTTTGTCTACCCTCTGTACAAATAAAATAGCAGTAGATGACAGGTTCGATTCCCACTGGTTCCTTTTTTTCCCAACATGTTTGATGAAAATTTAGATCAGCGAGTTGCGGTCCAACTAATTTCATTTGTACAGAAGGCAGAAAAATTAAAGAAAACTCACACCTCACAGCTTCACCCCTCTGCTAAAATAATGTCTTGCTTTCATCGTTCAGTTTGTTTGTATATATTTTTCTCTCATGTGTTCTAGCATATGAACATTTGTTCACACTACAATGTACATGTAAATCAGTGGTTGCACTTACAATAACCTTTCTGCAGAAAGAGAAAGATGCCCATCAATTTTATCTGGGTTTTTTTTTTTGTGCTTTTTTTTTTTTGGTATTCTAAGGTTTACAAGCGAAAGCAAAAGTAAAATCAACTGTTTGGCTTTGAACTCTTCTTAAACAGTGATCATAATTTTAAATGGGAATAACTTGAGAAAAGGAAACATAATGGAAGGAAGAGACAAGATACAACAATATCAAGCTAAATGAGGGTTGTCTTCCTGTGACAGTGAAAGTATAAGATGAAATGAGCTGCACCTTACTCAGCCATAGTTTGTGTTTCTGTTTGTGTGTGTGTGCGTGTCTTGTTCGTGTGTTTGTGTGTAAAATGCATATCTTTCATCATGCTTCAAATTACTTTGTCAAAGTTGTGTGCCTTTGGGATGGTGCCATTTTTTGACACTTCGTATTTTTTCTCCCAATCTTGCATGATTCCGCTCTCAGATGATCCTGACAGTTTCCACACACCGACCGTCACCCCACGAGCGAGCCTCTCATCCGACTCCAGCTACGGAATCCTCGCGGGCAATCTTCCCGCCCTGGAGCTGATGGCGCTGTACACGGCAGCGGCCATGCATGACTACGACCACCCGGCAAGGACAAATGCATTCCTGGTGGCCACGAACGCTCCGCAGGTATTACAACGGTGGCTGAATCTCTGCCCCACTATTTTCCATGCTTTCATCCACTTGTTGAGTCCCTGAGAACTGCAATAAACGTAGCAATGGACAACCAAGTCCTGCTTAAAAGCTTATGCCATTTCATATTTACCTTTATTAATTTGCAGCTGGGTTCCCAAACATTTCTCAGCAGATGGGATTTAGAATATATGGCAGCAGTTTATAAGTCAGAGTATAACTCAGCCTACTCGTGTAAACATAGTTATTCAAAATGGACTACACCGGCAAGCGTGTATGTGGTAATGTGGATTGAAGCTAATATCCCCTTTCCACAAAGATATTTTCTGGTCACTCGTCGGAAGCAAAGTTTGTTGCTTCTGGCCACCAACTGAAGTGTATCGCATCGCAGTCTGATGAATCCGACTTGTGTTGGTCGACTATCGGGTCAGTGTCAGACACGTCAGGCTTGGTCCAATGAGGTTCACGCGCATTTTAAAATATATATGTATTTTAGCATCATTTATAGGATATCTACTAATGATGTATTTAAGTATTTAATTAATATGATGTATTAATATATTTAAGTCACTGCCACTCTTTCTTGTCTGTCGTACCTCCCCTCCCCCCACTTCCCCCAACCCTAATCTGAAACCAGGCCATCCTCTACAATGACCGGTCAGTGTTGGAGAACCATCATGCGGCTGCATCGTGGTCACTCTTCCTCTCCAAGCCGGAGTACAACTTCCTCACCTCGCTGGACGTGGCTGAGTTCAAACGCTTCCGCTTCCTCGTCGTCGAGTTCATCCTCGCCACCGACCTCAAGAGGCACTTTGACTTCCTGGTCGAATTCAACGCCAAGGTTGGTTTTCTTGTTGGTCAAGATCCAATCATAGGAAATGCACAGTTGGTTTCACAGCTCTGAATTAGATGTATGCCTCCCCCTAAACTTTGTCAAAAAACAAGGTCATTTTTTTTTCCTAGTTGTTTTTAATATGCATGTCATATATGATGCATTGTTCATACTGTAGTATGAAATGCAACATTTGACATCCAAGTTCAAAAGATTTGAGCAAGCGTTCAAGGAAAGTGATATAGGCTTATTCATATCACCCTTCTGCATGCTGGTCATAGCATACGTCGGATCTCTCAAGCTTTCTCGTGTTAACACTTTACTTTGCATTCCTGTCTGTGATTCTTATCAGATTCATGTCATATCACCCATACCCATTGACTTCATTCCCTATGAAACCTGCAGTGCAACAAGTAGAGAGTGGCCGATTCTCTTGATGGTCCTGAGACAGAGCCTGATGTATCTGGCCTGCATAGAATAGCACTGTGCTCTTTTAGATACAGGCCTATAATGGTTTACGTGGGCCATCCAGTCAGGTTTTCTTTCCTTTATATCTGGCTGTCCAAATGTCCATCTGTATTTGTCCACCTGTCTGTTTTCCCCTCCCCCCCCCCTCTCTCTCTCTTCATTTGTCTGTATCTACATGTACCTCATCGATCCCTCTCTCCCCTCTCCGTGTCAACCTCTCCCTCCCCCTCCCCAATATCTCTTGCTTTCCCCTCCCTCCCACCGCCCTCTCTCCCACTCTGTCTCTCCCTCTCTGACACCTGGTTATATCAAGAGACGAGGGTCCCCAGTAAGACGAGAAAACCTTGCAGGTGAATTAGTCTTTGGGGCCGCAGCTGCTGGGCCAGGAATGCGGCAAGACGTTGCTAAAGGGAATGCAAGACTGCACACACATGAATGTGTGCCATGGGCTAGCCTGGATCAAGACTAACAAGCACAATTTTTCCTTTTTACGTAGATTTCTTATTTTGTTGTTGATGCTTTTGTTTTGTGGGTTTTTTTTTTTTTGTTTTCTGGTGTGAGACGGTAATATCTGTTAAATTACAAAAGACTAGGATTCCAGGATGGATCTTCAAGTAAATCTTGTAATTCATATGTAAAATGGTGCTTTATTATTTGGCCTGGTTTATCTTTTCTATACATGTCCTTAGAAAACTGAAGTATTTTCTTGTTTCATGGCAGGCTTATCAATTGATATTAAAGGTAAACATAAACCTAACAGCTTAAAGAAAAGTGTGTGGAATGGGGGGGGGGGTGGGGGGGGGGAGTCATACTCAAATAATGGATGTTACTTTCCAATACAAAACCCAGAGGATTTTAGAACTGAAATAGTGCACATGTTGTTGCAATATTGAATGCATCCGTATGGAAGATGTTCATTATCGTGGTAGTAACTGAAAGAATAAGGCTAATTTTCTGTCTCACGAAGCAAGGTAAACATGGAAAATGATTACGACATTTCGACCACAAAATCTGCTGACCTTTGTTTGGCAAAGGCCTACCTCGCTTCATGAAACAACAAATTAGCCTTATTCTTTCTTTAAATACATTGTCCATGTATGATATGATGAAATGTTTCAAGAGAAGGGAACTAGTTTGAAGGGAAATATCAAAGATAGATAGGCCCTACTGTCTTTGAATATAAGTAATAGGAAAACGTTGAAATTAAGTGTAGGCCCTATTGGCTTGTTACAGCTACATGTATCACCAATAATGTCAGAGAGAAAAATGCTGGAATTGAGGCTAGCCCTGAGCAAGGGGCAGGCCGTACTTAGTGGACACAGCACCTCACCTTAAAGTTTGCCAAAGGCTAGTGAGGCCAGCCTTCTCCTCTGCAGTCATGCATTGTCCAGCGGTCCTCGAGAGAGAGAGAGAGAGAGAGAGAGAGAGAGAACATATAAGTTATTCTGCTTGGGCATGTCATCTGTTGTTTTTCTGGAGGTCAAACAGTAGCATGATGGAGCATAGTGTCCTAGCTCCTCAACCTTTTACATTCAGCTGCTATGCGGTGCTGTGGAATTTTTCAATTTGCGGCACTCTTGCTGAGTTGCAAGATGGATGTTCGTAGCTTTGTTTGAGGAAAAGGTCACATGAGGGCCAAGGAATGAATGGCTACACCTGTTGAAATGATTTCACCTACAAAAAGAGAATTGTTTTTAAGTTCATAGAGGTCATGTCATGCCTTAAGGCTCGATCTAACCTGGAGTGTACATGGTGTGACAACATTTGTGCAGTCAGTGGACTATTTTTTTTTTTTTGGGGGGGGGGGGGTGAGGGGTTCAGATGATGTCTTAAGTAGTGTCTAATTGTATTCATGATGATCTTTACAGTTCTTACAAAACAATTTCAGTAGAGGGTCCTGCCATTAGCAATTCACCAGCAGTGTATTACAATGTAGTACTGATGTTTTCATCTGGGTTGAGGGGAATGTGTTGGGTTAAGTCTCTTGTATGTGTATATAAAGTAAGGATGCATGACCTTAGCAGGAATAACCAGAGGGGTTCAGTACGTTCATATATTTTGGGCTCCCCCCCCCCCCAACAGAATGTAGCTGATGGTGGCAGGATGAATGAATATTGGCACAGTCATTTTCATCAACAGTAGTCAGCAGAATACCTTGGGGCGGGGCAGCTCACAACATCACAGTAGAGCGCAGACAAGTTCCTGATTAAAGAGACGCGGAGACAACAATTTTGATGAGGGATAGAGCGAGGGGAAGGAGATAAATGAATTTCAAAATCATCGGCCTTGTGGAAGATGAACTTTACAGAGACTCGATGATAATGACTGTGCCAATATTTGTTCATCCTGCCACCATCGGCGACATTTGAGAAAAACACACTAACAATATACTGAAGCCTTGTGGTTATTCCTGCTAAGTGCATGCATCCTTACTGCCACCGCTGTCTCATCCAAATCATCAGAACTGCAGTTGCCTGATGTGACATTTATATTAAAAATTAATACCTGGACATTGCCGAGAGAGAAAGAAAGTGAAGTAAGCTCGTAGAGTTTCAGTAAGCATTCATTGAATCGATGCAACAGAAGATATGCCAAGAGCAACACCATGGCCTCGATAAATGTCATCTGTTGGGGATCTCACCCCATTCTAAACTTCTCAAATGAAAAGTGGGAAGCACTGATGCTGTATGTAAAGGGCTCCTACTGTGTCCTTTTACTTAACAGTGTTCATATTTATTGAATCCAAACATGTAATGAGTTCAAATTCTAAGAGGTGATATGGATTCCATCACTGGTATCCTGCAGGTGTCATCTGTTGTGCCCCATGACCTTTGACCTCCAAGAGTAATCTCTTTAATAGCAAGCCTTGACCTTCTCTGCCTTTCCCTGCTAGGTGAATGACGTGGATGCGCCGGGCATCAACTGGGCGTCGGAGAGTGACAGGTTGCTGGTCTGCCAGATGTGTATCAAGCTGGCGGACATCTCCGGCCCCACCAAGGTCAAGGACCTCCACTGCAACTGGACCTATCGGATCTCGGAGGAGTTCTATGAGCAGGTACGCAGTGGTGGTTGTTATACGAACAGTTTACAGTCATGAATGTGGTGGGGCCACAAGGCACGCATGTACAAGAATTTGTATTTGTGTGTTTTGCATTAGTGTCATCATTTTTTTTTTTCAATGTGTATCAAAGTTGATTTACCATAGCTGCATCTGTACTTACACTGGGCCATTTGGTATTTGCATCACAAGTCTACCTTGTAAACATATCTATCAGCTAAAGATTTATTTTACATCAGTAAACACGGTCAGTGATGTACTACATGCCAATATAAAGTATTGAAAAAATTGAGTCCAAAATAAACTCACTTACCAAGGGCCAAATTTGGATCATATGCAAATTGCAGACACGAAGCTCATAATGTGCATAGCCACAGGCCATGTGGCAGATCATTTATCATTTAGCACCATCCCATGTAAAAGTGGTTTAGTCAATTTGTACAGTAATGTCAGGTTTGCCAGTGATTGCATGGTGCATGTGCTGCGCAACCAACAGCACTGCAAGTGTGTTGCAAAAAAAAAAAAAAAAGTGTATGTTGCTAAAAAAAAAATGTAAGACAGACACCTAATCTGACTGTGTTTTCCATTGGTTACATTCTTAAACCTTTCTTACAACTGTGTTCCTTCACCCTCAATATTGTATACGTCTTACATTTCGCAAGGTTTTTATTTTCATGAATTTTGTGAGTCGGTTACTATTAGCAAATTTAAAACCACCCAAATTATTTAATCTTACCTTCACGTGAACGTGACTTGCATGTGTACATGTCTCCTTTCCTTTGCTGCGTTCCACGATTGCAGATTTAACCACTCTTAAAATTGTCGGAAAGTCCCAATTCACGAAAAATTAGACTCGCTAAATACACAGCCTGCAATAACTCATCCACTCAATCATTTTAAGACAAGTTGATACAACCAATTTTCAAAATATGTGTGTGTCTGCATGCACGCATGTTCTCCTCCTGACATGCATCTGAATCCTTCTCTCGCCTCCCTCCATCCCGTTGCCAGGGTGATGAGGAGAGGCAGCTGGGTCTGCCGGTGTCCCCCTACATGGACCGGGCCGCCCCCCAGCTGGCCAAGCTCCAGGAGGGCTTTATCAACCACCTGGTGGCACCGCTCTGCAACGCGTACGGCTCGGCGGGGCTACTGCCCGGCAGGTGGCTGGACGAGGAAGAGGACGGTGAGTGGACAGGCAGACTGGACTGGCTGGCAAGGGATGAATGTCCAAGGGATAGATGGAGGGTTAAAATCAGAGACATGTGGAGAAATAGATAGATAGATAGATAGATAGATAGATAGATAGATAGATAGATAGATAGATAGATACGAGGAGGAGGGTGAGTTGACAGGCAGACTGGACTTTTTGGCATGGGATGAATGTCCAGGGGATAGAGGAAGGGCTGAAAATCAGAGACATATGGAGAAAAAGATAGATAAGGCAGACTGTCTGGCATGGGATGAATGGTTGAAATGCAGAGATATATAGATAGATAGATCAATGGACAAGGAGGAGGATGGTGAGTGGACAGGCTGACTGGACTGTTTGGCGTGGGATGAATGTCCAAGAGATAGAGGGAGGATTAAAATCAGAGACATGTGGAGAAATAGATAGATAGATAGATAGATAGATAGATAGATAGATAGATAGATAGATAGATAGACAAGGAAGAAGAAGATGAGTTGACAGGCAGACTGGACTGTCTGGCATGGGGTGGGTGTCCAAGTGAATAGAGGGATGGGTAATATCACAGATGTATGGAGAAATAGCTAGATAGATACATACATACATATTGTACATACATACATAGATCACAGAGAAAGAATATTAATGAAGAAATGGAAGGACAAAAAGAAGGAAATAAGAAAGGAAAACCCCAGACATAAATTGTGATTTTGTGATAGAATGATGGTTCAAATCAGAGACACGGGGGGAAATAGCTAGACAGATAAATGAAAACGGATGACAGAGAAAGAACGAATTGAAAGCTGAAAGGACTGAAAGAAGAGAGAAAAGAAGACTTAGGATTGAAAGGGCATGTTGAGGAGGGGATGGAAGAGAGACGAGAATGGGAAAGAGAAGAAATTCGGAAAATGTTTCCTGGAGAGTAGAAAGAGTTAAAGCGAGGGAAAGGGTGTCCGACTTCCTTCTTGTAGACCATTCATATTTTTTCTTAAGATCCAAAGATGACCCTCTTGACACACTCCTGTTTCAGAACAAGTATGTTTTCAATGATTTCAGGCAATTGCTGTAATTTGACTTTTTTGTAGTGTAAGGTCACACTTGTTGGACAGTAACAAATATCTTAGAAAAAAAAAAAGGTTATCCATTGCGCAGTGTACCCTGTTAGTACCCTTGCTTACATTAGACAAGGAATCTCTTAACATATGCAACAAGTTTCAAACTGTAGAAATTGAAGTTTCGGGCTACTCGAAGACTTTGTATTCTGTGGGACTTCATGAGAATAGCTTCCTAATTTTATCATTTCCACTGCATGCAGGAACACCCAAGCCGGAGACTAAGAGTGAAAACAACTTCAGCGACAAGGAGCAGGAAGATGACGAGGATGACGACAACGACAATGACGACACATCCAACGATGGTATGAATCAGTGTGGGTGGCGACCTTCGTGAACGAATTAGATATCTAGGTCTCGGTTGGCCCAGCAGTTTCCAAGAATTGCATCATGTGATGATATTGATGTTTCAGTGCTGGCAGCTAGCCAATAACTAGTCAGCTGGGAGTATTTAGGTCATTGCCATGGTAACCATCATTATCTTAACTTGCAGTCAGTGCAATTCTCTGGATATGTTCATGCTTGGGCCTCAAACCACAAACCTTGGGATAATTAGTCAACGACCTTAAAACCAAAGGAGTGTTCCTCTCGTCAACATCTATGGATAAACTTGTAAATAACTTTTTGATAAAATGAGATATTAGCAAGTATGCACAACAGTATTTTTTTTTTTTTTTGGAAAATGGATAAATATGAGCTCTTTCAATGGCATTTCATTCATATAAGAAGTGTATACTGCTTTTCTAACTGAGAATTTTCCATGTTTAAGAGTTTGTGTTCAGTGCTAGAATTTGTACCCTTTATAATACACGATGAAGTAGAGCTAATCAGGGCAGGAAGTTTGGAAAGATTGTAGATAGTTTTTATGTAGGGCTTGAGCAAGTGAGATTGTGGCGGGGGGGGGGGGGGGGGAATGAAAGAGGTGGCCATTAAAGGGACTGTTTAGTTTTGGCTGAAACCTAACTTCAGGTTTCTAACACTTTTTGGTGAGATAGTGAGAAACCTCTTATGAAATATGAAAGAGCATGTACTTCCAAGAGGGATTCAACATTTATGTGATGAAAATTGGTTTTGAAATGGCTGAGATATCCAAAACAGAGCAGTCCTAATAAAAGGTGGGACCCACCCTCTGTTAGGATAGCTTTGCTTTACTTTCTTTTTGGATGTCTCTGTCATTCCAAAACCCATTTTCATCTAATAAAGATTGAATTCCTCTTAGAATAGTTTGCTCTGCATTATTTCATAAATGGTTTCTTGGTATCTTCCAAAAAGTTAAAAGCACAATCCTCATCTCCACCAAAACTATACCACCCCTTTAAACGTTGAGACAGGGCCAGTTTTTAGACCCTCCGAATGGATGTGTTAAGATCTTGTCGCGCCATCCCGCTGCAGGTGACACCAAGCTGCGGCTGAAGAGCGCCGGCCAGCAGAAGACGAGGAAGATGGTGAGCATCCTGACCAAGCACCTCAAGGAGAACCACGAGATGTGGCTGAAGGTGCTCAAGGAGGAGGAGGAGGAGAAACGACGGGCGGAGAACCCCGACGGACTGCCCCCGTCGCCGACCTCCAAGGAGAAGGAGGACGCCACGGTGAGAATCCTTTGAGAGTTGGCTATTCCTTTTTATTCTCCTTTACAGGCGACTCCCGTTATAATGAAGTGTTCATGACTGCCAGTTTTCTTTCGCCATATCGCCATTTTGTTATAGCTGAACAGTAAAGCATTTAAAGGTATATAGATGATGATTTTGGGAACTGAATGTTTACTTCGTTGTAAAAAGTATTCTGTCGTATATGTGTTAGTTATAACGGGAGTGCTCTGTATCTTTCCTCTATCCTCGTGGTATCTTGCAAATGATTGACGTTCACCTGTCGCAGAGTGATTGAGCCAATATGTTTTAAGAATTTAGTTTAAGAGCCAATATGTTTTAAGAAAAGTTTTGTATTCGAAGGAACTCTTAGCGACGCAGGCTCTGCTCATGCTGATGGAACTACAGTAAGATCCACGAAAAGCAGAGATTGTATCACAAACCTGGAAAAGAAGAAGAAATACCATTTCTAAGTGTTGTTTCACATCTTAGCCCACAATGTATGGTTTATTTGTTCTGAACAATTTGTCATCTCACTTTATGTGACTTTCTGTATATGGTATGCATTGGCAGTACCTGTGTTCTGGTATTTCTATAGCTGTAATGACAGTTTTGTGCAAAGTCAGGCAGGTGTAGAAAAATGTCTCACTTTTATATTGTCTGTCATACTTCTGTGGGGGAAAAGCCTGCAAAACGCATTCTCTGCGTGAGAGCACAGCTTGCTATGGTGCGTGAAGTAGAAGAATACCGTAGCGAACGAAAAAGTGTGACCACCCAATTTCACACAATGCCTTCCAACTTTCCAAAGTTAACATTTTCTTTGAGTCGCTTGCTAATAGCAAATCTGCCAAATTATGCACTTGGAATACTAGACTCCTCATCTGTGAGTAAAATTTCCGCTCAAAATAAATCTATGTGTCACTCTTGGAAATTAAGGTGTTTTTTTTTTTTTCTCTCTCTCTCTGCGGAAACAAACTGCAAA
The DNA here is from genome assembly GCF_964275005.1 of Diadema setosum. Classification (NCBI taxonomy): domain Eukaryota; kingdom Metazoa; phylum Echinodermata; class Echinoidea; order Diadematoida; family Diadematidae; genus Diadema; species Diadema setosum. Next base: position 36,546,850 of record NC_092689.1, read on the forward strand.
CTGCAAGATCTTGCAAAATGTAAAAGATACAAACTCCAGACACATACACACACGCACACACACTCAAACAAGTTACCTGCCAGTGTTGGTCACATCCGTCAAAGTGCTGTCAGTACTTTTGTAAGCAGCAAAGTTGGATTAAAAAAAAAAAATGAAATATAAGTGTAATTATGAAGACAGACCAGTAGTTGTGATTTGTGGTTGATCTAAAGCAAATGTCATTGTGACACTGGCCCTTTTTGTTATTGTTATTTTCATTTTGCTCATGAGGACAAGTTATTTTATCTCTAAGTTAAAAATAGATTTGAGTATTTCCTCATGATTTCAACATCATAGTAAGAAACAAGTCACATAGAATGTTTTACATATCTGCACATTCATTGTAGATATTTCTATTCATCATATTAGTTGATCTTTTTTTTTCTGTATTGATTTATTTGATTTTGCTTTTTAATTTATTCATTCGTTATTTATTTCACTTTCAAAAGAAAGGTGTGGTTTCACAAAAACCGGAGATCATTCAGCAGGTTTTCTTCCCCCGGTTCCAGGTAGAGTCAACGTCTCAACGTTTTGATTTTGTTTTCATTTTTGCAATTTTTCCCTTCTCATTATCAAAGTTTGCCAAAACTTCAAAGCAGAACAAAAATGTCATCATATCTTCGTTTCATATGAATGGGGAAGTTTCCCTTAACATATATGCGGATTCAGTGTGATTACAGAAGGAATATTGTAACACTCGGTGAAGGCTGGTTGAAATTAACTAATAAGTTTGGTCAATTCTATGTGCTTCCCTCTGTAGATGGAACCTTACCTGCTGTCACAGCTAGTATTAAAAATGATACTGGTGTAGTATGAAAAGTTCACCTTCACTTGAACCTGTGACTGAGATTATATTGTTTTACGGCCAATATTATTCTCTGTGCCTTATATAGGACCTAGGTCAAGTGCGTTTTGGATATCCTAGAAGAAAAAAGGAATTTTGGGAGGGGGTGAAATTCCTGTTCTTCATGTCATTGTGCAACTGTGGCATGACATCATTTTGCACAGTTCTCGTTTAGAGAAGGTTACTCGTGGAATTGACCAAAACTATAAGAACTCAAAACTCTAGAAAAGGGATTGTCAGATTTCATCTCAGACTTTCACCTGCCACTTCCGTAATTTTGCTACATTCGCTGAATCCACATAGATGTTTGGGGAAACTTCCCTTTCGGGTCCAGCTTGGCTTGCAATGGTGTGCATATTGCAATGCAGAAGAGTTCTACTAGATTCGGCCTTGAAACAAGGGAGTTGCAGTGCTTACTTCTGTTAGATATGTGCTGAGATTTAAAAAAAAAAATGTTTATCTTTTGGAGAATGGTTATTGGCTAATTGTCAATTTTGGCCAATTTTTTCTTTTTTTTATAATATTTTGTTTTCAATTTTTTCTTAAGTTTTTAAAAACATTGTAACACTTGGGACATTTAACAAATGGGGCAAAAGAGAATAAATAATACAAAGTTATGTTTGCTCATAATCAGCTTCTGCCGTGCAAAAAAGCCAAATAAAAAGTCCTGATTTTTGCTATTCTATATTTCATTTTGCCCAGTCTTCACCAAGCCAAAACAAGCCAACATTTTCAATTTGTGGCAGTGTCCATACTTCTGTTATAATCCTACATGTATGTATAATCATTTTTGTTACAAAATAAATGCTCTGCCATCTACCGTCAGGTTTTCTATAATTTCCACAGAAGTTTCATTAATGACACGCAAAGCAACTGCATTCAGATATCTGCGTAATTCTTTTATTCCATTATTTGTATGTTAACAGTTCATCACTGTCGAAATTTTTGGTCAGGAATATATCTCTCAGTAGTATGCAATCTAGTACTTGGGATTGGTTAATAGCTGTTAAATAAATTTGCAAAGTTGCGTAATGTTTAGAACTGTCCTCATGATTTTTTATCATGTGATTGAGGGAGAGGAAAAATGCATGGAATTTTCTTGGGATTTTTGTTTTAGTTTTAATATAAACTTTCATTCTGTAGGTGTTTGCTGGTTTTTAAAGCAAAGGTGTGAAAATAAAGTTGTGTAATTATTATTGTAGGAGAAAGCATGTAACACAAATCGAAAGCGTGCAATGCATTATGGGTATTGTGTATGCAGAATTCAGTTTGCCTTTCTAATTCATGTGTACTACAAATTTTTCTTGCCATGGCATGACCATTAGATTTCAAATAGTTGAAACAAAATATATACCTGTGTGATTGTGAGACAAAGAAGCAATATGATATTTTGCATCACTAAAGCACAATAAAGGCCCCTTTTCTCAAAGAAAGGAATTTCCAAAAAAAAAAACAAAAACAACAACAAACAAACAAAGAGAAAGAAAGCATTTGCAGTGGATTTAGCTTTTGAAATTAACCATAAGAGATGCTTTGTGACTAAACCCGCACAAAAAAAAAAAAAAAAAAGTGCATTGCACCATTAAGTGTCCGGTGATATGAAAGTGACATTTAGGGTACAGCTGCATCAATACGTTTAGGGCTCAGACAGCTGTGGTTAGTGGCATCTAATTGAGATGGTAACCTGCTTGAAGGGAAAACATAGTTCTCTTATGCCTGCAGAACTGTTGATTTTTGCTCTGAAATGTACACTTATGCTAAAAAATGTGTGAAAGAACACCGTAATAACATGATTTCAGTTGGGTTACGACAAAAGTGAAATATCAACCAGAAAGGTTCGCCAGAAGTACTACAGTCACAGAGCATATCCCATCTTGGATGCTATGGTAGTTTTTATAATTGATTATTGATGATTGACATATTAGGTCACAGCAGTATCCTCCAATATTCTGTGCTAGTTGGAGAATAGAATTGCTAAGGCATGATCGATCATAACTCAACATTCTACCAACCCATTGCTGAATTAGAATGGTGCTTCAGGGGGGTGTTTCATCAAGTTAGTCAGCGCTGACAAGTTGTCAGTCTCTGACAATCACCATAGTAACAGTCAGTGACCAGAGCATCTCAGCCAATCAAAACCAAGGATTTTGCTGAAATTGTCAGAGACTGACAACTTGTCAGCTCTGACTAAATTGATGAAACACCCCCCAGGAATGAAAGTCATAACATACGACTGAAATTCTTACACACATTTGGTCTCAAGATACTCCAAAGAAACTCATTATCCAGGCAAATTGTGTCCCCCAGACAAGTATTTTGGTACATTGTAGCTCCTTTCGGTGTACTGTAAGCAGAGTCCAAATGATGGAAGATGAATTTTGAGCCTTTCTGAGAAACATGTTTTGGCTTTAAAATGGGATTTGGGTTTTGCCTTACATGCTGACTGACATTTTAACCAAGTCTGCTGGTCGCCGCGTCACCTTACATGTCTGTTCATGAGGGACCGTATCCCTCAATCATCGGGGGGGGGGGGCAAACGGTAGCACTGAAAGTTCTTGGATATGACTAAACCTGGTTTGTGGTTAACTGACAAGTTTGGTAATGAAGGCATTGGGAAAAGGCATTAATAATGGGAGTTTGCATGGGAAGTATGATTTATGTTTACATGGCTGTTAACCTCTCCAATATGAAATCTTAGTGTTTTAGACCCTGAAATGGTTTGATATTTCACAGATGAAACACTAAAGGATACTTTCATTTCACGTAAAATTCATTTTTGCTAGGAAACAGGTACTCTTCCACAGTGATTGATGATAAAAATGTGTTGTCAAACGTGAAGGACGAATACAAGTTGCAAAAATGAGCTCAGTTTAAATTTGTCTTTAGAGGTGATTGGGCAGTTATTAATAGTTTGTGTGTCTCGTGTTTGCAAGCAATTTTTTCCAACACAAACCATACACACATGATAACATGACAAATTATTTCTGTTGTCATAAATGTTCAATAGGAGTGGGTTCATACATTTTGTTTTAGATTTTCTTCCAGCTCTCTGAAACTATACTTTGACCTCAGAGATTATGAGATGCTAGTTCAGGGGACGATTGTTGGAGGAAAAAGTCTTGCAGTCAGCAATCAGATCAAAACAGCTCAAAATTATGGTGTTACAGCTATGTCCATCTGCAGGGGTCAACTCTAACATTTTTCTGTGGTGGCCTATTTGGACCACTAAAATATTTAACTTTGAAATTTTGGTGGCTAAAGAAAGAAATGTAATGGCCAAAATGAAAGGAAATATAAACATTCATTTTAGAGTTTAGTGTCCCAATCAGACCACCAAGAGACAACCTTTTTGGAAATTTGGTGGCCCGACATAAATATGTAGTGGCCCCGGGCCACCGCTTATGTCAAGCCTTGCATCTGTCAACAATGCTTGATTTCAATTGAAGTGTGCAACAGTGTATACTCTGTGAAACTCCACTTAAATGCGGACGGGCTTCCTGCACCGTAAAGGCGATGCCGATATGTCAAATGCAACACTTTTTTGCCTGTGTGTAATGAGCCACCAAATGTGATACACAATCAGTTGTAAAATATGTAGAAAACCACATCCCCAGTCACTGTTGATAGTACTCAGGGGTCATTGTTACATACACGTTGTATGTAGGGGTAGAACCTACTAATATGTGAATGGTGCGTGTTGCAAACAACTCAACAAAAGACACATCCTACGTTCGCAGTCACTTTATTATGCTAGCCCTTAGCCACTAGAATCCCATGGAAACTACATAATATCATAATTTTTGTTTCATACCCACATAGTGATACAAAATCACTTTTCCTCTTTACCTACTGCTCTTCCAGATTTGTAAAGACATATTAGTTTCGTACAGCATTCATCAATTTTCATCCTTTTCAATAGCGAATGTAGTCCTGTCGCTTGAATAGCTTATGCTTCATGGAACTTAATAGCCTCATACTCTGTTCATACAATTCATTCAACGCTACAGTATGACAATCGCCATGCATCATTGATTTGAGAATTCAAAGCTCTGATGTATTTTATTGTACAGGTAGTAACGAAACAAGATTGAACTGAAGGTATATATTCATATTGGTCTTTTCTGGTTCCTTTTGTGTTATTATCAGTAAGCATAACCCAGTTCAAGTCCTAACTAGGTGACTGTACCACAAGAAGTTCGGTCATTATTACAAAATGTGGTTGTTTTAATAGCCTAGGTATATGAGATTTACAAACACTGAACATTAAGTTGCAGGGAGTGGTACCCAGTATCACTGTTCACTAAATTGGCACGTCTGATTGCGCAAGATTTCCAAGTAAACCTGGATGGTGCAGTGACCCAAATACTTTTTCTTCAGAGTCACAGATGTTTTTGATTTCCTCAAAATATTTCCCAGTACCTGACCTCATGGTCAGCATTGGCATGTCACACATGTATTATTCAAATCTGACTACCAGTATATTTTGTGTCTTGAGCACTTCAGCGTGAAAGCAGGGACCGGAATGGTGTTTGTCTTGGTTTGATGTGGTGTGATGACTGAAGATGAAGCTTGAAGTTAAAGCTTGAAGTTATAAAAGCTCTTGAAAAAAGTCAGAAATTTTGCCAGCAAAATGTGTACCGTGATGAGCCAATTGAGATGGAGTTTATAATCCAGCCATGCATTTTGTGCATGTGAGGTGTGATGTAGTGCAGACGAGGCCTTCATCTGTAATGTCTGTATCAAACTATAATGGAAGTGCCATTGATGACAGATGTAAACCTGTATGATGGTCATTTGATAGAATTTAGAGCATTGCTTGAAAATTGCTGATTGATTCAGTGCAAACTTGAATGACTCACGAGTTATGAAGTTCTCATCATAAATGATGGCCATTCTGGAACAGAGAAGAAGAGAGACAGGCCACTGAACATTAAAGCTAAGAACTGGAAGTTAAGGACTTGTTCACATTCAGTTTTAAGATAGTGTGACATTTTTCACTAGGCTTTGTATGTGTGAACCCTTTGGTGAGAAAGGTGCCCTTAGCAATGTCAGAAAAAGGTCTGCAGAAATTAATGACTATCAGTGATCAGGTCCAACCAAGCAGTTTCACTTTATATATTAGAGTGAGGCTTGTATTCTATATTTTGGCTTTGACAAATTCATGATATAAATCCATACATGTTGAATAAATACTTTCAAACTCAGTAGCTCCCCGAAAAATTTTATTTGAAATGTACTCCTTTTTGATACTAAATAACAGTGTGAATGTAAAATGTGAAATGTAAGAACAAAAGAAGTTGTGTGATTAATCTTTGCAGAATGATGGAATGAATGGTATCTTGTTTGTAGCAATTGCCATTATGTAGTTCTCTGGCTTGATTGCTCTCTTTCTTTGCTTTCCAAATTTTCTCTTTGATATAGTAAGTTACTTGTGCACAGTTTTTATGATTCAAGTTACATGTAACTTCCACAGGGCTGCAAAAGGCCAAAATTATATGAGTTGGTATAGTGCATGTTTTGTTGTTTAGAATTTGTACATTTCCTTTAAAGTCAGTATGTTAAAGGGATGGTACAGTATTGGTGGAGATGAAAAATGGGCTTTCAACTTTTTGCGAGATACCAAGAAAACACTTATGATATAGTACAGACTATACCATTTGAAGAGGAGTTCAAAGCTTATTTGATGAAAATCGGGTTTGGAATGACTGAAACATCCAAAAACAAAGTAAAACAAAGCGATCGTAATAAAGTGTGGGTCCCACACTTTATTAGAATCGCTCTTTTTTGGATATCTCAGCCATTTCAAAACCAATTTTCATCTAATAAACGTTGAATTCCTCACAGAATTACATGCTCTTTCATATTTCATAAGAGGTTTCTCATTATCTCACCAAAAAATGTTAGAAACCTGAAATTAGGTCTCAACCAAAACTGTACGATATCTTTAACAGTATGAGGCATGTAGTGTATCTCCAGGTTGTGTTTTTGTCTGATATCAAAAAGGCTTGAACTGTTGTTGAGTTTGCTGCTCATGAAAGTCAAGTTCCAGACCGTACCTAATTTTGAATATCATGATTTCGTTGCACCGTGCTTGACGCATTTTGCCAATAAGGCTGTGCGGTGCGAGTCCACAACGGCAGAGGAACCTATAAAGGGGCACGAACTGGATGCGACTACGGAGAAGGCAGAGGAGGAGGAGAAGGCGGAGGAAGAAGAGGAATACCGGACGAGAAGAAGGAGACACTCAATGGATGCCGAGTCATAGAATCCCATCTACAGCCAAACTAAAAAAAAGTACACTATACTGTTTCATTTCCTTATCCGTGGTTTGTGATACCTTTGCTGTACCGACTTGCAGTGACGTTTGGGTTTCTAATCTTAACAACCAACTGTCACTTCTTTCTAACCGTTGGATTAATTCTTTGTCTTTTCATTCAAGTTGATCCTAATGCAATATCCCATTCCTGATTTGACAACATGTCTTGTAATCAATTTCATCTGATGGAAAGACTGTAGTGGACTTTTTATTTTTAAAAAAAAGGACATTTCGGTGGCATTGACTTGCTGGTGTAACTTAAAAGTGTTACAAACCTTTTGACCATGATTTGATTGGTGGGTCTTCTTGTGCAGATTGACGTGAAACCTGAGCGTGTTGTTCGAAGACTATTCAATCCTAGCTTTTTTCATCTCTCTTGGAGTCTTTGTTCTGTTTGTTTCCGTGGTATGGGTTGTGTATTTTCTCAGGAAACTCATTCTCATGCTGTTTTCAATTATGTCACAGATGTGGTGCAATGTTTTCTATATCCCCATCTACGTGAATGCCCTTTTTCTGTTTGTTTCATACATGTATCTATTGTTAGTCACAATTTTGCCAGGAAATGTCAATTATCATCAAAATCAGGGCATCTGGAACATGGTATCTGCACTCCAAGTTTGTATCATTGGGTGAAATTTTGAAGTATCTCACAAACTTCAGGCCAATTACAATAACATCGTACAAGATGTGATTCTTGTGTTCTTTTTGTAATGAAGACCTTGAGAGTTAATAGAAAATGCATTTTGATGTTCAGGCTCACATACCACATTTTTGCTGGTCCTCAATAACCAAACTCCCCCAACACTTTTTTTAAAAAATCTGTAAAGAATAGTAACATTTCTATAATGCAAGTATATCAAGATTGTAGTATAATCCATAGTAGTCTTTGTCAAGTTTTTAGAATTTTCTTTCTTGCAGATTCCGCATTATCTTAATTACAACTTCTATATGTGTGGGAATTTATGTTATCTTTGAATATATCAGAATATGTTTCTTACAAAATACTGTTATACTTTTAAATCTTAATCCTCTGTGTTTTGTGGTTTTATATTTAGTTTCTTTGTGTACCTGTTTCTGACCTTGCTTGTACATGGTACAATGTACATTTACTTAATGAATTTCACTAACTCTATAATAAGCCATTTTAACAAAATAATGGGTGAAGTCTTTTCACATTTAATGTGCATGAAAAGGACCCGTTCATTCTATTGTCTTCGATAATACTTCATATCAGATTTGGTTGTAAGAGTATGTTTCATTAATTATGATGTGGTTTGTGTGGGTTTATGTCTCTTGTGATTTTTTTCATAAATTACAGTGAACTTTTTATCCTTAACAGAATATGTGTCATAATTTGCCTTCAGAGAAATGAAATGTTTGTAAAAATCATTCTGGTGTCAGTTTTGAAGGTGCACAAAGTTTGCAATGAAATATAAGTTTTACATTTACTCTTTTTTCATCTTCTTCTTCTTGTCATCTGTAACACTGGTAGTAAATTGAAATACATCAATTTCACACTATTCAAAGACAGATGAAGTCTATTGTGCATGCTTGCAAACATGTAGTTTTTTGTGGATATTCAAAGTTTACTCCAGTTTTTCAATTTCTTGCTCTGGTGTGTTGTGAAGCCTTACTGTGTGTCATAGTCAAAATGGAGACATTATATTGTTCCCATCATGAAATACTGTGGAATTTAGATATGTAACTATTTAGTGTGATTTGTATCTACTCCATAACAGTTAACAGTGTACTTACCCCAACAACATGTAACACCCTCCTTTTCTTTCTTTCTTTCTTTTTTTTTTTGTGTGGGGGGGATTTTGGGTATGTGAGAAGTTTATTGAACTTTCACTGAAAGTGTATTTCATCCTCTTGTATGATCAAACATTTGCAATAAAGATTTGTAATCCAGGTCATTATCATTAATTTCATATTCTAGACTAGTTTCAAGCATGCGATTTGGAACAGATAGTGTTTACAGGCATTTTCATGATATCATTCTACTGACTGTGATTTACACTGGTGATGGGGGTATGTGTGTGTGATGGTGCCTTATCAAATAACCTGTAGCCCATACCATGTATACATTTTGAAAGTAATCACCCATCAAATCATCTGCTTAGCCAGTATTCTATGCCATATACAAATGTACATTAATGATATTGAAGCTTTAGATTCACTTTTACATCATGCCACTGTGTTTACAAAGTCATAGTTAAACCAAACTTGGCTACATAAATCTGTTCTTATAGAGACGGTGGAAGTTACATGGGGTTTAATAACGCTTTATCACATATATGCTCAATATCAAAACTTTATTATAAGACTTTGTATAAACTATACTTGTAAAAGTCTGAGTAGTGTTAAAGTAGTGTACAGTTTTTCTGTCGCCTACATGTATATGAACAAATGGTTTCTTGGAGATGGTAGATTTTATGAGCTGAAATATCATAAAGGGATGTTTAACAGAAATCAATTCACTGCAGCATGTACAGAAATCTCAAGTCATTCATATTTTAGGCAGAATTCCATTTATATCTTCATTCATTACAAAGTGTAATACACATTTAGGCAGGCAGAAAACAGTCTGAAATGTATCGGCAGACATTTGAGTATTAACAAACTCTCATATATTGCAGCTAAGCTCATTCATACAGTAGTCTTGAATTTGACACTGATCATCCCTGTCCAGGCTTGAATTAAGATTTTGTGGGGTTTATTTGCAGAAGAAGCATTATGCCACCTTGCCTTTGGTTAATATATAAAATTGATGTACGTTTCCACGTTTTCTTGTCTCTCCTTGTTTCTCATGGAGCAGTCCGTGAAATCCATGGCCCCGATTCGGGAGGATTCTGAGGAGCGGAACTCGGACTGTGGCCGCAGCACGGAGGGGGAGAACGGACCCTCGGAGCAAGAGCTTGGAGAGAACGGTTGCCAGGACAACGGCGTGCCCAATGCCGACAACCCACAGCAAAAAGGCAGTGAAGAGACGTGATCATGACAATCTTGATCCGGGGTTTAAAAAAAAAAGAAATGAAAAAACAAGAGTTGATGGTCTCAAACCATTGCAGAATGTCGTCCTCCTCATGAATGAAAATAATATTTGTTTTGTATGTCTCTGCAAAGAGAAAACAAAAGACAAGGTTAAAAATACGGTTATATCGTATCCATGCTTTACACAGTTTGCGGTAGCTGGTCGTGTAACGCAAGTGGTGTGAGCTCTGTGCGCATGAGAGCTGAGTCAGGAAGGTGGTAGCATTTTATCGACGAGGTATCCAACAGCTCATCGGGCAGAACTAAAGGTAGCAAGCAATAGGTATTGAGAAAGCTGCTTAGATGTCTGCGCACAAATTTTCTGCCAGTGTGTTTTGTCAGGACAGACGTGTTGCCCGTGTACTCTGTTTTATAACATCATGGGATTTCTAAGCAGCTTCAGTGATAACATTTTTTAGTATTACATACATTGTACACACACACATACATATATATATAAATATATTCATTTAATGCATATAAGTAATTACGCAGGTGTTTTACACTCATGCGTAGGTTTAATAGCTGATGCCAATAGGCCATAGCAACATGAATTGTGTGCTTTTCGTAACATGTTGCAAAATGTTCAAATTTGTGGCATATGCTGCCACATTCATCCTCAGCATTGAATTTTGTGTTAATCGTAAAAGGAGATTACTTCTCCGTTCACCCATCATATTTTGTGTGCAAGTTGTTTGGGTTTTTATTTTACCATTCCTCTTGAATTGTGCAGGATTACACTCCACACATCCATATAAACATTTACATAATCATGTAAATGCTCAGAAGAGTCTTATATTTGCTTTCCCGCACTCGTCATGTTGTGAAATAAAAAAGTGCCAAATCGTAAGGTCAGTAGGAAATGCGATGCTGTTGGCTGCTAGAGTATTTGCAGCTCCAGAACTTGCATGAAATCAAATTTTGACAAAAGATGCATGAAATGAAATGCTTCCACTATGAATACAAGACCACCACTTTTTTTATGACTATCGGATACAACACACTGGTGTTCTTCTTCACAATGTGTGATGGCTCTCGCACAAGATGATGCAGAACCCAGCACTGTCACTTTACGCTGGTGTTGTGGTTTTAATGGCTATCAGAGTGCACATTGGCAGAAATACACAAGCAACATATAAACGGTTGAATACCAAATGCCTCTCCTGCCCCTTTTGGGGGGTTTTTGAGGCAAAATTTGAACCCCATTTTCAATACAAAGGTCAGTGTACTGCCATTTACAAAGTTGTGCTTATAATTTGCATGCAAAATGCCATGCATGGACTGGCTATTTACAATACTGTGATCAGAGAAACCCATCGCCTGCTGTGTGTGCTAAAGTAGGATATAGTGAAAAGTCAAATATAACCTCAGAATGTTCATTCACACATGTATATCTTACGAGACATTGGCCCTCGCCTACAAAAACTTTACTCGATATAGAGCTCATTTGTTCGATGTGCACCAATTTATCCCGTATTAAAGAATGTTCAAGCAGACGTCACTGGCTAGATAGTCTTTGGCAAGTGACTCCAAGTCACCAAGAAATATGTAGCATTCTATATAGTGCTTTTAATGAAATGAGTTAATATAGATGAAATCTAGATCAAACAAAGCATCTGTTCTGATGCTTGTAAGGAGCTGACGGTGATTTAGAAATAAGCGGTAACTATCGACTGAAATTCTATCTGGTGCATGACAAATGTAAATATGAAAAATAAGGTGTTTTCTCCAAGCTAATAAAGCTTTATGACACAGGTACAGTATGTAGGTAAAATCAAGCAGACTAGGGAATTGACTGCGGTTGTCTTTTGAAACGCAATGTGCTTTCTCGTGTACGTCTTTTTAATCAATCAAGCACTGTAAGTTGTGTTGGCTATATGAGAAAAATATCTTATGCCTAATGTTGACTTTCAAAGAACATACTGTATGTTTCATTAGACGCTTCATTGAGAGTCATATCAGCTGTGTTAAATATCGGACAATGTAATATCCTGTTCTTTCTCACAGCTTTCTGATCATCAGGCGAAAATAGTTCAGGTTACATTATTTTCCTTATGCTCTGATATGCAATGTAAAATGCAAACAGTATCTACCAAAATGGGCTTTTGTAGGGCATGGAGGTAAATCATATCCTGATATTCAAAAGGTGGTTTTTAGTGGATTGTCCAGGTACAGTATTTTCCCATATGAAATATATATTTATATATTCACGGTTCTTTCTTCTGATTTTTTTTCCCCCCCTCCTGCGAGTTGTGCTTCACACTAGTGTACCTAGTTGGGTATGAAAAAAGGTTTACAGTAAGTAGGTTACATGGAAATAAACATTACATTCTCAGGCTTAGTCATACATTTGGTCAATCACAGCAAACATTTTTGGTTTTTGCTCTCTCTTTTTTTTTTTTTTTTTTTGGTTTTGTTTTGTATCGTTCCATTTCTTATACATGCTGCTTTTGAAAATGGAGATGGGATGTTCATTCCGACTTTTAAACCCTTCCAATTAAGAAATGGCTTCCCATCAACGTATATACTGGTGGTGTCAAGCACAGAGAATGAAAAAGACAAGTAAAAAGAATTTTCTTCGTCTTTGTTTCCGTATAAAGTCTGGTAGTTTTACCTAATGTCATTTTCCTTCTTTTTTTTTAATGTAATGATAAAAGGAGAATTCTTTGGGACTACCTCAGTTAAACTTTTTTTTTTTTTGGCCACATTCAGCATATTGTGCATTGTTGTTGTTATTGTTTGTGTGTCCCCCAAGTCATTTGATTGATACGTTTGCCGCTTATTTTGTGTGTAGCGGTTTTTGTCTCATCAAGATGTGCTTGCATTGGAAGAAAACACAGAGGAATGCGTTAGCTGATAGAGAAACAAGAAAACTGTAAATGACTGAAATTCAGTGTAAAATTCAATTTGACAGAAAGCAAGATTAACTTTGTTACTTGAGCCTATACGTTATGTTGATGTGTATGTAAAAAAAAAAAAAAAGTCTTTAACAAATTATGTGAAATTTCTTTACTGATTTGTACAAATGATATAAATATTTATAGCAAGCAATGGTAATCTCTCAATGGCTGGATTCAGTAAACTTCTAAGTGTAAATTATGTGTTCTATTTCAGGCAAGATTGTCGATCTTGCAGCAGGTGTAGATAGTTATGCTTCCGTTTGTTGGTTATTTATTTGATTCTGACAAAAGATATCAATATTTTACTGAGATATGTACCTGGCATTGTTTTGGAGGACCTTGCCTGTATGTCTACTCTTCTGTTGGCTTAGAAGGATCGCAGATTCACCGTCATGTGCTGTAAGATACTCGAGTTGTATTTCTGTGAGTGCGTGAATGTCGTATTCATCAGCTTATTTTACAGATGAGCTTTTTGTCATTTTATATTTGATATTTCTAATGTTCAGTCATTTACCTAACCGTGTATAAACCATCAAGATTTTGCATACATTTGCTCGAGTATATGGCATTTAAACATCAGATGATTACATTTGTTCCTAATGAATGTATAGTATTTTTTGTTTCTTTTTTTAATGAAGGATTGAATTAAAGGTGAGGTTTAGCTGAAATGAAACTGTGGATTTGCTTGGAAGAGAAAAGTGATGTGGAAACCCACCTGAAGCGATCTATTTTCACAGGTGCTAAAAGATAGACCTTTGAAGCTTCACTTTACCTGAAAATTGAAGACATAAGGAGCTATTTGCATTTTCTATTGTGTGAGTATTTCAGGCCCTGGCTGTAGAGTTGCATATATGTGATATGATGCTTGCTACAAAAGGAATATATTACTGTATGAATACCAATGCAAAATTGAACTAGATAGATGCTATGTCAAAGTTTGTTTTATTGTTATTATCATTATCCTTTCTTTTTTTTACCTCAAATGAGGTACATGTATAACAGATAATTTAATAACTTATTGTGAAAAAAAAAAATCCATGTGTGAGAGAATATATCAGCCCTGTATTAAATCTATGCTAAGTTTACATTCATGCTTGTTTTTAACCCTCCCACTAAAATTCCCAGTTTGTTTATGGATGAAGGAGGAGAAGAAGTGGTCTATATCATTTCAGGAAATAAGTAACACTATGTCCACTGAAGTGCTGGCTTGTTTTCTTGTCATTGTATATGCTTCATGTGGAATACAGTGAGCAAAGGAGAATAAGTAAATTGATACCAGTGATTAATTTTTGTAAATAGTGAAAACGAAATATAAACTCCTAACATCTTTTGTGCAAGAAGTCATACAACAGCCACAATTTTCATAAAATGAAATACTTTGCTAAATCGAATCTTTGCCTTTAAAAAAAAAAAGAAAAAAAATCATAAAATTATGGGCTGTTAAACCCTTCCAAAAAGGGGGCGGCTTTCCATCTCCAAACTGCAAGATTCCTGTTGATATGTGCACTCCATTATCTATTTTTATGGGGTTTTTTTTTTCTCCAATCTTAGGCTAGCAATCCTCCCCGTGAAGGGATTTTTCTGCTGAGTTTGTTTTTCTCCTTTGCATCAAAACACCACACCCCTTTTTACATTAGAGGTAGAAAGGTATAAGAGCCCCTTTTTTTTTTCATATGTGAATGTAGCACAAGGTCAACCAAGAGAGAACACTAAAGAATTATTTAATATTATCAACACATTGCTGCATGTTATATTTTAAACTGTGCATAGCATGCTTATATTAATTATAGTATTTAATCGTGTTTGTAATTTGTCTTCTAGCATTGTTTGTAGCTGTTGTTGTACCGTGTCGGCAGGAGGTAGTGGATATTATTATTATTTTTTTTTTTCTTTTAAAGGAAAGCTTTTCAAGTATTGTATCGCCTTATGTATGTATGTTTGTATGTATGTATGTAAAGTATGTATGTCTGTCTGCGGGTCAGATTTGTGTATAAATGACATAACAGCATGACGTATCGTCATATGTCTTAGACTGGGGTCCATGAGCAATGCATAACGCAGCAAGTGGATGTCAGTTTTGTTTAAGGAGTGCATGTTCATTATCCAAGAATAAAAGAGCTAAAAAACAAGAAGGGGGGGGGGGGGGAATGGATTTGTTTTTGCCATTGGTGTTCTGCATGTTTGCCGAAGTTACATGTGGCATTGTCAGTTTTCTGCACTGGCTAATCTTGTCCATGAAGAATGGGGGATTTCAATACCGGTCAGGTAAAAAATAAATGCAAATGGAGGACTGTTCCCACAACATTTTTCCCTCACTTTCTGAATAAAGAAAGTGCATGACAGAAATGAGTGCCATTTGTTTGTTTTTTTTACAAGCTATCCAAATGGTATTAAAAAAAAGATGATAATAATAACCAAAAAAAACCAACAAATATACAACAAATCTCCCAAATAAATGTTTTGCATTCCAAATACCATAGGAAGGATACCAAATATGCATGTATGCTTCTAGGAACTGGCCTAGTCGGTCATCACGCCCTTACTGAAAATCGCAGTGTAAAATAAATCGTTGAGATTTCCCTGTGGACAGGTTTGAATGGGAAAACCCTCTATTACACACCATCACTCTTCTAGGAAGGGTAGATGTAGCCCCTTCAATATTCAGATATGCCATCACTT
This sequence comes from Diadema setosum, assembly GCF_964275005.1. Lineage (NCBI taxonomy): Eukaryota > Metazoa > Echinodermata > Echinoidea > Diadematoida > Diadematidae > Diadema > Diadema setosum. The sequence continues at coordinate 36,562,661 of NC_092689.1, forward strand.
TGTAATAATTTGTAAAGTAATTTGAAATACTTGGAATACTTCAATTCATCTGGTCTCTCTTAACAGCGATACTGAAATGTGTAAAGCACAGAATTATCGCAATGTTTCTTATTTGATAGTGCAGAATATGCAAGAAGCACAGGTCCAACAGTGTACGTAAGATAAGGAATGAAAACAGAGTAATGAAAAACATAAAACAAAGAATGACAACAGTGATGAAAAACGGAGTCAGACAAGAATTTTACTTTATTTATGAATATTTGATTGAACAGCAGCATCACTTGTCAATGTTTGTGCTTGAGATGTGATATTTAATCCGCTTCGCTTTTATCAATAAGCGCTAAAAGTAACCAAAATGTGACAGAATAAATGTAACAGGCTTGTGAACCCAGTCCATTTGTTGTCATTTTGACTAAACACTCAAAATTCTATTTGTGATTTTTACCTTGTTAATAATGCAAAGTGTAAATAATTCAGCCAATACATGTGTAAAGAGGTGATCCTTGTCTTTTTAAAGTCAGCCATTGCGTCAATGGTTGCATTCTGCAGTTGACAAGATGCAAGCATTTGGGGAATTGTTTGTGCATTGAAACACAAGAGTGGGGTACTGGTATTTAGTTTGAGTAGAGTTTGAGTTTAGTAGAGTATTTGACTCAAAGGGTCATGTGAAAGTCAAACGTTAATGGTATTGTTTTTTAATGCCACATGATGCAAATATTCCCAGTTGTAACTTTTATTCTTATTTTTTTTTTATTGTAATGTTATGAAAGATATGACAATATGCTATTTTTATGGTGTAATAGTTCAGTCATATGGTATCCCAATGGATGGTGTGTATTGCAGTAACTTTCAGCTATCAAAGTATTGAGTCAAGCAAAGGAGATGCATTAGTCTTGTTCCAGTCTTAAACACAAATATATGAAACTGATACTAGTACATCCACTGCAATAGGCATAGGGAAGGAACTTCTTTATCTAGGATTACATGGATATGATAACTCTCATTACATTGGTCTGGTTTGGGCTTTATGTGTTTCTGATGAGAAAACAAATGGGAAAAAAATTCTGAATGGTGATTTCAGTAATGCAGAGTATTTTTGTACATAGGGAAACACCCAATTAGTCCACTAGTGTAGCGTGGTTGATACACTTCGCCTATAAAAATGTACACATAGGCCCGAATTCAGGAAGGTGGTACAAATGAAACCATGGTTTAAACCATGGACAAAAACCATGGAGCGCCAAGTCTCGCACGGAATATTTCGTTACTAAAATTGGTCATTTCGTCGACAATATGACCGTTTTGTTAAACAAAATTATCGTTTCGTGGACAAAATGTTCATTTAGTTACAAAATGTTGTCATTTTGTTACAAAATAATAATTTCATCGACGAAATGACTGATTTCATAACGAAATATTCAATGCGACACTTGGCACTCCATGGTTTTTGTCCATGGTTTAAACCATGGTTTTATTTGTACCACCTTCGTGAATTCGGGCCATTGAGTTGAAACGAATGATAAACTTTGCCTTTAATGTAAAAATGCAATGAAATGTGCAGTGCTCATGCGATTGAATGTACACGTGTTGAAATACCAAGCACGATCGCCTGTCTGTGTAAATGCAGCCAATTGTGTGTGTGTTTTTTTAGTAGAACACGGATGGGTTTCTATAAAAACTGCTATAAAGTGGACATGGCTTTGTGATGTCGTAGATGTAAAGCCACATACACCAGCATGTGTGCACTTCAGTGGAGGCCGGCAGAAAGAGGTTTATTCATGTGTGCTCTTGTTATTAACATGTAAAGTATCAGTGCATGTGAGTGTTTGTGTGTGTGCGTGTATGTGAGAACATGTGTGTTATGAGGCTATCGTTTTATACACCAGGGAGTGATCACTTTCTAGACAGATTCTGCGTGCACAGGTTACGTTTTCCACTATACTTCATTTGCCTTTAATACTCCTCCACATTAAGTCATACTGGGAAAAGGGGTCAATGCTTTATGTCTTGGTCATAATAACATGTCTGTGGTCATAGATCTAATGGCCATCGTCCAGTTCATTTTGCCAGTCAAACCAGTTTCAGAATGGTGGATGCAGTCTTTTTTTGACTGACTTCCGAGGACAGGCTCACCCCGTACCCCCAAAGACACGTCATATCTGGGAAGTAAAGTGCATAATTTGAGTGATATTTTCACTGACATCAAAATTAGTACAGTGTATGATGATGTTTAGAGTACATTAGAAGTATAAAGGACAATGTTAAACAGCTTTCAGGTGGCAGATCAGTAGCTTGGAACAGGACCGTCTCGTAATAGTTTCCTCATTTGTCGAGACTCGAAAAGAAGAACATGGTGCAAGGATTGTCGGCATGTACATACAAGCTTCGATTTGAAATCTCTCCTTTCATTTGGCCAGTTTGTTTGTGACTTCAGTTACTGTGGTATTAGTTTATACATGTACATGTCTGTCATGCAAAGTGATTCATTGATGAGATAAGATTATTCAGTGGTAACAACTACATCATACTTCGTAGCAATTGTTTTTATGAATATTTTTTGTCCAGATTGCTGTGGGTTGTGTAACAATTATGATAATGAAAGTGCATTTTAGATACCAGGTACTTGAAATAGTCTTTTTGCGATAATTTTTTTGTAGTATTTTGCAGATTATGAATTGTACGTTTCATGTAAATTTTCTTTTGTTTACCAGATGTCTTTGTCCTTTGTTAATGGCTCAATGCTCACGACAGTGTATGAAATATAAAGGTTCATTTTCTTCTGCCAAAATGAAAGGAGAACATAAAGCTTTTAACGATTATAGAAAGAAGAGCAATGGGTTGTAAGTTAGAGAGGGAGAGAGTGAGAATGAATGCATGAGAGAGAGAGCGAGTTGGAGGAGAGAATGAAATGGTGTGTAATCATTTTGTATCTTGGTCTGGACTAGTCAGTTTTTAGTTGATTATCTTAAAATTAGGGAAACAGCTGTGATAATTAAAGAAATATGACAAAAAAAAAAACATGAAAATCTATTGCTGTCAACACGTGTTATTTTCTTCCGACGTCCTTTAATTCACACAGAATTGTGTGTGTGTATGATTGTATGTTGGTGTTGTCATTGTGTGTGTGTGTGTGTGTGTCACAGTCACAGTTTGTGCCGTATATGCTTTCGTGGAAAAAAAACAAGAAAAATTGAAATCTTATCATTTATCCCATAAATAAAAAGAGATACTCTATTCATTGTGAAGGATGAAATGCAGTTTTCAATTTAGTCCTCATCGTGTCAATTTTTGGTAGGCCTCCAGGGCACTGTTTCATGAAGGTTGTAAGCCCTGACGTCAGTCTCTGACAATTTCAGTAAAATCCATTGTAATGATTGGCCAAGAAGCTCTGGTTACTGACTGTTACTATGGTGATTGTCAGAGACCAACAACTTGTCAGGGCTGACGACCCTCATGAAACGGTTGCCCAGTTCTGCCCATTCTGTGTCAAAACAATGACTAACAATTACAGGTAGCTTTAATACAGAGGGATGGTTTTTGCAAGATCTATTGCAAGGAGAATTAATTTGCCTGAAAGTCTAGGTGGTTATATACACATCAAATATTAATGTGTTGTCGAACTGATCGTATAATGTAATAAAGGCTCTTTAGAAATCATCAATACCATTTTTAAAATTGACGGATTGTCGCTTTTAGAGAAAACACAGAAGAGTGTACAGCCATATCTGCTTGTGCGGATAGCAGTTCATTTTTCTAATGCACACAAGCACCACAAATGGCGTAATTTGAATCAAAAAATATATTTGTCTCCAATTTAAAATCTTGGTAAACAAAGATTTCATCCCTCAAATGGTCCACAGTTCCAGGTAAAAACCTTTTGGAATCTTGGCCTATAATTTGTGTCCATGATAATAATACGTAGAATGATGATGGTTGTGATTTTGATATGGCCATAATTTGCATTAATGTGACTCTTATTTGTATCATTATAATTATCATTGTTTCTTTAACACTATTGTTATTATCACTACTACTATAACCATACCATAACCAAGATAAAAATATCAACATAACCAAAGTCTTTGATATGGCAGCTTCATATCAACATGAAGAAATGGTGCATAAATGTATACAGCATATGGAAAGAAAAATCAAGCAGATTTGAGAAATGAACAAATTGTATATTTATGTATTTCAGTATAAATAGAGAAAATACACAGCATAGATTTGTTGATGGAAAATGGAGAGATGGAAGGATAGATAGATGGACAGACAGGTGATCTTCCTCTTCTTCTTTTATGTTACTGTCCAACACCCCTATAAAGAAGGGGTACAGAGATACATTTGTATATATGATGACATAAATGGTATCCCGGGGTACCAAATAAGAATCAGCCATTTTGTTGAATTATTTATTCTTTTTTTTTTTTGAAGGTTGTACCCTGGGTGCCAAAAAGTGGGAAATTATTTTGGTGCTGGAGCTAGCGCGCGCTAGCCACTGCACTGCACTGAACAGTACTTAGTATACCATGCATGCATAGTATCAAATGCAGTGGCATGGGAATCATGACTGTACACGCACACACAGTGCATGCATTTCTCTGTGGCTGTCCTCAAGTGGACGCGAGGTGGCGCTGCACAACGTGGTACCCCGGGGTAACGCGTGATGCATCATCTGAAGCCTGGCTTCTACTACATAACCATATTCTCAACAACTCATTAATAGGATGCTTGACACACAATCATTCACTTAAAATGCTTTATATTTCACTTTTTTTTTTCATACTCATTTCATAAAAAATTCCATTCAGAGTCAAATAGTAAATAAATTATGAAACAAATTTGATACAAGACATCGAGAAAGCTCAGTAATGAGTGAATAACAAGACAATATAAGATAAGATAGTGTATGCCATGAAATCTGTCAGATATTACCAGTTACAGTAATTATAGTTCCAAAGTTTGATTAACAGTGACTAAAATGCCATGTTTATAGACAGCACCCTATTACCATTCTATTCCCTACAAAAAGCAAAGCTGCTATTCAGCAGGATACCATGCTATAGTATCAATAACATACTCCTTTTCAAACTTTGAACATATCCAGTGTAAATGCTCAAATAAAAAAAAAATCACCTCATTTAACAGATTCTCGTAAATGCAAATTGACAAAATTTCCAATCTTTTCTATGATACATTACATTAGTATGTGCAAAAAAAAAAAAGGTTGACAAGCTACTCATTTTTTTGGACATGGAAACTTACATTAAAATTGGGGTCAAGCAGTGAAGACATACAAACAACAAATAAAGCTGCAGTACATATTTTGGCATATATCAAAATGAATTAAAACTTATCAAGGCACATGCAAATAAACAGATCGATCTCAGCAGTAGCAAGACATGAGGGAGAGAGTTTTGCTTTTTAATAGTTTTCATCCTTTTGTGTAATGGACCTATTTCTACCATTCATATTTCTTTACTGTCTTGCCTGCCCTTCTCCACCTTGCCCTGTACCATCCTAAATCTCATTTCATGTTTTGCAATAATTATTTACCTATTCCATTACTAACGCTTGGTCTGATGTGTATTCATTAAAATTTTGCACTGTATTTTGTTCTCATGCATACATTCAACATTATTGTACATTTAGTAGTGAAGTCTGTAAGCCTGACGTAAAGCAACTGTATTAGTCTCGGAGCTGCTGGATTGTTATTTCATAATTTAACAATAAACCATACATTATAAGACAGACCCTCGAACTATTGAAATTAAAAGATTTTTTTGCACCTCAGACAAGCTTTTTAATAGTTGTATCAGCATTACATACACATACTTCGTCATTTATCTTTTTGAATTGCACCAGCTCGAGTACTGGAGGAAAATGACATTTGCTTCATTTTTTCCCCTCTGATCAGCAGAGAAACCTGGTTTGAAGATTTTGGCACAAGGATAACGGTCTGGGATCTGGGTCGTGGATTGCGACTGGGATTGTGGTTTTAAGGAGGTGGATTCTGGCCAAGCATTCTGGGGGTTTTGGAAATGGCGATGGGGGGGGGGGGGGGAGGGGGCATGGGACAATGGGACATTTCAGCATGATAAGATCAGACTATGGAGCTAAGATCCGTGATCACACCATATGGAGACCAAACCATGTCAACAAACCATGTGTGGGGAGCTGGTTAGCACCGAACCCATCCCCCCAGTGCACAGAGATAGCTGAAACACCCACCTCCAAGTCGAGGCACTGAAACAAACCCAATAATGTTCTTTAAAAACAATGCCCTCCTGTAAAAGAATTTTCCATATATGATGACATAAATGGTATCCCGGGGTACCAAATAAAAATCAGCCATTTTGTTGAATTATTTATTTTTTTTAAAAAGGTTGTACCTGGGTGCCAAAAAGAGGAAATTATTTTGGTGCTGGAGCTAGCGCGCGCTAGCCACTGCACTGCACTACACTAAAGCACACGCTAGTGGTATCGCAGCTTTCATGCACGCATAGTTTAACATGCAGTGGCATGGGAAGGACTATGTACACGCACACAGTGCATGCATTTTTCTCTGACTGTTCTCGAATGGACGTGAGGTGGCGCTACACAACACGGTAACCCGGGGTACTACGGTACCCCGGGGTAACGCGTGGTGCATCATATCATAAAGCAAGAAATGTTTGCGACATTAAATTTTCAGGAATATGAGCGGGCAGCCTTTTTCACGGCACGAAATTTTGATGAATTGCCACTGGCAGCTGATGCATTATAGTGTAGACAAGAATGTTCGAAAATCAAAATGCACACTAACATTTCCGGTTTTACAGTATGAGATCACTCTGACAAACTACAAAATTCCAACGGACACCCTATCTTGGACACCCTATCTTATCGACCTACACAGACCACCACCTCGCAAGGCCCGTATGAAACATTTTACAGTTTGTCTCCTCTTCCTTATATTAAAGTCAATTATCCCTTAACTAATATTACAGCATGAAATCAGTTCATTGCTATGGCAAATCATAGTCATAGAAACACACCATAGTACGCAGAAAAAGATATCCTAGCAAGAAAAATATGCTTGAATGCAATTTCCTTTTCTTTTTTTTTTAACAATGTACAAACTACATGCAGCATGCTAAGAAAAATTGTGCATATCTATGTCTAGTACTTTTTTTTTTTTTTTTTAGTTCAGAATACCACAGCGTTAATGATGCCACTGCAGACAAACAAAAATGTATGACAATAAACTAAGTAGATCAAATATTTGCACTGGATTAAAAAGCAAACAACAAGAAGGCATGGCTGTTGCAGTACTGCTGTGTGATTAAATACATCAATGCGTGCCTTGAGTAATATCTGCTGAATTAAAACAACAACAACAACAAAAGCAAGAAACCTTCACAATCAACCTCCTTTTCCTTACAAACGATCTTTATATGATCCCAACTGGAATCATAACTTGAGGTACTGCAAAGCAGGTAAACCCAAACTTATTTAATATTAACAGGGTTATCGGTAATAATCTTGCAATCAGTACAAAACGTACTGAGTAGTACACTTTCCGCACCATTTAATAGATGTGTTATTTTCTACTTCTCGATTTTGTATCAAATGAAGACTGACACACCATTTTTTCATCTCTGTCACGGTACTTGCCGTTTCCACATCTCAAAATTCACACATTCTTACGGTCAAATCATTATAAGCTTCTTGCATTGGCTGTTTCTCCATGCGATATTATACAGACTTTTCGTTGCTCGATAGTTACGCATCCAGCAACAGCACACTGTGAAATTGTGGCATCGTAGCACATACAGAACTGCAGAAATCAACGACCTCTTTTTTGCCTAATTTACCTAACTGCAAGTATACGTTCCACATGACAGTTGCTCTGCTACTATTTGCTGTGGCTTCATGCAGCACGATCTGAAAGCTTCAGCTCGTTACTTTCAGTTATGTTCCACTAACAAGTCTGATTCCATGAGACAATATCTACAGAGGGAGTTTAAATTGCATATGAAGGAGTTTGAAGAGTTTGTTGTTTTGGCAAAACATCCCCTGAAGAAGAAAACTGACACTTTAGGAATCTTTAAATACACACTGTATATAGCAGTACAAACTCAGGTAAAGCTGAAATAAAAAATCATTAAAGCTAAATTTCACACCATGAAAAGTCCTTTCTGGCCCTTTAAAAAAGTACTACTAAGGACCTGAAATCTCTTACAATTGCCAATAATTGGATAATGAACAATTATGACATTTTGACACAATTATCATAAAGTCAATCAGTACATAATACTACTCCTTGGTCTATCTTTAACATTTGTGACTTACATCTCTGTTTACTTAAAAAGTAAGTAAAATGTTCATAAAACTTGCTGAATTTCCAAACAAATGAAATATCATATATAGAAGTGTCTGACCACTCCCTATGGTACAGACCTCTCTGATGTAATGATGCTTTAATAAACATTAAGGATTTAAATACTCAACATGAGAGAAATAAAGAAAGATGGTTATTACAGTGTTTGGACACTAGACTGGGAAGTTTTCCAACGATAGGAAGTCAGGATGCGACACACGCTATGCAGTGGATTTGCAACTTTGCACGACGCCAGCAGGGAGGGTGTAGCAAAATGCTTGACTACATGGTGCACTGTGCAATAAAGTCAATTACCCTTTACTCGAGTGCTCTGTGGAAGTCTGTATCCAAGGTTTCTTCCCTCCCCCCCCCCCCCCCTTTCCTTTTTTTTTTTTTTTTTTGGGGGGGGGGGGGGGGGTAAGGGACCAATCATTTAGTAGAGTGGATTACCCTCGTGAAATCTGAATGATTACCATATGGGTACTCCACTCTCCCCAATGCTACAAGAAAAAAAATATTCACCTTGGCACACGCGCAGGTGTGGCCACAAGCAGTGTAGCAGTACAAAGCCACAATAAATTTCCCCCTCACCCCTCTCCCTGATCCCCCGTCCCTTCTTGGCATAGAATGCCACAAAATACTAACAATTATCATTTTATACAAGTCTCCTTCCCACAACCTTGCATTGAAAAGTGATGCCCATCAGACAAGGACAAGTTCTTCAAATCATGCCGTGGTCTTAAGGTTAACCTTCTCTCGGCACCATGACTTTGAAGTATCATGGACATCTTTATGCACTGCAGTTGTTGACGGTCAATGATAGGGTTACGACCCAAAACTGCAAGTGGAGGAAGAATCTTCACAGATCAGCCCACCATCCACCAAAACTGCCCAAATTCGCCTCGACGGCCGTACCACACGTCGCATGCCCCATGCTCTAGAAAGCATATCTCTCAAGAATGGCAGCATAAGTCACAACGGCACACCCTGCACTTCCCGCTTGGTCTCCTTATGGCAAATATCAATATCAAATCTAGAGCTGTAAAATACTCTGCTTCTTTTGTTAACTTTTTTGTTCTTTGTTTCTGCTTGGATATGTTAGTAGTCTATGCTTCTTGATCCATGAACTTGTCACTCTACCTTATAAACTAACTCCCCAGAAAAACTACATACATGTATGTACAGCATTTTCCATGTCTCTACAAATATCCAGGTATATACACACCTAATATTAGCATATACACACTTAAATGATTCAAATAAATGATATCCCAATATGTCCTAAGCACACATAAATATTTCTCATCGCTGAGCAGAATAAACCCAAATGCCACTCAGGCATGACACATTTCTCGGGAGAGAAAAGCGAGAGAGCTAAAAATTCACACTATCATTTAAAAACAGGACTACACTCAACATTTACAACAGGATCACAGTCGACTTTGCATCAACCATTCTTGCATATATATGAATTAGTCAAAGTTAAGTCTGATACATACCAGACTAATCCACTCTCACAAGTGATGGATATTTAAGTACATTGATGATGTCATTATGAGGTAGAGTGGCCAATTTTTCTTTCTCTGCAAGCATCAAGATAATTCCGTAAATAATAAATTTGAAGGATTTCATTGAGTACCGATAACTGAATAATGCACAACACTTCCCTCTTGCACTTGAAATTTTGAAATTTTTGGTGCAGTAATATACTATTTCAGTTTTACCCCCTTTTCTATCAATTCATCAATCTTTAATATCTGATCACTGGATCTACAAATGTTCATAGTGTCAGTCATTTGCTAAGTCAGGTTCCTGTAATATGTGTACCTGCATATATGGAATACATAATATTAAACTAATAATCTTTAGCTATGAATCAAATCAGAACATAACCTCGACAGTTTACCTGCAATGCCTGACAACAACAGCGTGCCTTGATATCTCCTAGCTCATCTCATCTTAGGAAACCATGTAAACTTTGAACATGCTCCAGTACCTTATTGCCCAATATGATTATACAGATTTCTTTAACAAAAGGTTTCCCTATACATTCTCCCAGTGTTATAATCTTCAAGCATTCAAAGTCCTTCTTTTTTTTTGTCTGTTCTATTTCTAAAAATTACTGCATGTGCAGAGTTAGAAAATAACCAGGAAAGAGAATATCTGAAGTTAAAACAAGGAAAAGTTAAGCAGCGAGTCTTACTGAACAGCTGTTGAACACAATGATATGCACACACACTCTGCCGAGAGAGGAGAACTCGCAGCATTTTCCGTCGTTATTCTCAACATTCGTTTGAAAGCGACGCCATGTATACCCTGTTACGTAAATGCACATGTGGCACTTTGAGTGCAGTATAAGTAGCTGCATAGGGCAGACGCCTGCCAGTCCATCGGCCGCTTTCGGCAGCACGCTGCGGACAGCCGTCGCGGTCAAAACAGGCTCCAGTCTTACAGCAACCTTGTATTTACAGTGTGCTATTGCTGCAGTAGAAGTCACCTGTTTGATGATGTGCGTGTTTTTTTGTGGTTTTTTGGTGGTTTTCTTTTTTTAACGGACTTCAAAAAGTTGGAACACTCTATACAAGGACATCATTCTTGCATAATCATCCACACAGTCAATATCTGCGTCGGTGTAAGAGAAAAGAAATGGACCAATTGACTTCCAGAGGAGTCAATAAAATCCTTCTTCCCGGAATCCCATCACAAAAAAAGCAAATCAGGAAAAAAGAAAGAAAAAAGAAAAGGGCCTCTCTTAAGTGAGTAACCTCCTCAAGTCAATTGACAAGGTAAGACACACAAATGACTCTACGTTAATTCTACTTTTACACCTGAATACATGTATCTCTTTCTTTTCTCACTCACGCTCTCTCTCTCTCTCTTTCTCTTTGTTCACGAAAACTATCGAATACGCTCATCCCACCGTTAGTCACTGGGATCATTTTCAACATATCACACTCTCTAAATCTAACCTCCGATTTAACATAACCAGGAAAGAAATATTCACCACAATTAAAACGTCAAAGGAAAGACTGAAAAAATTATATGGTACCCTACTGTATTCCTCCTTTTCTTGGATTATCCACTTTTGAGAAGTAGATTGCGACTGAATTTTTTTTTCATTCAATTCATTGAATCATCTTCCCCCTCCCCCCCCCCCCCAAAAAAAAAATGAACATAAACAAAAGACTTGCATGACATAAACTTTGGTATGAAATATTAACGCTCAGTGAACTCTTCGCTTCTTAGTTGCCACACCTGATTTGCTACTCAGATCTAACTGAAACACTCTGTCATTTTACACAAACTAGTCTTCCAGTCCCTCTAAATGATGGCGCTTTATAGATTGCAAACCATCAATAAACGACCAAAGATAATCAGCATTAAGCAAGAGCAAGGACTTTAAAAAAAAAAATAAAAAAAGAATATGACACGATCATACAAGTCTATAATTCAGATCAGTTATAAAAAATGGGTAGAATCAAACAATTTTAAGGATCAAAACTTTCCATACACTTTGGAAAAAAAGCAATTGATACAATCACTGTAGCACAAAATCATTGATTTATATGTCGAGCTGACAGGTTAAAGCAACGTAAAAAGTCCACTACGCTCTGGTGAGTATGTTCCTTGATAAATTTGGTCTTGTTTGGAGAGGGTCGTCCTCCTCCTTTCTGCTCCACCTCTCCCTTTAAAACTCCTCCTCTTCTACCTTCTCCCTCGGTTCCGGCGGGATGGGAAGGTGAAGGGTCAAGGGGTCACGTAGCCGCTGGAGGTCGGCTTTCACCTGAAAAGGGAGAAAAATGAGATGACTTGAGTGTAAGTTTGGACAAAGCCGTCACTATCTTTCATACGGCCCGTGATTTGTCTCATTTATCATTTAATAAACACACTTGTAAAGTCGTAAGATGCTTCACCAATATCATAATAATTGTATAATGATAATACTACAAGTAACAAGACTTAGGAAAGTGAAAACATTATGAATGAAAACAACAACTGCACTGTTGAAGATGATACTGGCTATCACTTCTAAATACTATTACTTCATAACATCATTTGATGATTATAATCATCACCATTGTCATTATAATAAAACTGACAATAAAAATTGATAATTATATGATCTTACTTGTGTCAACAAGACAGTTTAGTGTGACTCACATACAAAACACTAGGTAATCTTCATTTTCTAATGTCTTCAAGCCATGAAAAATTTTCCTGGCTCAATCGATATATTTCCATGATTGTCTCCCTCAAGACCAATTAATATATCACGAACACACTGCATTCTTGTGCGACATTTACAAATCTTTGATGCCCCTCTTACGTGCATTTCGTGCGCATGTAGCACATACAGCAACCAAGACATTGAGGCACTCAAAAACACTAGCATCAACGTATCTGCTACTGACCAGAAAGCCAACATAAGAGGAAAAACAAAACTTACAGGCAAATGTGTCACTCACTGACTTTATCAGAATAGATACAAAATTCATCTTGTTGGGAATGGAAATATCATAACATTGATTCCTCTTTTACATTCTATTTTTTTGTTTCATCTACAAATACTATACTCCCCTTTCTGAAAAGCCATTAAGAACAGCAACAGTGTCAAGTTTTACCCCAGCGGAAATGAGAGTGGCTTAAAGGGTAGGAAAGCCCCTAGTCCCACCCATGGCTGGGGCTAAGGCCAAATCTTGCCGGTGAGACAATACACGACACACAGCTAAGGACCACTGACAAGTCATTTACAAAATATGCCGTACGATGGACAGTGCTCTGTATTACAATAACGCAGCTCCGTCTTATCACAGTTTCCGGGCATGCTGGGATTATCCTCCAGTACCTGAGCAATGTCATCTTTCAGCTGGTTGTACTTCTCGACATCCAGCTTTTTCCTCTTGGAAAGCTTGTGGAACAGGACTAAGTACTTGCGATCCTTTGCATCCGGGTAGAGAAATTCCTGTGGATAAGACGGAAAAGGAAGCGATGAGATATTGAAGACGGTGACATGAAATTTGCTCCTGCGATAATTGCTCCTATCTTATTTTCTCCAAGGACTTTAGGGCTAGGGTTAGGGTTTGTGATAGGGTTTTAGGCTTTGGTTAGATGTGAGGATTAGGATTAGGATTAGGGTTAAAGTTATGTTTGTGAGTAGAATCTGTTTGGCTCAGCATGCAGATATTTCATGGCAGTAATTGTCACAGGAGCAAATGTCATGAAAACGTCTCTGACGGGTATGCCAAAGATTACAATTTTCAGCCTCACTGGATTTTTCTCGTTTTGGGGGGCCATTATTCACTTGTACCCCTTTCAGGTAATCGCGGTTCAATTATCCGCATCCAAATAATGCGGATGAAGTAGTCAAAATCGCGTTCATATATCCCATGAAGTGCGCACTACTTTTACGAGCACCCGAAGGACGGAGTTATTTGTCATGGTTACGGCGCACGCCTCTATAATGACGTAATGTTTCCGGTGAATATCCTCACGTGTATGCACACCTCTCGCACGCTTAAGCTCAGCAATCAGCGGTTGTGCGGGAAATCGAGTGACCTTTGACCGAACTGTGGAATGTTAGTGCGGATAAGTCGTAAAACGCATTCATGTATTCTCGATCTACTCCTCATGCTGCAATTATGCGCATAATAGCAGCATCAAAATAATGCGCACTTTTTTACTCCTCTCCCGTTCATGTAATCAAAATTTTACGACTTAGTGCTCCTATTATCCGCATCCACGATTACCTGAAAGGGGTATTGGTGGTCACACTTTGTGTGAGATTTTCATATCTTTTATACTTACTGGTATAAGAACATGCTGTCTCACGCTGTTTCACTTTGCAACCTGAAGTTACATATCACTATGTTTTGCTACTTGTGGACGAAAAAGGTAGATTCAATTATAACGGTTTTGTAATCATTGGCCAAGCAATATGGAGTACAAACAACATACATGTCTATCATAATATGTATCTATGTTACAGTGTATACGTGTGCTTTGTAAATGTATAATGTATTAATGTAACCGGATATGCATGCAAACAAAACAAATTTCCGGAAACGGACAATAAAATTGAATTGAATTGAATTGAATTGAATCATCACTGTATTGAATATTCAAATCAAACGAAGCAAGAATATATGGGATGAAACACAGAGGAAAAAGCCAGGATATAACTGAGGAAACAGTTAATGTGGGGCATGTTCATACACATATAATAATGAATTCATACAACGATAATGAAACGCTGATTACATACACATAAATATAGGTTGCATATTCCTCTTTCAAAGTCAGCTCAGAACATATGTGACCATGCATCACAAAACAAACAAAAAGTTGCACGCCTTGATTTTATGTGAGGACTCAAAACAGGTGAAATGGGTCAACTAAGTCGATCTTGAGTTTTTCATATTTTCTGAAAGAACTATCTTTCTTCTACATTATTCATTAGTTTGGGATCATAACGAATGGGAAAGTGTGTTTTCAGCAGTTTTTCTAAAGCCCCTTTTTGGGGGAAAGTAGAATGATCAGGTATGTCTTAGAGGCCCCTTTTCATTTCTTGAAATCCTTTGTACACTCTTCACTTTCAAGTCTAATAACTTTTGAAAGGCCAATGCTACTGCTTTGAAAGTTTGCATTGATTATGGACAGAATGTGTTAATTGACCATGCTCAATTTCGCCTTAATCTGATAATCTCTTCATTGTTGTTGCTCTGGTGGTTGGCATCCTGTGTTTTGTCCCTTTCATCACACAGCTAGCACGACTTGGTGAAAGATTAAGCGCTTGAATAGACCCTGTACTTCAGAGCCTCTTTTCTCAGTTCACACTTTTCCAGAGTGTGTGCTTTCTTTCCAGTATTTTGGTAGGTTAGGGGAGTCCATTTGAATTGAGTTATACACCATTTTAAAGCTTAGAGTCTGCTCTTTTAGAATCTGCCCTTAGCTAAAAATCCATGTCTGGCGATTTTTTGTTGGTTTTGTGATGCAGGGTCACATATGTGGTAAACAAGCAAACTATTTAAAAGCTAGATAAAAATGTGACCGTTCATCACAAAACCAACAAAAAGTCTAACACACTGATTTTGTGTGAAGAGTGAAAATAGGTAAAATGGGTCAACCAAGCCAATCTTGAGTTTTTCATATTTTCTGAAAGAGCACGTCTTCTTCTACATTATGCTTAAGTTTGGGATCATAAAATGAACAAGAAATTATGTTTTTAGCAGTTTTTCTCGAACACTTTTTTTTTGTAGAAGAGTGTGATTAGGTGTGTCTTATAGAGTCTCCTTTTCATATCTTGAAAACCCTGGACACACTCTTCACTTTCAACTCTAATAACTTCAGAATGATGATGCTACTGCTTTGAAAGTGGGTATTAATCAAGGACAGACTGTGTTAATAAAGCATGCTGAATTTCAGCTTAATCTGATAATCCCTTCATTGTTGTTGCTCCTGTGGTTTACATCCTGTCTTTTGTCCCATTCATTGCACTGCTAGCATGGCTTCATAAATATTATTTAGTGCTTGAATAGACCGTGTACTTCAGAGCCTCTTTTCTCAGTTCACACTTCCTGAGAGTGTGTGCTTTCTTTTCAATATTTAGATAGGTTAGGAGAGTCCATTTGAATTGAGTTATACATCATTTTAACCCATTGAGGACAAGTCCCGAGTATACTCGGGCAAGTGTCTATGGGAAATGCGTGTTGTAGCAAAATTAGTCCACCCTCAACGGGTTAAAGCTTTGAGTCTGCTCTTTCAGGATCTGTTCTTAACTAAAAATCCATGTCTGCCGACTTTCTGTTGGTTTGTGATGCAGGGTCACAAATGGATATTTTGAAGTGAGGCTCACCTGGCGGGTGACCACGAAGTAGGCGTAGGCGGCTATCGCCGACCCATAGGTGACAAAGTATGTGATGGGTTCCACGATATCCCAGGAGTACTCCCACCACGTGAGGCGGGCCAGGAGGCCAAACTGGACGGACATGAAGCCCAACCCTCCCCACACCCACATGTTGGCATTCTTCTTGGCCTTCAGGTCCAGTTCACTTTTCAGCTGGAGAGGGAAAAGAATGGGGGAGGGTGTGGGGGTTAGGAGGGGGAGCACAGGGCATGGGTAGAAATATGTGAGTTACTTTTGGAAAGCTGGCTTGATACAATTGTATATGGAATGTTTCACATCTAGAGACGTCACCAGCGAAACTACACACCTTGAATATAATGTATTCCAGCACTCAAACACACTTTTGCACGAGAAGCAAAAAGTTTTACCTCTGGCTGCAGTTAAGTCTACTAAATGTAGAATTTTTTGATAAAGCTGGACATTGTGGATAATATACCATAGTCAATTGCTTTAATGTACTCATCACCAGGACTGTTCGTTTGATCAAAAGTTTATGGCAAATAAAAATTTCCATACTATCCTTTAAACTTGAAAAAGAGCATTTTTTCTTTCTTTTTTTACCTCAAACTATTGACTGGCCAAAAACCATGTCACATTATTCTTCAAATCTTAGCCATTTGAACCAGTGGCTCTACTGCTCACATCCGCATAGCATTTTTATAATTCAGGCCCTGCTATTGAAAGTATATGACTTTGAACAAGGGTAAAATACAGGATATTCTGCCAAGTGTAGATAGAAAGAGAGAGAAAAACAATTAACAAACAACAAACAAACACATTCTGCTTCTCGGTTATCTGTATCCAAATCAAGAGCTTATTTTTGTCTTTCATTTGTGCCCTTGAGACAACCAAAGGACAAGTGTTACTTTACACCAATAAAGAATATCATACTGCCCAAATTTGGCTACAGCAGCACTTGATAAGAAGAATTTGACATATTGCTCTTCGTGGAGGAGGGCCATGGGTGGTGGCAGTAGGCCATGGTATCCACCTGAACCGTACAATATAATATTGCTCTATGACAAAGCTCATAGTAAAACCTTCAAGAATAATGTCACAGACACCACAAACAGTGAAACACCCCTGTTGTGAAAAAGATAATAACATGCAAATATCTTGGGAAATATGGCATTTAATTCAAAAACAAGACAAAACAAACATATGTAAAGTTCTCTGGAATTGGCCTAACATGAAAAGATTATGCGCGCATGAGTTTCAAAGTTTATGTGCACTCATACTCCCTCCCACTGGTGGTCGGCCAGCCGGCCGGCTAGCCAGCCAGCTAGCCAGCCAGCCAGCCAGCCAGCCAGCCTGCCAGCGAAATTATTTTTCCCTCATAAGTTCCGGACCCCAAGTCTCAAAACTTCAATTTATTGACGGAATAAACGGCAATATAATGTGAGATACTATTTGTATTACATGCAATACTTTTGGTGTGTTGAAAATTTTAAAAGTTCAATAATTTAATTAAGAAATGTAGTACCCCCCCCCCCAAAAAAAAAAAGAGCAAAAAGTGGGATTTGAAGCAAAAAGTGGGACTCGAACCTGGGACCTCGAGTGTATGAGTCTGAACGTACACCATTTGCCACACGAGATATCGCTGCAAGCAGACGTTCTTTTTCCATTCTTAGAGCGTCTTGTTAATGATTATGTCATACGGTCTCATGAATATTCATACATTCTCTCACGGGGTCCGGAACTTATGTGGGAAAGATAATTTAGCAGCCTGCTAGGCTTACCTTCTCTAATGGCTCGAGCTCCACCTGTAGCTGCTCCAGCTTGCCTCGTAGTACGGTCTCCTTCTCCAGCTGGTGCTGCTCTACGTGCAGCGTGGAGTAGAGCTGGTACACCATCGACTTCACGTCGGCCAGGGTTCTCGCATCCTCACTCACCAGCTTACCTGTCGTACGGAGAATGCAAAGAATAGAGAGCAGAAAAGATATTTGATGACACCGTCGCACGCACGTTTACATGTCATACAAGTGAGCAACAGTACAGAGATACTATACATTATATCATCATCGACTGGGTTACCTGTTGAAAAACTGAGCATAGAATATGCAAAATAAAACTTAGCAGAGAATATGCAAAATAATACTGAGCATAGAATATGCAAAATAAAACTCAGCATAGAATATGCAAAATAAAACTGAGCATAGAATATGCAAAACAAATGACGGCTGCACCCACTGGTGGCCTGTTGAAAATCTGAAAAATGAAATACCCAAATCAGATGACATCAACACTCGCTGAGATACCTGTTGCAAAACTGAGCATAGGGATAATTTATGCAAAATACATGACATCTTCACCTGCTGGTATACCTGCTGCACAACTGATTGCAAACAATGAAAACAAATGGAATTCTTTCTAATCAGTGAACATGTAATTCGGAACAGAACAGATGTGAAGAACACAACTGGCATTTCAAGTCTCCCAAGAATGAAAAAAGACATTTAAAAAACAATAACAAGAAATGATGTCCTTGCTCACCAGTATACTTGCTGTGCCAAAGGGGACATAAGTATAGAAAACAAATTATGTCAATGCTATTCATTGATTAACCTCTCATACAAAATGGATGATACAAAGTCTAAATAGAGATGGCATCTTCCCTCCCGAATTCATGTGTCACATGAATGTAGAAAAATATGCATAAAAACAATTGTGAATGCTACTTCCTCCTTCAGCTCAAGTCTTTGCGTCATCATTTTTTCCCCGAATAACACAAGTTTCCTCTAGATATAAAAGGACGTACAAATAACTTGACTCAAATAAACCCTTTAGAAATTGACACACATTACTGGCATTCACTGATCAGTATTGCACCTTCAAAGACATTTTGTCTTCGTCCAAAAAAGGACAATCTATACCTTGCTATCAGAATATGAAATTACTGAAGACTACCAAGATTTCACGACAGCTGGCAGACCTTTTGAACCCTCTACCCCTCCAAAGCATTGGTCTTGAATCTGATCATTCCCTATCAAAGCACACGCCGTGATGACCCGCACAATCAAACTGCACCCAAATGTTAGAGAAACATTCACAGAAAATGCAATTATGGATCGACGAATGAATCTTTGCCCTTCAGCAAAGTTTAGTTGTACATCATCTCATGAGCATGCGCGTGGTACTCCCCGATGATCTGTATGGCCAAGTCATGTCTAGCTAGGGGTGTAACCCTTTCATACACATGAACAAGACAATCACATACAATGGCAATAGAACTTTGAGACAGTACAGCCTTGAGCGGGTTAAGAATTTGCCATTTGAACAAGTTGCAGAACTGCTTCTGAGTTGGCACATTTTTACAATGTGAGAACCCACTGGGGTGGCTGCATGATCTGAAATATAATGGAAATCAGGGCACCGTTTCAAGAAAGTTGTCAGTCCCAACAAATGTTCAGTCTCCGACAGTCACCAGAGTAAAAGTCAATAACCACAGCTCCTCAGCCAATCAAAACCAAGGATTTTACTGAAATTGTCACACACTGACAACTTCTCAGGGCTACCAATTTTCACAAAACGGTGACCGGGTTTAATAAGTGAATGCATAAATGTGAACATACATGTAGGTAAAAAGATCTACATAATATACAAAATACATCTGGCTTTAATCAAATTCCATGTTTGCATCTACATGGATCTCGCTCTTCGAGTAACATTTGAAGATCTGGGGGAAATCCCCCTCCACATTCACATTCCACATGCCACCAGAGTCTGGTATGACATGTATGGATACAGAAAAAATATGTATATATTCCAGGCCTGACCATTAAGAAAAGAAAAATCTTTCTGTGATTTGAGATCCTGTTACATGGGATTGCGATTGATGCATGCAGTATCTCATGAATAAACAACCATGAACAAATACAGTTTACATAGTCCACCCTTGCACCCAGAAGGCATACTGTTAGCGTATGGCAGTCACATTTTTTGCCCCTTGTAAGTTGTAATGCTAGCGGAAGGTTCAATGGCTTTGCATCATTTATGAGTGAGAGGGACGCAACGTTACACCCGCTGTTCCATGTTTCGAACAAGGCTGTGTCACGTTCTTGGGGAAACTTTTGGGTGGTTTCATCAAAAGGTCACATCTTTGGATTCAGGGCACGAACAGCAGCACTTGTACCGAGAGGCTTTTACCGTACTGTAACAAAACTTCCAAGTACTTGAGTCTTTTTACAGAAATCTAATTCCCACAAATTTTGCTACATATCACATGATTATTCTTGAGACAACATGATATATTCTGGCTCTGCTGAAAATACAAGAGCACACAATAAAATCAAACTTTCTCTTCTTCTAACATATTTGTCAAAACTATCTTGTTCTCTTTGCTTTGCTTGAGTTTTTCCCTCTCATTTTACCTCCTCTGAGCTGATGCATGTTGGATATTCATGAGCATAGGGAATGCTTATCATGTTGAAGAGAATAACTACTATCAAAGTGCATTGGAGGACCTACAACAGAAAAAACAACAAACAAACAAACAAACAAACAAACATTTAAAATCAGGAATGCGTGTAGGTTGAAGAGGCATGAAAATGAATCTAGAGAGTACCCCTGCAAAAGGAAGGAAATTGGATTCTGCAAAGCCTACGCCACCTTTCACCCTGTGGTATACCGTGGATTTGAATGATCTTGATGGCCCCTCTCTCTTGGTCAGCTCAAAGGTAAACTTCTCTGCAGGCTTTCCTACCTCTCTGATCATACATATTTAGGGGAAAGTCCCCCTTAAGATGATGAAATAGGTGAAAAAAGAACGGTGAGCTGGCCAAACATACTGAATGACTTTGAAAGGTCCTCATCTTTTTGGTCACAGAGTCCACTATCAAAAAATATTAAAATGTAGGAGCTATTCTTTTTTTGCTGTAGTTTCTGTCATGGGATCTCAATCTATTTCTTGTTGTCACTTTCTTCTTTATACACATCCAGTCACCCCTCCACTGGACCCACTCCTAATTCTATGAGTATTAGATTTATCACAGGGGAAAAAAAAACCCAAAACAGATATAAATGTTGAGTGAATGCAGAGTGCAATATTATAGCAGGACACAAAGAAAAGCAGACAATCTGCTGAAAAGTTATCCATGGATTTGTAAAATTTTGGTGCCCCTATCCCTAAGATAAGTGGACCACCACAGTTTGTGATGTCATCGTATGAAAAACAATATGAGGAAAATATAAAGAGAATACAACAAAATGTAATTTTTAATGAAAAGTACATATTCCTTCAACCTGTAACTGACTTAATGTTGAAGGTAAAATTACTCCCCCTGCTTTCTGAAAGAGCTGTAAGTCAAGTGCTCTTTTAGAATGCTAAAAAAGTGATTGATCTTTTACAAATAATCTCATTATTTCCATGCGTGGTGTCACAAAGTGTTGCACTCTCCTCATTCAGCAATGGAGGCAGATAAATTGTCTGAATCTCCTCAAATTTCACTGATGTGTTCTATATAGGTCTACAGTATATACTAACATATTGTATTCACTCAATCCACTAAATTGTATATTGTGCATTTGAGTTTCGTTTCCCTTTTTTTCATAAATGTGTTTGTGTGTGTGTGTGGGGGGGGGGGGGCTTGTATGTTTGTTTGTTGTCTGTCTGTTTGTTTGTTTTTTAATCACGAGGGGACCCTCACCTGTATATCTTAGCTTATCTAGACACCCTAAAAGTGAAAAAAAAAAAAACGATCCATGAGAATCATGGGAGACTTGCTGTATTTCAGGGTTTGATGTCCAAGTAAAGTTATGTTGATTCACAAAAAGTTTCTATCTTCTGACAATAAGCCGACAAGTGTCCTTGAAGTAAGATTACATATTGTCATTCTAAAATCTCTGTGATGTTATGGATCTGTGCATGAAAACAATTTGCAACATCTTTTTTTTTTCTTCTTCTTCTTAACAAAATAAGCCTATCTTTGTGGAATAATTTATTTTCATCAAACATAAAGTTGAATCTCAGACCTTTTGCTTTCATGGAAATAATGAAGCTTATATTTCTATCTTTTTTTAAAATGATCTTTGGAACTTTATTTCATTTAATTACTACAAAAGTTCTCAAGGTGAACTCCTAATTTTCAATACACATATACCTAATTAAATAACTAGACCAGAGTACTGACAGAGAAATACTGAAGAGCTTGATATTAAACAGCATATGACCAGTATCAGTATTCATACAAAGACCAAAACCAGTTTGTTTGGGTTTGGTTTGGGTTTTTTTGGTAGAATGTGGCCAAAAAGCTTGTTTTTATGTTTTCCCCTCCCATCCCAGGTCGAAATTCCCATAGAAACCAGTAGAGCTAAAACCAGTAGAATTCTACTGGTTTGTACGGGTTCAGTGGAGACCGATTTTCTACTGGTTTCAATATGGAAAGTGAAATAAAACCAGTAGAAAACCAGTAGGAAATTTGTACTGGAACCAGTAGCAGACCAGTAAGAATTCTTATTGGAACCAGTAGAAACCAGTAGAAATGCTTGATTTAAACCAGTAGAATCCAGTGAAGACTAATGAAAACTCTCAATGAAACCAGTAGAAATCTCAACAAAACCAGTAGAAATCTTAACAAAACCAGTAGAAAACCAGTAGAAACCAGCAGGATTTTTTTTACTGGAACCAGTAGAAATCTCAACAAAACCAGTAGAAATCTCAACAAAACCAGTAGAAATCTCAACAAAACCAGTAGAAAACCAGTAGAAACCAGCAGGATTTCTTACTGGAACCAGTAGAAATCTCAACAAAACCAGTAGAAAACCAGTAGAAACCAGCAGGATTTCTTACTGGAACCAGTAGAAATCTCAACAAAACCAGTAGAAATCTTAACAAAACCAGTAGAAAACCAGTAGAAACCAGCAGGATTTCTTACTGGAACCAGTAGAAACCAGCAGGATTTCTTACTGGAACCAGTAGAAACCAGCAGGATTTCTTTCTGGAACCAGTAGAAACCAGCTGAATTTCTTACTGGAACCAGTAGAAACCAGCATGATTTCCTACTGGAACCAGTAGAAACCAGCAGGATTTCTTACTGGAACCAGTAGAAACCAGCAGGATTTCTTCTGGAACCAGTAGAAACCAGCAGGATTTCTTACTGGAACCAGTAGAAACCAGCAGGATTTCTTACTGGAACTAGTAGAAACCAGCAGGATTTCTTACTGGAACCAGTAGAAACCAGTAGGAATTTCTACTGGAACCAGAAGAATACCAGTAGATGCCTTACTGAAACCAGAAGAAACCAACAGAATACCAGTAGATGTTGTACTGGCCCCAGTAGAAACCAGAAGAAATTCCTACTGAACCAGTAACAGCATGTACCAATGCATTTGGAAGAAGAACTTGCACTTCAAGTGACTCCCATTATAACGACATCTTCAGGACCGACAGTTTTCTTTTTGTTACATAAAAATGTTGTTACCGCTCAACAATGCAAGAAAGAACATTGTAAATGTAGTACAGTTGTAAATACAGATAATAATTTAAGGACCTGATTTTTTTACTTTTTTGATACATTGCAAAAAAGTTTCCATAGAAGCATGTCCATTATAATGGATGTGCGCTAGGAGTACAAATTCTTCTTCAAATCAGCAAAAAAACAAACAAACAAAAAACATATTTGTAATGGTGCCACCAGACGATCAACTAATGTACAGTACTAACCAATTTTCGACTGAATGAGACATACCTGAATGTTCAAAATTAAGAATGCATACATCTACACAACACATGCCACACAAATTCACACTGCATTTGTATGCATACATTGATCAAAACATGAGACTTCTATCACACACTGTAAGTCTGGAGTAAATACAGTCTTAAGTTGAGGAAATTTTATTACAGGTCAACGGATGATAATCATATTACATGAGTACATTACATTTCAAAGTATTCATTACTGTATTCAGATTACTTTTTTTTTCACCATGTTGTTTTGCCAAGCCAAAGAATTTTTATTTCAGTTAACAAATTCGTTCAACTGATTATGTGACAGGAATTTTTTTTTTTTGAAAGACAAATAAGGCCTCGACAGGTATTTGAAAAAAAAAAGCCAAAAACATGTAAATTTGTATTACATCAAAAAATACAAGGTTTACATTCCTGTCATTGAGCACTTTCCATATGCCCCATTTGTTTGTTAAAGCGATAACATAAAGATGATTACCCTAATCATAGAAAATGTTCATCTGAAAGGATGCAAAACTAATACGTACACAAACAAACTTAATAATAAAGATATTATTAGAATAGATATTCATAATTATGTATGTAAAATAAACCATGCTGTCTTGCTGGCATCATCCAGGTACATACATCTACTGTATATACACAGATAACACTAACAGCATCGATCATAGATAGTGTTAAAAAAAGCGGCACCAAAATGGGATTGGATATTGTAGGTAAGAGGCAATGAGTAAAAAAAAGAAGAGGAAAATAAATAAATTCATAGACACATCTGAATGTACGTTTACAGAATAGATTTCAATTACCAAAATGCTCACGCATGCTTGGCAGCTCATTTTATGTTAGTTAATAGCCTTTCAAAAACATAAGAGAACCTCATTATGTCAAGGACCTAAATACCACGATTCACCTGTCATTACCTTGTTTGAGTGTACAATATATCACCTTTCTTACTATATTGTAAATATACACAGCCCTGTCCCTTTGCTGCACACAGCATTTGGTTGGGCTAGTTTCTTTCTATAATAGGTCCTTGTTCTGTCAGCTGGAAAGTGGTATGCACAATCTGTGAGGTTTAATGTCTAATAGTAGTCATAGATTTTTCACAATAAGTCAAGAGTCTTCACCTGGGACCTGATAAAATCATCCATTATCATTTTCAAACTGGCAGGTCTGTAAGTTGCAAGGTTACACTAATTTAATTTTAAAAAAAAAGAAAGAAAATGCATCAAACTGAACATTACCCATTTGACCATTTAAAATAAAAAAGAAATGTGTACACCGTTGCATGATTCAATTGCACAACTTTGAGCACAAACAACACAGCATGGACGCGGAAGGTTTTGCACTTCAGGCTCACACCCATAAGTCTTTTTATCCGATAGCAAGTACAGCTATACTGTGTTATTGCCCAAGTTAGTCCTCACCTAATCCTTTGCCATCAGTACAGCGCAGGAATCTTCTCCTCCTCTACCAGCACAGCAACTCTCTTGTGCAAAATCAAAATACTGTACATGAACTAAGTATATGCTGACTTTCTTGCAGTTTATACTTGTACCCATCATGAATGTAAAGATACTCTGTAGCACAGAAGATCACCCAAGCCCAGTCATCTGGTTTTGACATACATGTATGTACATGTACTAAACTTGTACATTGTACATTACGGTACTGTACAAGTATTTCCTCATTTACGCTGTCACCAGTGATGGAATACCACAGGACATAGTGACACTCCTTTTCCTCCAGTCAATCTTTAAAGTACATTGTCGCTAACAAATCTCTGCACTGATGATGATGAGTCTGGCTGAATATGATGGTTCTCTCAGTTTTACATTTCTTTCGCTCACATAATTCTTTCACTAGTGTGAAAATATCTTGAAATTTTCCTGAAGTGACAAGCTGACAACATACACTTTTTGTAACAGCAAATATTTGGCCAGGCCTCCCTGGTTGGGCCCATCTGGTGCTTGTATGACGATTTCAAAATGCTGAAGGCCCAAACTCTCAGTGAGGTCATCATTCTCTGAAGGCAAGGGAAGATGTATAGGGCCCACTCGTGGCAGTCAAAATACCAGGTACGTGGCATAACGGAGCTCCGCAAGTCGACCTTAGCTGGCTTCTTCTAGTCTTCATCGTCTCCTAATACTTAAAGATAAAACAAACAGAAAGAGAACTTCGAGTAATCAATCAATTTTCAATGTTTGATGTTAAAGTGATATATTGTACTACGTAAATCTTGCTAAATTGAGAACATTTGTTTAAAAAATCAGCACATTTTTCTTCTTCATTGGAGATCAACATTCAACAATCGTATCATTATGGTCAACTAGTGTTTCAGTTTGAACTCTTTATACATATATGTACAACATATGTTACGTTTGCACGCCTGACTCTGTCAAGGGCATGTTATAGTTAACTTCACATATTCTGCTCAATGCACAAACCCGCCCCCACCGATCGATAAATCACTAAGCACAGGGTAGACAGTGTTTCTGGCAATTCCATTTCTCTCACTTACAATGTACCGGGTAACCGGTATAGCCTGTATTTTACTCGGTGATTGACTAGCAAGCGGTGTTCCCTACGAACTGTTGTTATATACTGGCTTTTTGTACGCTTAAATGGTCACAGATT
Organism: Diadema setosum; assembly: GCF_964275005.1. Taxonomy (NCBI): domain Eukaryota; kingdom Metazoa; phylum Echinodermata; class Echinoidea; order Diadematoida; family Diadematidae; genus Diadema; species Diadema setosum. The sequence goes on from NC_092689.1 coordinate 36,589,250, forward strand.
TGTCATACAATTTACACACACACATGAACGCAAAGCTTGGCATTTTTTTCTACAACTTTGCTCATTGCATGTCCAAAATACGATTCAACATAAATCTACAAGTTAAATACATTTAGATGAGAAAAACTGAATGTACATGTATTCTCAAATCATCACTATTTTGTTGGTGTCTAATGTGGCAAACAGAATGTTTCCATCATGGCACACAAACTGATATTGAGTGATAAAGAGCTAACTTAAATCCAACTTTGTAGTTAGCGTTAATAATACTTTAAATCTAGGCTAACAAGAGGTCTAAGGCAAAACACTCACTAACTGGCCAACACTGGTGCTCGGTTTGTCTCAGTCGGGTTCCTCATACACTTGCACTGCAGACGAGTACAGCATGGCTATGCATATCAGTGAACCTACTGCGTACTGGTGGCTGTGCTGTTCCAGTGTCTCACAGTCCATTATCGGGCATTGTCAGTCTCCGACACGTACCACCACCACAACGGTAGTACCAGATACAGTTTGGATTCACAGTGGATTGTTTCGTCAATTTTCGCTGTGTCATCGATCACTAGCTCGCACATTTCAAATCGTTTGAACATACATGTAGTACGGTGTACGAAATTTCTGAAACATACTGTAGGTAGGGCGTACTAGTACACCGAAAAAACGTAGCGTTCAAACGTATGGCTTCGATTCCGATCGTCATCTAGTATGATCAGCTATGGTTGAATACGGCCTGGAAGCAAACTCGACATCAAAGTCACTCTCAAACGAAATAAAACGTCATTGTTTACCGCTGACTAAACCTTAGATTCCTGAGCTCATTGAAGATTCTCATTCCGAAACACAAATGCAATCGTAAGTGGAGTTTTCTCGGTATAATTGGCTGCTGGATGACAGAGTTGAACGGATTGCGATGGGTGCGTTGATGTGTGTACGACAGCGCAGTACGACGTACAGCTCAAATATGAATGCGGTGGCGGCCGGCCGGCCAGCCAGCCAGCGCAGGGCCGGGGAGCGGACGGCGGATTGCGCTGCCCGCCAAAAGTAGCTCGTTTGCATAACGGCTAGCTGCGCGGTAGTATATGACGTCTATATGTTGCCGTTTGAGTCCCAGGGATTCATTGATGAGCATAACGAGTTTAAAGACAATTAGGTTATAACAATTACATTAGTATTTATTTCAAAATATATGACTTATATTTTTATTTTTTTTTTGCAATTGTTAATATCCCCATGATAACAAAATTAACAAAATTTTCTGTAAAAGTTGTTCATTGTAACGACGTTCTGTTGTTTGACAACTTCCAGTAGAATCCATCGGTTTCTATTGGTTTCTGCAGGCACTCGGTTGGTTTCTACTGGTTTGACTTGTTAGAAGTATTTTGACACCCCATTTTAAACCAGTAGAATCTACTGATTTCTGTCGGTTTCTACTGGTATTACTTCACAATTTTACAACCCTCTTCAAACCAGTAGGCTCTACAGGTACTCGTTGGTTTCCGCTGGTTTGACTTGATATTTTTACATCCCATTTCAAGCCAGTGGAATCTACTGGTTTCTGTCGGTTTCTACTGGTATAACTCCACACTTCTACAACTCTCTTCAAACCAGTAGACTATCTACAGGTACCTGTTGGTTTCTACTGGTTTGACTTGTTTGTTTTTACATGTATAGGAGATGACTGGTTTGTACTGGTTACCACTGGTTTGACATGATATATTTCGACACCCCGTTCAAGCCAGTGGAATCTACTGGTTTCTGTCAGTTTCTACTGGTATAACTTCACACTTCTACTAATCCTCTTCAAACCAGTAGACTATCTACAGGTACCTGTTGGTTTCTACTGGTTTGACTTATTTGTTTTTCCATGTATAGGAGATTGACTGGTTTGTACTAGTTACCACTGGTTTGACTTGATATTTTGACACCCCATTTCAAGCCAGTGGAATCTACTGGTGTCTGTCGGTTTCTACTGGTATAACTTCACACTTCTACAACCCTCTTCAAACCAGTAGACTATCTACAGGTACCTGTTGGTTTCTACTGGTTTGACTTATTTGTTGTACATGTATACAACGGAGATTGACTGGTTTGTACTGGTTTCCGCTGGTTTGACTTGATATTTTGACACCCCATTTTAAAGCCAGTGGATTCTACTGGTTTCTGTCGGTTTCTACTGGTATAACTTCACACTTCTACAACCCTCTTCAAACCAGTAGACTTCTACAGGTACCTGTTGGTTTCTACTGGTTTGACTTATTTGTTTCTACATGTATAGGAGATTGACTGGTTTGTACTGGTTTGACTGGTTTACTACTGGTTTGACTTGATATTTCGACACCCCCTTTCGACACCCCCTTAAGCCAGTAGAATATTCTGGTTTCTATTGGTTTATGCCGGTATTACTTCATCACAATTGTATGACCCTCTTCAAGCCATTACTACTGGTACCTGTTGGTTTCTACTGGTTTGACTTAATTCTTGTTTATACATGCAGAAAAGTGACTGGTTTGTACTGGTTCATACTGGTTTTCCCTTCTTTTATAAAGCCATCTTCAAACCAGTAGGCTGCACGGGTACCTGTTGGTTTTTACTGGTTGACAAGTAATGTCTTAACATGTATTAAAAAAAATGCTGGTTTGTATTGGTTTCTACTGGTCTGACTTGTCTTTTTTCAACCCAGTTTTGAAGCCAGTCGACTCTTCTGGTTTGAACTGTTCTCTACAGGTTTCCCTCTCCACTTGAAACCATTAAACAGTACTGATTTCTTCTGGATTCTACTGGTCTATAACTTTAAATTTAACACTCCATTTGAAAACCAGTAGACTCTACTGGTTTTTATTGGTTTGTTCTGGTCTTTTGACCAGTTGAATCTAATGGTCTCTATGGGAATCCTACTGGAACCCTCTGGAAATTCCCATAGAAACCACTCAAATCCGGAAACCATTAAAAACCAGTAGAAGGTCTCTACTGGTTTCTACTGGTTTCTATGGGAATTTCGACCAAGCACGAGTGAGATAAACCATGTGTGTATCCTGTGTGTGTTGTCTTCACTGAGCTGACTACTGTATACACACAGGCATCTGTATGTTTCATGCAATGCACTGGGTGTGTATTTATATCCAGCCAATGTGTGTACAATGTGTGTACATGCTTGTCTTATAGGTGCATCTGCAGACACACAAACACATTGTTTTGAGCAGCTGGTCATGTCCAAGACTGCACAATTAACGATCCTGTAATTTGGTGGCTGTAGACTGGACATTAGACGGTGTGTTCTGGTCCTTTTTGTCCCCGTGCAGCGAGTTGGAAATATGTTAATGAGCTTCTCTTTTCATCCTGGACTCTCTCATATAGCAAGCTTCCACACAGTCAGGGTTCCATTGTGCACACAGCAACTCGGCGGACAACGGCTACGGCTATTGTGAATGCGTGTGTATAGTGAGGACTACCGCTATAGTGTGCAGACTGCTCTTCCGTGTGTACACACTACTGGCTGTGGTGAGTGAGGGTTTCTCATGTACGGTACTACAAGTAACTGAAGCAACGAACTGTGTGTAGTGATAGTAGAAATCTAATAAAGGCAAGGGCATAGCACTATCCATAAGAATAATACTGTAACAAGCTATGATATTGTTACAAGCTCTGCTGATGGTTTATGTTAATGTTTAGTTTGTGGCAACTGACAAGTCTTCACATGTAGATAGGTAATTTGGTTTTGCTTGCCAGAATTACAGTGTATGTGTACAGTGAACAGACAGTGCATTCAACACTGCCCAGAATTCAGAACTACCTCCAGACAGGCAAAAAATAAAGGCAGTCTTTTACACGTAGGCCTACTTTAAATCGACTTATGCCAGAATACCCTGAAGATTGACTACCAACTCATTTCAGCTGTTTTTATATGCCTGCTGGAATTTGAAAAGACTTTCAACTTGTGTAGCTCATGCGATGAGGATTTTTACACTTTAGAGTACTGGTACGGTAGTGCACAGTCCTATACATTGTATGTTTGATACACTTGACTGTTTTCACATAAGACATTGCAGCTCCAAAATAGATAAAGTCTGAGTGTATGTGATATGACATTTTGTGCCAATATAATGACATTCTAAATTTATGTTTAACCCGTTGAGGACGGACTGATTTTGCTACAACACGCATTTCCAATATAGACATCTGCCCGAGTATACTCAGGACTCGTCCTCAACGGGTTAAGATATAAGGCCAAGTAAAAAAAAGAAACCAGTTTCTCGTCCTCGCGCGCATCGATTTTGGCCGCCGCATCGATTTTTTTACTATTTACTATTTTCAAAATGGCGCTGAAAATACCAAGAAATTCATAATTCTCGTCCCAGCCCGCTCCCCGCCCGCATCGATTTTCAGTTGCCGCATCGACTTTTTTGATATTTACTATTTTTTCGGCCGCCGAAAAAAAAAAAAAATCATCAATTCACCTGCCAATCGTGATTTCTAATTACGCCTAATTGCGTCCTCTACTTAGCTGTAGTACAGCTGTAGCTTCTGTAGTGCGTATGTAATACACTGTAACGCATGCATTTCACACTGCGAGCTCGGCAAGAAGGAATGACACACAAAGCAGTTGCACTGAAGTTGGATGGGCTGTGACAGATGTACAGCGCACTCGGTACTTCGTGATGTAGACAGGACGTTGAGCACCTTCTGTACATTTCTCTCGTGCTGTTGCCCGCGTATTTTTTATTTACACGCAAGCCTGTGGCTTTTCGCAATTGAATTCAATGAAACCGCTTGTGATGCGTCTATGCTTACTCCGCTCGGGTTGCGAAGAGTTCTGTGGGTTATAGTCTAGCAGCCAGAAAGGGTCCCCGTGCACCCCCCCTAAAACAAAATTCTACGATATGTTCGAAGATCGTCAGAACCTGTATTTTCCGAATCCGGTTGTCGCCAGTGGAAAAAAAGGTTGCGCGCGCGTCTAATTTGCATATTTCTAAGATGGGCGCCGCCCGTTGCTAGGAGACGGATTATTTTTGAATAACTTTAGTTAGGAATAACAAATTACCATAAAAATGGTATCATTTTGAAGAGAATTAAATTTCCTACAAGCTGATACCCCATTTGATGGGATAAATAGATGTTGTCATAAAATATTAAGGAAGGAATTATGTTTTTTAGCATTTTTCTAAAAAGATCCGGAATTTGGTTATAATGTTCTTTTCCATACATTTAATATGCATTTACAAATAACAGTTGAATTTTCCTATAATTATTCCCCAAACATAGCTATTATCATGTGAAAACGGCTTTCCAATACATCAATTCCTTTAAAAGTTACACGACATTAAAGGGGATATGGTTCAATAGGTTTTACAGCAATATCTAAGGGTTATAATGTCTCCGCGCGCAATTGCGTAGGTTCTGTATGTGGGGTTTGTTGTAGATCACTGCTATCTATTGATCAAATCTCATCGAAATCGGCGAAGAAAGAAAGAAAAATTACACTTTCTATTCCTTATATGAAATAAAAATGTTTTTTTCTATTCTGTGTTACCAAACTCAATCCATTCAGCTTCCCATATGAACAGTTTCTTGTCTTTTTGGATTCCCTCCAAGAACGTTAAATTAATCACAACTTATCTGATATTAAAAAGTTAAAGAAAAAACATTTACGTGACAGTTTCCTCTTATTGGAAGATTAAAGTGAAAAAAAAGAGAAGAATCTTATGCTAAAAGCCCTAAGAATGGTTAAATGGCCTTTCAGAGTTTAAAATGAAACATGCCATGGCTATCTTATTTTTTCATAACAAAATGAAGGGAAGTATCTGTGTAGTTCATGTCAGCCCATACTGGGTTACATCATAAATTCTTCAGAAATGGTCCCCGTGCACCCCCCCCCCAAAAAAAAAAATCTACGATAGGTCAAAGGTCAAAGATCAAGTGAAATACATGCTCTCCTATTCATCCAATTAAACCTAGGTCAAGGAAGGTGACCATTCAACACATTTGTGACAAACATGCCATTATAATATTTTGCCAATTTTGTGAAAATGTAATCACACATTGTCCACATGTACTATAGACCTATTAGGAGAATCATGCATTATGGCGGAGGCATACCAGTCGTCATAGCAACATTTCTAGTTTAATATTACAACGAAGATTACGACTATTATTAGCAGTTGGTAATTAAGTGGTGTACAAAGACGTTGGTTGTTGGCGTGTTTCCTTTCAAAGAGTGAAAGTAGTAGTAGGTTAATAGATGTCGGCGTTAAAGCTTGTACAATATAACAATATTGGTCACAGTTTATTATTCCGAAGGTTCATTTTTTTCCCCAAAGGTTCGTTATTCCGGAGGTTCGTCATGATATAGATAAACGGGCCCAAATTAGTTATTGCTGAAAGCAATAACAAATTTACTTCTTGTATATTATAGAAAGAAAGGCCACGCGAAAGTAACAAGATTAAATGCCCTGTTAATGGGAATTTGAAAACGATAATGACATTGTTTCCATTCCTGTTGTGTCGTTGGTTGTTGGCGTGTTTCCTTTCAAAGAGTGAAAGTAGTAATATAGTAGGTTAATAGATGTCGGCGTTAAAGCTTGTACAATATAACAATATTGGTCACAGTTTATTATTCCGAAGGTTCATTTTTTCCCCCAAAGGTTCGTTATTCCGGAGGTTCGTCATGATATAGATAAACGGGCCCAAATTTATTATTGCTGAAAGCAATAACAAATTTACTTCTTGTATATTATAGAAAGAAAGGCCACGCGAAAGCAACAAGATTAAATGCCCTGTTACTGGGAATTTGAAAACGATAATGACATTGTTTCCATTCAAAATTCAAAATGGTCACCTTCCTTGACCTAGGTCTAATTGGATGAATAGGAGAGCATGTATTTGGGGATTTTAGGACTTTAACTTGACTTTGGCCCTTTCATAAGTTTATGCATTAAGTAATTTTCAAGGTATGGAGAAAAAGTGCAATTTTTGTATTGAGTAGAAAATTGTTACCATTTTCATCTGGCCTTTGACCCTAAAATTCATAAGAGAATCACTGTCAGGCAGAACATGCATAAATATGTACTAAGTTTCAAGATGCCATGAGCCACTTCCGAGACATGGAGGAAGAAGCAAGTTCAGCACTTTCTCTTGATCTTTGATCTTTGACCTTTTTGGCAAAAAAAAAAGAAATTGCCAGAGAATCTCTATTTTGGGTTATACATGCATACACCAAGTTTAAAAAAAGTCCTGCTGGCATTGCATGAATATGAGGGAAATAGTAAAATTTTGAAGTGTTGCCCTTGACCTTTGACCCCATGAACCCCAAATTCCCTAGATAATCACTTCCAGTCAGTACATGCATAATATATACTATGTTCCATGAAGATACCTTGAACAATATCCAAGATACAGAGAAAAAAAGTAAAATTTTAACATTTTCACTTGACCTTTTCATATTTGACCTTAACCTTATCACCCCAAACTTTTACCAGTGAATTTTAATTGGGTAATACCTGTATACACTAAACACGAAAACATAATGCCTCCGGCACCACTTCTTGGCGGAGGCATACAAAAGAATCTAGATTACATAGGTGAAGTAATCTTTGAAGATATGTAAATATTGATATGTGCGGTATTGAAACTGTCGTGTTGATTATCCTTATGGTACGTTGCCACTCTCGTGGAATTCACTAAGCTGGGTCCACTTTCTCGATTCGCCCGAAATCGTGGTCTTACTCGGGGACTAATCGTGCTGATCATCAGATAATCAAATCTTGATGTCAGTCAAAGACATTGTGTTGATCGTAGTAATTTTTCGAACAGTCCAATAATTCTTCTACGATCAACACGATTACCACCATAGACCTCAAGATGTGATAAGCCATGATAAGATCACCACGGTCACTCGTAGACTAAGAATCGATTTGTGGTAGATAGTATACATGTATTAGCATAATTATCGAGACTCGCGACAATGGCAACCTAGTGAAAGTGTTTAACATGCAATGTCAATAATTTAATGCACATTTATAGTTACTCTATCTAAAAAGGACCGGCGGACGAGTAGGGCATGGATATCTGAAAACATTGGATGGTGTATTTAATTCATGCATGAGTTAAAATGTTATTCCAGCGGAACTTACATGCGCTCTAAAAGTGGATTACACGTCAGATGCGCCTATAGCAGATACACTTCAAATCATTTTAGCAACTAATTTCTGTGGAAAACATGAAAATATTGTATTCGTTGTGGTTAAACATTTACACTCTGAATATGTCTAATGTTTAACACATTAGTCATACACATACATCCTTGAACACAAACACACACAACACAAAAGTATACAAACCTGCATAAATATAAACGTGATATATATATATATATATATATATTTATATATACATAGTTATAGTATATACATGCACACATACATACATACATGCATGCATAGTTAATGTTCCCTCAGACATTTCCCTCATGTTTTATAGATCCATGCATTAAGGTCTACTTAACCATAACATTTTTTTTTTCTCTCTCTCTCTCATTTTTGTATAATATTGATTATTAGTCACTCCTAACGGATTTAACAACCAAGTTTACGTTGTATTGCATTTAAATCAACCCATGTAATAAAGTTAAGTGCATGAAATCATTTTTTTATAAAAAAAAAAAACCCCACAGAATTTGAAAGCGACTGGATTTGACTTGCAACTATTCGTTTTTATCAATGCCATTCCTTGGTATTTGTAATCTATCTATTAGTTTCTTGGCAATAATAAACGTATGAGCAATATGTTTAAAAACCATCAGGCGAACCACCAAAGAATGAGAACACGTATGTGCGATCTTATCTTAAAAAAATAAATTGATTTCATGCTAGAGCATGGTGAGAAATATTTCGCTTGTGCGGTATACATGTAACTCTTATTTCGACATCTAAATAAAGCATTCGAGTTTGATGTTCCATGAATGCATTAATGGCGTATTGAATAAATTCACGAAATTCATGACTGAGCTCATTTCCCCTGCATGAATGCCTGTGTGCGATACTGGAGGTGTGAGTATGTGTGTGAAGATGATCAGAAGAATGAGAGTTGATGAAGAGAAGTTTGATTAATATCAATATGTTGGAAACCCCTATCCAGGTAAGCCCGTTTCGGCCGTCATGAAATTACACCTCTCGTAAGGCCTTCATTCTATTTGATGAAAAAAGACGTAAACTAAAAGTGAAGCTGAGTAGATCAAAGGTGATAGCGAATAAAAAATTTAATTTGTTTTCATATTCCACAAGATTTAATGATATTTAATCAATAATTTGGATGTAAGAAGTGATAGGGTCTCATACTTGCAATGATTATTATAGTATTACACGCGTTACGCAAGTGCGGCCGTCGACATTACCCTTAAATTTCTGTATAACCGTATTAAACCTTTTCCCTTTAATGTCGTGTAACTTTTAAAGAAATTGGTGTATTGAATAGCCGCTTTCACAGAATAACTTATTTATGGGGTTTAACTTAAGGAAAATTCCAATGTTATTTGTAAACAGAAATTAAATGTATGGAAAAAACATTACTGAAATCTGTATTTCTTGGGAAAAATGTAAAAAAAAAAATCCTTCCTTCCTTAGTATTTCATAACAACAACTATTTATTACATAAAACGGGGTATTAACTTGTAGGAAATCTAATTCTCTTTAATATGATACCATTTTTATGGTAATTTGATATTCTTAACTAAAGTTATTCAAAAATAATCCGTATCCTAGCAATGGGCGGCGGCCATCTTAGAAGAATGCAAATTAGACGCACGCGCAACCCTTTTTTTCCGCTGGCGACAAGCAGATTCGCAAAATACAGGTTCTGACGATCTTCAAACACATCGTAGATTTTTTTTGGGGGGGGGGGTGCACGGGGACCATTTCTGAAGAATAGTAACCCAGTATGGGCCGACATGAACTACACAGATACTTCCCTTCATTTTGTTATGAAAAAATAAGATACGTTTGTAGCCATGTTTCATTTTAAACTCTGAAAGGCCATTTAACAAGTTCTTTATTTCTTAGGGCTTTTAGCATAAGATTCTTCTTTTTTTTTTCACTTTAATCTTCCAATAAGAGGAAACTGTCACGTCAAATTTTTTTCTTTAGCTTTTTAATATCAGATAAGTTGTGATTTTGGAGGGAATCCAAAAAGACAAGAAACTGTTCATATGGGAAGCTGAATGGATTGAGTTTGGTAACACAGAATAGAAAAAAAAACATTTTTATTTCATATAAGGAATAGAAAGTGTAATTTTTCTTTCTTTCTTCGCCGATTTCGATGAGATTTGATCAATAGATAGCAGTGATCTACAACAAACCCCACATACAGAACATACGCAATTGCGCGCGGAGACATTATAACCCTTAAATATTGCTGTAAAACCTATTGAACCTTATCCCCTTTAATGTCGTGTAACTTTTAAAGGAATTGGTGTATTGGAAAGCCGTTTTCACATGATAATAGCTATGTTTGGGGGATAATTTTAGGAAATTTCAAATGTTATTTGTAAATGCATATTAGATGTATGGAAAAGAACATTATAACCAAATTCCGTATCTTTTTAGAAAAATGCTAAAAAAACATAATTCCTTCCTTAATATTTCATGACAACAACTATTTATCCCATCAAATGGGGTATCAGCTTGTAGGAAATTTAATTCTCTTCGAAATGATACAATTTTTATGGTAATTTGTTATTCCTAAATAAAGTTATTCAAAAATAATCCGTCTCCTAGCAACGGGCGGCGGCCATCTTAGAAATATGCAAATAAGACGCGCGCGCAACCTTTTTTTCCGCTGGCGACAACCGGATTCGGAAAATACAGGTTCTGACGATCTTCGAACATATCGTAGAATTTTGTTTTAGGGGGGGGGGTGCACGGGGACCCTTTCTGGCTGCTAGACTATTACTTGTACGTTGTACAGTGCCTCCGCTCGCGCCGATTCGATACGTACACGTGCATCAGTGAGTGTTTGTACGCGCTGTGAAAGTTTTGCTTGCCGTGATAGACCTGCATCCAACAAGTCCATGTACGTACATTGTACTATGTAAACGAGTGAGAGTGCGAAAAACAATACAATACAAAACAAAAAATTTGAAAGTTATGGAATAGGCTGGTACATGTGCATGTACATGTATCAGAGAGTTCTGAAATAACATGATCGCATAATCTAATGACACCTGAATGGAATGAAATACATTGGAAAATGCTTGCCATTTTTCTCATTTTAACATTAATACATTGTATCAAAAGTAATGTATTTGTCTTTCAGACCCCCCTCACTCTCTTATTTCCAAAACGTCTCTCTTCTCCCGTCTCTCCATACATCATAGTATTTGTTCCAAATACAAGCTCTCTCTATCTCTCTTGACTCCCTCTCATATCACATGATTTCTGTTTCTAAGACCCCCTCTATATATACATTGTATGTACATGTATTAATGTTATTTCTCAGACCCCAACCCCCCTCTGTTATATCTGTTGCTATAATAAAGGCCCTACATCTATCTTCATACTGATGGTATATTATTTTGTTTCTCAAACCTGCCCCGCTCTTTTCTTCATACTAGTTTCAAAGACTCACTCTGCATATTCATTTTTCCGACCTCTCTCGACCCCTTCCTTTTTCAAATGCATGACTCGTGTATTCCTTGCTCGATCACTGCTTGAATTAGCCTATATATATCATACAATTTATTTGTTTCTCATACTCTCTCTGTCCCTCCCCCTTCTCTCTTTCTGATTCTTAAACTTTACAATGTTTGTTTACAAGACCACTTTCTACTCTCTTTATACATTGATCAGTTTGTCTAGAAACATGTACAGTCACATGTATGAAGGAAAATTACACCACTATTGCATGAAGTCATTATGCACTTTATTCACTTCTTTATATTCAAGCACTTTTTTTTTTCATGAAGGTACAGATGTAATCTGATCCTCCAATATCCAAGAAGTACTATAATGCAAACTAGGAGTATCACCTAATGTGATTAATATATACCCCCAACTAGACACTGAGGCAGTTAGCTCAACTAGCAATGATTACTTTCTATGCTTTTCCTGGAAAAAAAAAAAATACCATGACAATGTATTGTTTAACATTGAATAAAATTAACAGTACAGTAATGTGTTATTTTGCTCACTCACAATAATGTGCCATATCTCAAGTGCTCAAAACCTGAGTGAGTAAAGTAAATAAATCAGCAATTTCTATGATTTTCATGAAAATAATGTTACCATGGCAACACAATGTTTGACATTAAGAAAAATGAAGTTTGCAAAACTATAGCTGTCACATGTGCCAAATTTCAAGTCAGATGCTCAAAAGCTGAGGGAGTTAGGTGAATTTACAATATCATTGTATGATTTTCTTTCAAAATATGCTGTCACCATGGTTAGAGCTCACTAATGTCAACAATAATCGACCACTAATGTCATAACAACCACTAATGTGGTTGTCGCATCTTCAAGCTATATGCTTATTTGACGACAGTCTTCTGAATTTACACTCCCAATACATGTGCCATAATTCAGTCAGATCATTTGATTTTCTTTATTCCGAGTGGTTCCCTATCGATGTGTTCTCTTAGTCTTTTCTTTAATCTGTACACGTATATCTCAGTTGTATATTCGGATGCACACACGGCATGTTCCATTGTCTCGTAAACAAAAAGAAATGACTGTATTTCATTTTTATAATATCATGATCGATGCAGAAAATTCTTCATAAATTCATTTGAATTTGGATCGTGCAATATCATAACAACCTCTAATGTCATAACACGTCAACGACAAAATGTCGTAATGACCACTAATGTCATAACATGTCGACGACAAAATAATGTCAAAATCGGATTAACCACAAATGTCATAACGCGTCGACGACAAATGTCAAAATTCCCATTTTTGCTGCAAATGTCATAACACGTCGACCACAAATGTCAAAATTTCCAAATTTACTGCAAATGTCATAACGCGTCACAGGGGAGGATCCAGGAATTCCGTAAAGGGGAGGCACCTTTACAAAAGTAACCCCTCCTTCATTTTCTTTCTCTTTCTTTTTTTCTTTTAAACAAAAGAAATAAAACGAGAAAAAATAAGGGGGATGGGGTTGCGCCAGCCTTTTATTTTGAAAGGTGTATCCCCTTTACGGAATTCCTGGATCCGCCCCTGAAATGCAAGCAATGGGTTTTGACATTTGTGGATGATGCAATCGCGAATCGAGAGGGAGCGCATCCCCCTCTGGTGCCCCTTTCTATTCTTGTTAAAACAACAGAAGTAAAAAAAAAAAAAAAAAAAAAGGGGGGGCGGGGGGGGGGGGGTGCGCCAGCTTGTACTTTTGTAGAGGGGCCTTTTGTTATAACAAAAAGAAATAAAATGAAATAAAATGAAGCTGGTTGCGCCAGCTTTTGATTTTGTATAAGGCGCCTCCCCTTTATGGAATTCCTGGATCTTCCCCTGTGACACGTTAAATGACATTTGCAGTAAATTTGGAAAAAAATTTTTTTTAATTTTTTTTATTTATGTTTTATTGAAAAATTATTCAGAATCACAATATTTACAACAATCAACTTGATTAGAATTACGCAATCACGAAATTTTGATATTTCTGGTCGAGGTGTTATGACATTTGTGGTTAATCCGATTTTGACATTTGTGGTTGACGCAATCGCGGATCGAGAGGGGGCGCTTCCCTCTCTTGTGCCCCCTCTCTATATTTTGTTAAAACAACAGAAATAAAAAGAAGAAAAGGGGGGGGGGTCACGCCAGTCTTTGATTTTGTAAAGGCGGCACGCCGCCTTTACGGAATTCCTGGATCCTCCCCTATGACGCGTTATGACATTTGCAGTAAATTTGACAAATTTGACATTTGTGGTCGACGCGTTATGACATTTTGTGATTAATTCGATTTTAAATTTTGTCGTCGACGCGTTATGACATTTGTGGTTAATCCGATTTTGATAGTTGTCGTCGACGTGTTATGACATTAGTGTTATGGCCATTATGACATTTGTCGTCGACATGTTATGATGATATTATAGTGGTTGTTATGACATTACACGATCCAAATTCAAATGAATTTATTAAGAATTTTCTGCATCGATCATGATATTACAAAAATGAAATACAGTCATTTCTTTTTGTTTACAAGAGAATGAAACATGCAGTGTGTACATCCGAATCTAGTCTTGAAGTTATTAAATGTGGCGTCCCTCAGGGTAGTATATTAGGACCTTTACTTTTCATCATTTACATAAATGATTTTTGTAGATCATCCGACATACTTTCTTTTATACTTTTTGCCGATGATTCAAATATTTTCTTCTCCCACCAAAATCCAATCACTCTACTGTTAATTCCGAATTAAAAAAAGTGACTCAATGGATAAGAGCCAACAAATTATCACTGAATCTTCAGAAAACTAACTATATGTTATTCAGTAAGTCTATAGAAGTTTTACCCACAGATATCATCTTTGATGACGTTCACTTAGAGCGTGTATCTCATACAAAGTTTCTCGGTATTACAGTGGACGATAAACTTTCGTGGAAGCCTCATATTATTAATATTAGTAAAATAATTTCGCGTAATATTGGTATTATTAATAGACTTAAATCTCATATCCCGTTGTCTTCTTTGCTGACGTTGTATTTTTCATTAATATTACCTTATTTAAATTATGGAATCTTAGCATGGGGTATAGTGCCCATCAAACTTTATTAGATAGGTTATTGTTATTACCAAAAAAAATGCGCTTCGTATTATTAAATTGTGGCGTTTCTCCACGTTCCCATGCAGATCCATTATTTGTTAGATATAAGATTTAAAAAATCAAAGATTTGTTTTTCTTACAGCTGGGTCAGTTTATGTTTAATTATAACACAAAAAATGTACTTCCCAGCATTTTTGATTCAATTTTTCCCCGAAATCAATATTTTCATAATTATCCCACCAGGCGATCAAATGAGTTTCATTTACCCCTTCTGAGAACATTATTGGCTCAAAATACATTTATATACACTGGCCCTAGATTTTTGAATTCTTTAAGTTGTGATATAAAAAATTCTTTATCTTTGAATTCGTTTAAGCGTAAGTTAAAATATTTTTTGTTGAACTCATATTAAGATATATACGATTCATTACTTAGCTGGTCTTTACAGCCTAAGGGTTCATCGTCAATCATTGATTTCATCATTGTGTATTTTTTACATTATCTTATTTGTATACACTTTGCTCGGCTGACTGAGCTGAAGCACCTCAATTCCCTCTTACGATCCCGATGTTCAGCGTGTTGGCTTTTCCTTTCATTTCCTTTTTCTTTCTCTCCTTCCTTTCCATGATTCTTTTGTGTTTTATTACTGTCATGGTATACCCTATATACTGTAAAGTCATGTAATGTCGTTGTGTTTCTATTGTCTTGTTCTCTCCTGTCTTTGTAAAAAAAGAAAAAGAAAAAAAGTTTAATGTATTCACAAGAATCCTTTGAGTGGTTCACAATTTACAAGCATGCTTTTCAGTGAACCTCTCAGTTCTTTCTTTTTTTCCCCTCCAAACATAACTTTGTATTCTGCCGGTATGCATGTATAATTTCCTATTTGTTAACCATTATCTACCATGTAAAGTCGAATACATGCCTATGTTATATCTTCTGATTCATTTCGTGTTATGTTTGACGAAAAAGAAAGAAGGAATGAAATAAATGAAATGAAATGAAAATGAAATGAAATGAAATAAAATTGAGATATATACGTGTATCGACAGATTAAAGAAAAGAGTATGAGAGAACGCGTCGATAGGGAACCACTCGGAATAAAGAAAATCACTGACTGAATTAACGGAGTGTATAAATGCAGAAGACTGTCGTCAAGTAAGCATATAGCTTGAAGATACGGCAGTCACATTAGTGGTTGTTATGACTCTACTGGTCGATTATTGTTGACATTAGTGGGCTCTACACATGGTGACAGCATATTTTGGATGAAAATCTTATGCAATGATATTGTGAATTCACCTAACTCCCTCGGATTTTGAGCATTCGACTTGAAATTTGGCACATGTGACAGCTATGACATATAGTTGTGCAAACTTCATTTTTTCAAACATTGTGTTGACATGGTAACAGTATTCTTAATGAAAATCATAGAAATTGCTGATTTACTGACTTTACTCACTCAAGTTTTGAGCACTTGACTTGAGATATGGAACATGTGACTATCAGTGAGCAAAATAACACATTATTGTTAATTTTATTCAATGTTGAACAATACATTGTCATAGTATTTTTTTTAAAGAAAAGCATATATACAAAGTGATCATTGCCTGTTGAGCTAACTGCCTCAGTGTTTAGTTTTGGGGATATTAATCACATTGAGTGATAGTTCTAGTTTGTATCACAATACTTCTTGGATATTGGAGGATCCGATTACATCTGTAGTATACCTTCATGAAAAAAAGTGCTTGAACATAAAGAAGTGAATAAAGTGCATAATGACTTCATGCAACAGTTGTGTAATTTTCCTAGATAACCTGTGACTGTACATGTTTCTAGACAAACTGATCAATGTAGAGAGTAATAAGTGGTCTTGTAAACAAACATTGTAAAGTTTAAGAATCAGAAAGAGAGAAGGGGGAGGGACAGAGAGAGTATGAGAAACAAATAAATTGTATGATATATATAGGCTAATTCAAACAGTGATCGAGGAAGGAATACACGAGTCATGCATTTGAAAAAGAAGGGGGTCCGAGAGAGGTCGGAAAATGAATATGCAGAGTGAGTCTTTGAAACTAGTATGAAGAAAAGAGGGACAGGTTTGAGAAATAAAATAATATACCATCAGTATGAAGATAGATTTGGGGGCCTTTAATAGCAACAGATATAACAGGTCTGAGAAATAAAGTTAATACATGTACATACAATGTACATAATAGAGGGGGTCTTAGAAACAGAAATCATGTGATATGAGAGGGAGTCAAGAGAGAGAGAGAGAGCTTGTATTTGGAACAATGAATACTATGATGTATGGAGAGACGGGAGATGAGAGACGTTTTGGAAATAAGAGAGTGAGGGGGTCTGAAAGACAAATACAGTACTGTATTAATTCTAAAATGAGAAAAAAGGCAAACATTTTCCAATGATGTCTGTTCCATTCAGGTGTCATTAGATTTAAGCGATCATGTTATTTCACAACTCTCTGATACATGTACATGCATATGTACCAGCTATAGCCTATTCCATAACTTTCAACTACTCTCCCTTCAAGCTTTCCATCCATGCTCTTCTTCTTCCCCACTCCTTTTCCCTTCAATCTTTCCTGTCAATATCTAAATTATCGATCAACGGAGATGGAAAAAGTGTTGCATTATATACTTACATTCTGTTAGATTACTCGTCATGTGTAGGCCTATTGTGTCGTTATGCGTTTCAATATTGCGGGGGGGGGGGGGGGGGGCAGGATTGGCTTCACCTTCAGTCCCCCAACATATCCGTAAACGCAAACGTGTAGGCCTACAATTTACAAAGGCGAAAAATGACCATCTAAATGTAATTCTTTGGGAGTATGCTCAGCGCCCCTACCATCCCTTTAAAAATCACTCCAACCTGTATATATATATATATATATATGAATATAAATAAATATATATATATATATATATATATATATATATATATACATATATATAATATTCGGTCAGTGTAGCCCATTATATACACCCCCATCATACACCAATAATTGGTCCTCCATGGAATGTACCCTCAATATATTGATCACTTTTGTGCAGGTTTGATGAGATATCACAGAATATTCATTGCTTTTTTCATCTCTTTCCTTATGATTCTCTGCCTCCTCCTCTCCTCCTGGTCAGATTTTTTTTTGTTTTGTATTGTTTTCTTTTTCGCACTCTCACTCGTTTACATACGTACATGTACTACTTGGATGCAGGTCTAGCACGGCGAGCAAAACTTTCACAGCGAGTACACACACTCACTGATGAACGTGTACGAATCAAATTGTCGCGAGTGGAGGGTTCAGTGCTCACAGAACTCTTCGCAACCAACAACCCTAGTGGAGTAAGCATAGACGCATCACGAGCGGTTTCATTGAATTAGATTGCGAAAAGCCACAGGCTTGCGTGTAAATAAAAAATACGCTGCCCGCTTCATGTGCTGCGAGATTGATTGCGCAATGTAACCACAAACCCTGTTATTACGAGATCCGTGGGACCGGCGATATTACCTCGTTATAACCGGTACCTCGTTATAACCATACTTATTAAAAACAAAGAAAAACATAAGCATGACGTCATATACCCATCCATGAAACTTAAACATATCCTTTGCGTTGTTATTACACAATTATTGAGCGTTATTATTGAGAGAATAAAGGGAGATTATTTGTGAATTAGACGAAGAAATAGAGGCTGAAATGATAAGTTAATTCTTTATTGTAATTCTTGTTTTTTTAAAGCTTTTTCTAAACACCAGCGCAAATATGGGGGCAAATATATACTGTAGAGTAACATACAGGCCTTGTTTACCTAACTTGCTAGGTATTTTTACGCTGTTGGTGCCCAGCGATGATTTCATGAATCATTTCGGCTGTAATCTTGTACACATGTACAATATATGATCGTTGCGCCCAAATGGATTAAAACTGCGTTATTTTCTTCCGAAAATCTCTTCGCGTTTTGTACGACCGTTCTTGAAAATATGTGACAGGATTGAATGTGGGAGGTTGTCATCCTGTTTACGCAAATCTGTACCAGATCTATTCAAACTAATAAATGCGTTTGTTTCTTTTTCTGATTTAGGTTAACATGCGTCATTCAGCTTTTTTTACGCTACTGTCACCTGGCAAGATCGCAATGATTTCAGAGTAACATACGTGCGTTGTTTACCGCTAACTTGCGAGGTATTTTACGCTGTTGGTGCCCAGCGGGAATTCGATAATTTCATGAATCATTTGGCTGTAATTTTATACAATGTATGATCGCTGCGCTCGAAGGGATTAAAAATGCGTTTTGTACATCCGTTCTTGAACTGTTGAATGCGTTTATTTCTATTTCCGAGCACTGATTAAGTAGGTTAACATGCGTTATTCAACAATTTTTATTTACGCTACTGTCACCCGGCGAGATCGCGATGATTTCATTCATTATTTCGGCTTTAATCATGCACTCATATTTAAATTATCATTCGTTAAATGATAATGAACACATCCAGATCTATTCAAACTAATACATGCGTTTGTTTCTTTTTCCGAGCACCGATGAAGTAGGTTAACATGCGTTATTCAACTATTTCTACTCTACTGTCACCTGGCAGGATCGCGATGATTTCACTAATTATTTCTGCTTTGATCATACACATTCATATTGAAATCATCATTTGTTAAATGATAATGAACAAATCCAGATCTGTTCAAACTAATAAACGCGTTTGCTTCTTTTTCTGAACACCGATTAATGTATAGGTTAACATGCGTTACTCAACTATTTTAACGCTATCCTGTCACCCGGCGGGATCGGGGCGATGATTTTATTATTTCGGCTTTAATCATCCAAACTCATATTTGCTCAAAACCAGCAAAAGAACTGGAAGTCGGAACTAAAATTGGAAAGGACATAATGACGCATTTCAATTGTCCATTTTTGGTCAAATTTTATTGTCGCTACATGAAAAGTTTTTGAATGCGTTATCTATTTTTTTCTCGTTGCGCTGTGGTCTGACCTCATATCACGCACGCGTTTCTCGCGAAAAAGAAAATCGAATGATTATGTTTATGAAATAATTAGTAAGAACATCGGAAGGTGTTCCTGTGTCTTATCGCGTGATTAAGAAGAAAACATGGAAGGAACGGTTCTCTGCAAAACGGGAAAAGACGTGGATAGCGAGATTTCGGTTTCCAATGTTTCATTTGTCGCGTGTTTGAAGGCGGCAATTTGGTCAAGAAATGGAACCTCGTTATACCCGATCAAATTGCTTATGTTTTTCTTTATCACGATTTACCGAAATTGTCCTCGTTATAACCGGAATCTCGTTATAACTGAACACGTTATAACCAATTCGTTCTGCCATTACACGCAAAGGAAAACGGGACCGATGCGATCACCTCGTTAAAGCAGTTCCTCGTTATAACCGAACTCGTTATAACGGGGTATCCCTGTAGTAGAGGAGACCAGCCAGCCAGCATAGCATGCGTTCTGGAGCTGGAAAAAAAAATCGTGGAGTAATGGAGAGAACCGATCTCAAGCGCACATGTGCACAGCGAACGGCTTTAAATAGTGAATATACAATGTAGTATTCAACTGGTTCGTATTCTGTCTTTCAGTAAAAAGGAAATCAGGTGGTTGCTTCACAGGGTTGACAATTGGCAGTACTGTCTGCGGCATTTTAAATCCTTGAGCGAATAAGTTTTCATATGAGTAAAGATCTAACTCAGTAAGTTTGTGTTGTGTTGAAAGGCAAAAATAATGCTATGCATTTCCAGAGATAATGGTTGGATTCATAGGTTCAACAAGTGATGCATAAATGTGTGTATTTTGTGTTAAAAAAACGTGTTTTTTTTTTCCATACCCTTGATATGACTGAATGAATACAGTCACAGTGTAGTTAAATTGTATACTTGTCATGCATAAACAGCAATATACGCATGCGCAGATTTGGTATTAAATTGTGCATCACTCAAATGATAAGTGGTTTATATCACACATAAACACATATTACTTTCATTTTGACAATCCTCGAAAAAATAGTAAGATATCAAATAGTAAGGACCTCCCTCATCGCCTTGCTCAAAAAACCCGGACGAGAAACTACTTTCTTTTTTTACTTGGCCTAACATGTAATATATAATTTATATCATATAATATATAAGACAAGAATATACATGATACATTGTATATAATCTACATAACATGACATATAAATAATATTACCAGGTACGGTACATTATTAGCAATTACATGCACATTGAAAAAAATTTGAAAAAAAAAATGGTATTGAAACATGTTACCTTTATATAGTGTCATGTTTCAAGCAGTACGTCCTTGATTGGTACACACACGATTTGTACTACATGTAGTATGCGCAATACAACTTCATTTATTTGCATGCATCAACGTTATCACCCATCAGAATCTACACATGACATGCGGAGTGCATCTACAGCTTTAGCTGTACAATCATTGCACAGCGCCATCTTGTGGCAAGGCTATGTAAATACCTCTGTAAAGCTCGCTAATCATTAGTAATCTGGCTATTCATGACTATTCACCATTCAATGCACAACAATTGGTAAATTGGGGTCCAAAGTGAAGACTGGGCCTTAACTCACTTGTTAATTTCCAGCTTGAAATCGAGTTTGGCTTGAGGTCACAGAGATCAAAAGCTAATTGGAGAGCTTTACTGGTCTGTACTGCCCTGTTCGGTGTGAATTTTAAGACGTTACAGACTGCATCTTTCATACATTAGGCCTACATGTAGTAGGCCATATATCCATGTAAGGTCATGAATTATTCATTAGCTTCAGGGTGTCCAAGAAGACTAGCCTGTACCAATCATAGTGCTGTACCAATCACAGACTCTTTACTCAAAACTCTTGGTCTTTGAAGTAGTTGAAAGTTGATAGTGCATGCGTCTTTTAGTTCCTGAAGCATATTATCATGAATAAAGTGTTATGACCTTTTATTCTCCTGGTCACAGCAACAACTTGCCTGCACAACGTGTGGATGTGGACAAGAAAAAGCAAGGCTCATTACCTACCAACAACCTGCATTGAGAGACACCTCTGCTCTTCCATCCTAGTTAATGTCATTCTCTGCAAGAATGGACCTAACAATTGAGCCAAAAATGGAGCCACAAATGGACCCAAACATGGAGCCAAGAATGGACCCAAACATGGAGCCAAGAATGGACCCAAACATGGACCTAAACATGGAGCCAAGAATGGACCCAAGAATGGACCCAAACATGGACCCAAACATGGTGCCAAGAATGGACCCAAACATGGAGCAAAGAATGGACCCAAGAATGGACCCAAACATGGCGCCAAGAATGGACCCAAACATGGACCCAAACATGGTGCCAAGAATGGACCCAAACATGGAGCCAGAAGTGAGACCCAAAAAATCTCGTCGGTCCCTGAGCCTACAAGAAAAAATAGACATTCTCAGAGAAATCGATTCTGGCAAGAAATCATGCCACGTGGGGCGGAAGTTCGGCCTGGCCTCCAGCACAATATGTTGCATTTTGAAAGCCAGAGAGAAGCTATTGACTCAATACCACGTCTACAAATATCTCCCAAACAGGAAGAGATGTCGCAATGCAGATTTCTGTGATATTGAGGCAGCGGTCCTGCAGTGGTACTTGGAGAAGCGTTCTCAGAATATCACTGTCACAGGAGCAACTGTGAGGGCCAAGGCACAAGAGATCGCAAAAATGATGGGGCACAATGAGTTCCTCCCTAGCTCTGGTTGGTTGTGGCGCTTTAAAGGACGTCACGGACTGAAGGGCAAGGAGAAGGGGAGCAAAACAAGGAGACCACTTTTGCCAAAGAGGTGGTGTGATGACACATTGCCAAAGCTCACCGCTGGATACAATCCAAAAGACATCTTCATCGCAAACGAGACTGCACTCCTCTACCACCTGACGCCAGACAGACTCTGCGACTTCCAGGCCGGTTGCCATGGCAACATCAGCAAAGACCGCCTCACTGTGCTCCTCTGCGCCAATATGGATGGCACTGAGAAGTTGATGCCCCTTGTTATCGGCAAGTACTCTCACCCACAATCGCTCAGGAAGAAACCAATACTCCCCGTGACCTACAAAGCCAATATGCATGCACTTATGAATGCCACCCTCTTTGAGAGATGGGTGAGGGAGGTGGACATGATCTTCCAGGAGCAAGGGCGCAAGGTCTTGCTTTTTGTTACCAACTGCTCTGCCCACCCTCCAGTTTTTGGTTTGACATCTGTTCAGCTGTACTTGTTTCCACCGAACATGAATGGCACAGTCCACCCAATGGAGCTGGGTTTCACATGCTTCAAGGCCATGTATCGTAGGCATGTGATCCAACAACTTCTAGAGAGCTATGAAGCTGGAGAGGAGGCGATGCCCATCACTGTCAAGCATGCTGCTGAACTGATAGGTTGGGTGTGGCTGCAGGTGCCACCATCTGTCCTGGTAGATGGCTACGTCATGGCACGGTTCCGTAAGGCAGAACCCAGCAGCACCACACTGGACAGAATGCCCGTTGACACAACCGAGGGGGAACCACCGAGCAACGAAGAACCGCCTAGCAATGAAGAGCCTCCAAGCACGGCTGCTCCTTCCTCACATTCAGATCCTACAACAAAACAACCTGAAATGTATTACACTCCCTCCGATGTCGACATCCAGTTATGGAACAAGCTTGCCAGTCACACAAAGCGCATCAGCGCACTAACGTTCAGCCAATACGTGACAGTGGATGCCTCTCTTCCCTGCGTCCATGTTAACTCTGAGGAGGAGATTGTGACTCATGTTCTGAGTGAACAAGCAGGAGCGGAAAACAGTGGGGAAGTGGTCAAGCAGCGGGATCAGGCACGGGAGGAAGAGGCTGCCGAGGATGCAGAGGAGACAGAGTCCAGTGAGGAAAGTGCGTGGATCGACACGGGAGAGGAGGTCATCACAAATGAAGAAGACAGAGAGACGACCACGGCTCAAACGTCACACATTCCTGTGAATGTTAGTGAAGCCCTTTCTAGCCTCCAGCACCTACAGGAGTTTGTGTTGAGCAAAGGTGGCGGTATGGAAGTTATCAAGAGCCTTGGTAAACTGCAGGAGTTTATTCTCAGTCAGCATCTATTAAAGTCAGAGTGATTCCCGAGTCTGTTACAGATTTTCAAAAATTCACACCATCACAAAATATGAAAGAAAGTTTGAGATTTGCCCAGTAAATACCTGGTGCAGTAGTTTGGCAAGATTTCACAATGCAGGGGAACCTTGTTATAACATGGACCTGGCAACCATGACAATTACTTCATCATACCTGGGCACCGTTTCATGAAACTTGGCAGACAACTCGTATAAAACAGTGCCCAAGTGTCTCACTACATAAAGGTACAAAATATAGGATCTGCGTAATCACCCACATTGTAGTTATATAAGGGTTTTTACACATCCGAAATCTGTGTAGCGAGGGTTCATTGAATGTACACTGTATGATGACAGAGTAACATGCATGTATAGTGTTGTGTACTTATAATACAGTCTGAATGTCACGCAATAAGCAACTGACCAATCCGATAGCTACATTCTTTTTAGGGGTTGTATAACATTCATTTGTGAATTCAAGTAAACCCCTTTCTCACAAACTGATATGGGGAAAGTGAAAAACTTGGCGCCTTTCATAACAAGCAATTAAATCAGGTAATAAATCATGAGCTTGTCATTAATTCTTGCAAACCTGAACTCAATATTTTGTCTCAAACTAGAATGAAATTGAATAGTGATGAATCATAACAGAAAAAATGATGATCATTTGAAACACTCACCCTAAATGTACAGTAGCATAAAATGTCAGTCCATTAAACTTTTTTAAAATTGTGTAATGGGTCAAATGTATCATCAGGTCATCAGAATTAGAGGAATAGCAGCATTTGATGTTAACATGAGTTTGTAGCCTTTTCCCTTCGATTAGGATGAACCTGTTTCGTCAATGGGCTAAGCTCAGATTTAAAAAGGAAAAAAAAAAATTAATGTGAAGCCAGATCAGAATCATATTTTGTGTGTGAGTAATGTCCAAAGTTATGTTAAATTAAGTATCAATGCCACCTGCTGTACTGCTTGTGTGTCATCCCACTAATGTACATGGTTTCGTGACAATTTTCAAAGGTTTCACTGAAAATTTTTTTTGGAATTGCTGAAATTAGCATTCGTCTCATGGTACCTCCAGCACAGTAAGGTGAAGATACAATGTATCCCTGTGAATTGCTCTGTTGCAGTATACTCTACCAATAACTTCCCAATTCCACTGGGAGTGCATCTATGTAAATCACAGTTTGGATTGGGCAACAACAACCAAAAAAAGTTCAGTTTTTAGATTTTGTCATAGCCTCTGACCTCTACTGAATCTTTTGTATACATATCAAATGAGCGAACTGCACACACTTGTATGAAACGTTGTTGCAGATCAATTGCATTTGTTTGTTTGTTTGTTTGCTTTCACGAGTGACAATTTGGGGGGATGTAGTTTGGCAAAAAAGGGACAAATTTCATCTGCAGTACAGATTGTATCTCCAACACATCACGGAACATCACTTTACCAAGTTTTGATAAATGTTATCGTAGAACACATTAGTAGAAAGACAAGCAGCAGAGCAGCATGCAGTCAGACATTGGTATGCACACTCCAGCATGGAAATGTGATGCTGAGTATGATTTAGCCCTGAGGGATCACTCAATGCAGTATTCACTGCACTGATGCAATCTGTGTGCTGACAAACACACAAACAAACAAACATACATGCTTCTCATCTGCCACAAATTCAGTGCCAAATGTGTACATCAGTGCGGGCACCACAGTGTGCTGATCAAATGGCCGCACACAATGTACGAAGTACATGGCCCAGGCTGCGTTGATTTAGGTGTTGTTTTGCAAAGGGCATACACATGATTTCACATCACTCGAATTGATTGTGTGTATGCACAAAAAGTTGAAGAAGGTATCTACCAAAAGCAATAAGTACATGTTGGCAGATGACCCATTTTGATTGATATGTTTTAGGGTGGTTTCAATTTGTCATTTTGTTCTCCATTCAAGGCATACTTTACCATTTGCAGATGAAACAAAAACCCAACATTAGTGTTTTAAAATAGTTCTAAAATGTGAGTAAGGGATAGAAACAACCAATGTAAAAATTTGAAGTGCTCAGTATAATCGATGTTAAGTATTGTTCAATATACAAAATGTGAACAATAGATATGATAAGAATGTTTCCAAACTAAACCATCTACAGTTATGGTTTAATGAGAAAAATAGTGGTATATCTCCTTATATTTTAGGCTTTATCGCAAAAAATGTACATGATAGGATGTTTTGTGGTACAACAGACCTACACATACTTATGCATGAAATGTCATATCTTGAAATTTTTTTAAATCACTGTTCCCAAAGGTAAACAGGTCCTTTAACCCTAACTAGGCCGGGCTATTTAGGTAGATCATAGAGCCGGGGGGGGGGCCTCCCAGGCCCCCCCTCCAGATCTCGGCCATCGACCGCGCGATCGCGACGAAAATTGGCACACACATTGCCTATGATGTAATCTAAAGTACTACGAAGTTAGATTTTAAAAAAATTATCATTTATGCTAAATTATGCTAATTTATGCATAATGATGCAATGAAATCAGACAATTTGGTATAAATCACTAAATAAAGCTCAAAATGGGCACATTTTTTTGTGTAAATATTCTTTTTAGTGTCCTAAGCAAATATAAGAGAAAAAAGTTGAGCCATCTGAAAAAATTTCTTAAGTATTTTATTGTTTTTTGAATTTCTTATGTATTTCTTTGTTTTTTCAACTTTATTTTTTTCCATTGTTTTTTCTATGAAACTTGTCCACGACATTGCTCCGAACAAGAAAATATGTTATTAATTGATTTTAATCAATAAAACCCCAAAATAATCATGCTTTTATGAAATTTGACTGTAAGCACAGTTTCCTTTGAAATTGTACACAAATTCACGTTTTTGAGCAATTTTTGGTCTGACATGCACATACATATTTATGCGAAACTTCGGAACCGTGCACCCGGGCATCGCAAATTTGGTGTCAAAAGATGCGGGAGACTCGACAGAAAAAAGTCATGAAACGTCGCGGCGATAGCTTTTCGCGTTAGCGATACATCGCGCAAAACGTCGAGGGGGGGGCCTCGGAGGCCCCCCCCCCCGGCCTAGTTAGGGTTAAGAAAGTATGAAGAAAAGCTTTCAGTAGACCAAAAGCCTTGCAGTGAAACTTGTCGTGTGCTCATGATCATAACAGAAAAAGAAAGGAAAAAATAATCTGTGTACATACATTTGTATGTATTCCTATTACGGCAGGTTTCTATGAGGTTCTGACTTTAAGGTACCGTACTCCATATAAAGAGGTTCCCCTGAACTTTTCCAGAACCTTTTGGTAATAGGTATCAGTTTCAGCCACTGGTCAGATTAATGCCAGAGTTCTTGTGCCCCTGTCTTGACTATAGAAAACGGCAGTCTAAATATCTGGGTCATTTTGAATGCTATGACCCCATTTTCCCCCAACAGTGAATGCAAACAGTCAATTAATGACTAGATACTCTTAAAAGTACCACTCCAGAATGCCGTATTTGTTATCGTATTTCAAACAGAATTTTGTTGTTACATCGACTACCATGTTCACTTTAATTTGTCAGGAGTGGTTAAAATTATGTGTTTAGGCGATCAAACAGTTGCATAGAGATACTTACCGGTGTAAAGTGCATGTAAATGATATTGCACGCCATGGCTTGTAAGACCAGTAAATTATTTTACGTTAATGACTCAATCATTGAAAATTTGCTCAGGAAGCTCCTTGTATTAAATTGGCATCACTTTGCACAATTTTCCTGCACAACCACGTGATTGGAAGAGAATGGTTCAAGAGAAGAAAAAGAACATTTGTAAAAGGAAGGGGACCTGCAAAAAATTCCTTGTTATAACAGGTATCTTGCTATATCTCACATTGTTTGAATGAGTTTTCACAGCATGTTTACAAGGTATTGGTTATATTGTATCTAAAGAGGTATAAAGTCAGTGGTCTCTGCTGCCTCACTGTAACACAGTTTCCTACTGCAAGGTACAATGTATAGCCTTTTGTACACATGTACAAATCATGTTTGATAATGAAGGAAGAAAATTAATTGTGTACAACATAATGCAACCATGGATATATAAAAATTTTATGCATATTAAAAACGATCAAAGTACTTTACAGATTTTCAGACTTTTCAAGACTGGAGAAAGACACCGTACATGTATCTTCAAACCGAAAAAAATCTATTAATGGACCGAGGTTGTCTGGTACTGTATGATCATTGTGCTGTTATACTTTTGGTTTAATTACTCCTCCTTTGCACCGCAATCAAAACTATGTAGTAATTAACAATCAATGCACTGACTTAAATCACATTCTGATGTGTTTCTATCTTGTAGCGCTTTATGAAGTCATGAACAAATCACCTGAGTGGACAACTCGCCCAAGTTGACAGGGCAGAAAAGTCCTGATTTTTCCCTTTGTTATTTCTTGAAATTTTCCTTGTCTTAATAGTCGACATTTAAAAGTTGACAGCTTACTTATATGCTGACATGATTTTTAGAGCCAACTGAGTTGAAATATGGGTAAATTCTCTCGCCCAAGTTGACATACAGTGTGTATTTCTCTGCTGAAATTCTTTATTCGCCATACTCTGAAAAAGGAATTGTTCTTGCGTTTCAATTTGCAGCATTACCACCTGCTAATTCGCAACAGTACAGCATGGTTCGCTCTCTGCATCTATTGTTTTCAAAATTCATTGTGTGAGTATAAAGTTGACATTCTGTCACCTTATGCATAAATCAACATACCCCCCTGCGTATTCGAAGTCGACATGTTTTGCTCTGTCCGATTATGTTGACTTAGGCAAGCTTGACTATTTTTTTTTTCTTTTCCAAGCTGCACATATTGGAAGCAGTACATTTATGTGGTCACATACAGGTACATAATGCCTTGTGTGATGTAATAATGTTGTGGTGCATGATGTAGCAGAAAATTTATTGTATGTTGTATGAAGAGTTTGAAAGAGTTGAAGAGATCAGCTGCTTTGTTTTCCTGATTCATACATTGACAAGGCAGACTATTTTTTTTTTTCCCGTTTAAAGCTGTACAAATTGGAAACAGTACATACAATGTATGTGGTCCCATACAGGTACAAATATAATGCACTGTGTGATGTTATAATGTACTAGTGCATGATATACTGTACGAGCTGAAATTTTCGCGTACAGATATTTTCGCGAATTGCTACATGGAGGACATTTTCGCGTGTTGTTAATTTCGCGGTTGCGAGGGTCTAACTGAACTTACTTATTTGTGCGTGGTTATTTTCGCGTGTTGTTATTTTCGCGGTTCAAAGGCGATTCGCGAAATTCGCGAAAATAAAACCACCGCGAAAATTTCAGCTCGTACAGTAGCAGAAAATTTATTGTATGTGGTTGTATGAAGAATTTGACAGAGCTGAAGAGATCAGCTGCATGGCTTTCCTCATTCATACATTGACAAAGCAGATATTGTGCAATGCATGTAATTATCCTACGTTCATCGCTCACTCTCTCTCTCTTAAAAACAAAGAAAAAACATAAACTTGAATACTGTGGAGGTAAAAAAAAAAAAAATAAAGCTCGTATCATAGTTCCCAGAATGCAATGTTCAGCTTGTGTGTCTGTGCTTCACCATGCTAAAAACAAAAAATTTTAAGAGCTTGTATTCTGTAGTTATGGTATGGTGAGTGGACTTATAAATTTGTTTTATAACCACATTAAGATACAGTGCACTCCAATTATAACGAACACAGTTAAATGTGACCGTGCACCACAAAACGAACAAAAAGTCGCCAGACATGGATTTTTAGTTAAGGTCTGATTCTGAAAGAGGAGACTCTAAGCTTTAAAGTGATATATAACTCAATTCAAATGGACTCTCCTAACCTATCTAAATATTGGAAAGAATGTACACACCCTGGATAAGTGTGAACCGAGAAAAGAGGCTCTGAAGAACAGAGTCTATTCAAGCGTGTAATCTTTACAAAGCCTTTGATAAATAGAACAAATAACAGGTTGATAATCACCAGAGCAACAATAATGAAGGGATTAACAGATTAAGCTGAAATTGTGCATGCTTTATCAACACATTCTGTTGATGATCAATGCCAACTTTCAAAGCAGTAGCTTTATCCCTTGTAAAGTTATTGGAGTTTAAAGTGATGAGCATGAACAAAGTTTTTAAGAAATGAAAAGAGGACTCTTTGGAAACATATAATCAACTATTCCACTAACAAGGCAAGTGCCAAATTGTGTCTCGCCCATTCGCGTACAAGGAATTAACATTTTCTATAACTCCCAGAAGTTAATTGACCTGCTTATGACCTTTGACCTTGTGGTGACCTTCAACACCCCAAGGGACATTTACCACCCAAGTTTGGTCACAAACGGACAAAGGGATCAAAAGTAATGAGCCATGATCGAAACGCGCCATAAAAACTTAACATTGGGCCCTAAAAATTTGTTGACCCCTTTCTGTGACCTTTGACCTTGTGATGACCTTTAACTCCCCAAGGGACATCTACCGTCCAAGTTTGGTCACAAACGGACATAGGGATCAAAAGTTATGAGCCACAATCAAAACGCGCCCTAAAAACATAACATTGGGCCCTAAAAGTTTGTTGACCCCTGTCTGTGACCTTTGACCTAGTGACGACCTTCATGTCCCCAAGGGATATCTTCCATCTTAGTTTGGTCACAAACGGACAAAGGGATCAAAAGTTATGAGCCATAAACGAAATGGGCCCTAAAAACTTAACATTGGGCCCTAAAAGTTCGCTGACCCCTGTCTGTGACCTTTGACCTTGTGGTTACCTTCAACTTCCCAAGAGACATCTACCATCACCCAAGTTTGATTGCCATTGTAGCAACATGTGCTGAGTTACGTGTGATAAGAGTCTTGCAAGTAAACTTTAACGAATGACCTCAAATGACCTTTGACCTTATCATGTGACCTCTTACGGCACCATAACATGAAGGTACCCCCAGTGCATCCATCACCCAAGTTTGATTGCCATTGTAGCAACATGTGTCGAGTTACGTGTGATAAGAGAGTCTTGCAAGTAAACTTTAACGTATGACCTCAAATGACCTTTGACCTTATCCTGTGACCTCCAACGGCACCATAAGATGAAGGTACCCCAGTGCATCTATGACCCAAGTTAGGTTGTAATCCAAGCAACTTATGTGAAGTTATTTGTCAAAAGAGAGTCTTGCAGGTAAACTTTAACATAGAAAAGAGTCTTGCACATACTATTTAATATATGACCTCAAATGACCTTTGACATCATCACATGACCTCCGACAACACCATAACATGAAGATACCCCTAGTGCTTCTATCACCCAAGTGTGGCTGCCATCGCTGTAACAGTTGCCAAGTTATGCATCATAAGAGAGTCTTGCAGGTAAACTTTAACCCTATCTGTGTCACGGGCCGATTAAATCGGCCCAAAACCTGCCAGGTAAATGCTTGGGCCGATTAAATCGGCCCTATTTTGATTGACAGATTACTTCAAAGCCTATGACACTACCACTCTACAAACTCATTTGTGATTGGCTGACAGTATAAGGAAACGATATCCAGTGTGCAAAAAAGCTTCCCCACCTTCAACCAATCAGGAAAGCCTTCTCAAAGTCAAAAAAATTGTTTTGGCCCCGCCCATGTTTATTTGCATTCAGACTGCAATGTATTGTGTACAGTTTTGCTATAGGTTTCTTGTGTGGAGAACTTGCACGAATCTGTATAAGTGGGACTGCAGTAAGATCGCCGTGTGCAATGAAAAGATCGTACGCATGGGTCAATTTTCATCCATTTTATCTAAGTCAATATAGTAAAATATGAAGTGAAAACATTCAGGATAGGGATTTCAACATCTTTGAATTCTGTGAAGGGGTATGGTTTTAGTGATATCGGCCTCATAAATGAACTGTAGAATAGATGAACACTGCACATTCAGTGCAGCAGTTGTAGCTGTTTACTCAGCACTAACAGCGGTGCAATGGGTCTCTAGTTAGCCAGGGCTAGCGGGGCAGGGTGCTAGGAGCAATAAGGGTACAGTAGCCTCCTACCCGAAGCTGGACAGTCTCGGTCTCGAAGCTTAGAAGCTGAGGTATGTTTGACTGTTGATCATTATTATCTAATAAACCGTCACTTTGTGAAACTTATGTTCAATGTAGGTTTATCATAAAGCAAATGACTACAGTGATGGTTCAATTCTGTTCAATGAGGAGAGTGCAAAAGAGTCTAGCATACTCGACAGGAATGGACACTCTGAAGACTGAATATTTTCAGTGACAATTTTTACCCTTAGATTATCTTACCATACATGGCAATATTATAGGACAAGAATAATCTAAACTACAAGTAAAAGTCGTATAATCAATTGATATTTTCATCCTGACTAGATGTTAGCATGCTTTATCTACTTTCATGCCAACATTTCATCCATAAAATCAGAAATTGTGCGAAGTGTGTAAAATGTAGGTTGTACTTGCCACACACTTTTGTTCATAAAATGAAAAGTACTAATGCTACTGACGAAAAAATCGCATCATCTGAAAGCTGAATAAATTCTCTATAACATTTGTATAGACCTTTTGGGGTATAAGAGCATATTGTGTGAGAAAATGAGGTGGTAACATGTACAGGTAAGTCTGAAAAGATAATTATGTGACATAAGAGGGCATCCTACTTAAAATTTGAGGACGCCCTCACTCAGATTATTATGAGATATGAAAGTATAGACCATAAGTTTTCAAATGATGTATAACATGACACATTAATGTCAATAATAACAATCAGAACTGGCCAACAACAATCCCATGTCTCCGCACTGCAAAATGTCTGAACATTCTGGCTTCGTCTATGTGACAGAGATAGGGTTAACATTTGTGACGGACGACGGACGGACGACGGACGGACACCATTTGGATCCCTTAGTCTCGCCTTCACCTCCGGTGGGCGAGACAAAAAGTGTTCCAGAAAAACTGCTAATAACCCAATTTCCTTTTCGTTTTATGATTTTAAACTTTAGTATGATGTAGAAGAAGACTCGCTCTTTCAGAAAATATGAAAAAGTCAAGATCGGCTAGGTTGACCTATTTCACCTATTTTCAGTTCTCACACAAAATTAGTGCGTGCAACTTTTTGTTCGTTTTGTGATGCACGGTCACAAATATCAAAATTCCAGTTACAACAAAATAAAAATTCAAGCTGCAGCATCATCTGCTCTATAGATGTTTTTTATTGTTTATTTCTTCGGTTATAATGAAAATTTCGATATAAAAAAAGAAAAGTGCCGGTCCCAAGGACTTCCTTATAACGGGAGTCCACTGCACTGGCCATAAAAATGCAGTAGAATCAAATGGGATATATCGCTTATTATGGGAATCTATGCTTCATTTGTCTGTTTGTTTGTTTGTTTTTTCAATCTAGGTTTGCTGGTAAATTTTACCATGACTTTTATCTTGCACCGTTTCACAAGTGAGCATCATTCTTAAAAAGTGGACAACTTTCCCAAATCAGACACCGGTCAGCTTCAACATGGCAACAAGTGACACACTGAACATGAATTATTTTGTTCATAAAAACTTGAACTTCAACATACCATTGGTCTCCTTTCTTTGCATTTTCTCAAAGCAGATTTAATAAAAACTAAAAATATCTCAAAATATCTCCGGCCAAACAATTTTGAGGAACTTGTACTTAAGTGTTCCTGTCAAAAATAGCCAGAAACGGATGGCTGTGAGGATGACTTCTCACATTCAAAGGGGAGGTTTCTCAAAACAAATATAAGAGTGCACTCTTTGATAAAGTGATCCAGCATTTGGGTGACAGCAAAACATTGTACCATAGTGTTGTGCCATGGCATTTGGTTTTACAATCAAACTGATTAAAGGGAGACATCACTTGCAGTGACTTTTGATGCTATTGCAAGTTAAAGCACCATTGAGTTTTGAGGACTTCATACAAATCAAGCTTATCAAAATGCAAACATTAATCAAAAACCTTTGCCAAGAACAAACCAAGTACTGTGAAAGTGGAAATTTCCGCAGTGTTGAAACGTTCGCACAACCACAAACTAGTGCGGAAAAAAAAAAGCACTTGAATATGTTTGTTTGCCAGTATGTTTCAGTAGTTGATGTCTTGATTCCGCAGAATTAAAAACAAGCAAATCTCATCTTACACAGCCAAGCAAGAAAAATTAGTTGAGCTATGATATCCACTTTTACAGTATTTACCTTCCATTTGTCTTCATTTTTCTAGTTTCTCAGATAAAAATGCTTTATGGACTTTTTGGAAAACGTGCGTCTCATTTTACCACACCGAGGACACAAAAAGAGGTAACCTTGAGCAATTTATTACAAGTGCAGCACTTAAACTAACCCCTCACTCAAATTAAGACTCCAGAGGACTAAAATTGTATTTGAGATTTCTAACCAAGCTCAAGTGCGATACACTAAAGATATGTGACTACATAGGAGAAGCACAGCTATTGTAAAGCAGGCAAAAGTAAAGTGGGCAATGTCAAGGGAAACTTCTTCAATTTTTATAGCACATTGTATGGGGGAAAAAAAAGGAAATTCAGCTTCACCACATCCAAATGTATAATTCTTCATTACTTCTGGTTACCCTACATTTGAAATGAGCCTTACCTGCTAAACCAAACCAAACAAAGAAATAGCATGTTTTGATGGAAGACATGTTTGGCACAAAGAAGAAATTGAGTTGTAAATTACTTGATTGGCCATGCATGATGACAATATTTATGACAGCGAACAACATCAGACAGAAGCCCAATTTATAGTGCATCGCACCATACTCCTGACTAGCGCTGATTATCTTGCAGCTCTGCAGGCACGCGATAATCACAAACCATGATGTGAAAACTGTTTCGTCATGGTTGGTTTTTCTTCCTCCTTCTCAAACATGGCAAGATGCACGCCTTGATAATACTTTCATCATGCATACATATGAACATACACATATGCAGCATATACTATATAAATATCACCTATTAGTGAGCTGCCAGACTCCATGTTTCATTACTTTGGTAAACACACTCTGATGTGTTCTATACATGTCATTCAGTTGTCTTAATAGCAATGCTTTCATGATATACATGCATGCATGCAGACATACTTGGTATGCATACATATGAACATATCTAAATATCTAAATATTACCTGAAATATGAAATAATGATACAGAAGACCCTGTCACACCTTTCCGGGCAAGCCTTGCATGCGACTTGCGAGAACAATTTTTGCTACACGGAGGTCCCAACAGATGAGCCGCACGTGACAGGACCCAGCACATGTCTCACCCGTAGTTACCTGGAGTTGCTCATGTAAGTCCTATTTACAGCAGCCAATGGTTAGAATTAGATTTTACTGATTTGCAGTCACTAGAGTCATGGTTCTCGACTGCAAAGCTTCAATATGCTATCCCATGATGCATCTAAAGCGATGCTCGCTGCGTGGCACCCAGGTACTGGCGATACCTAGAATTATCCAACTATCCAACAGAACTGGACACGCAGGGCAAGCACCAAGATCTCCAAATATTTGAACAAGCACTCCTAGAGGGGAAATACTTACCAAGTTCTGGTGGTTCCACAAAGAAGGTATCTTCATTTATCCTGAGGGAGAAGGGATTCCTCATTAGAACATCTATACTCGTTGACCTGGCCACCTTCACATTATCTGTGGGCAAGACATATAAAGAAGAATACAGAATGTTTGAGGTATTGATAACAAATGACAGCTTGTTTTTGACATACCAGTGAAAGGAAACAACACATAATACAGTTAAAAGTCATAGTCACACGAGGTGAAATTGCTCAAAGCAAAAAAAAAAAGAGAAAAAAATCCTGATTTTCTCCCATGAATTCATGTATAACTCTTTTTCTTTCTTCCTTTTTCTAGTCAACTTTTCAGAATCGAATATACCAGTAGTCAACGCATAAGAAGTTGCATGAAAAATTCATTCCCTTTTACTTGAAGTACACAAAAATTTCAATGCCTTTGATACAATTTCATAGAACTGCAAGGTTTTTCCCTTTTTGTACTAGTTAACAAGTAAACAAGTCCTACTATAAATTTCACAAAGTAAAAGCAAAAACTGCCATACCATTCTAATGAATTCTCTTCTTTTTTTTTTTTCTGCACAGGTTCTGCATGCAGTGTGCTGTTCTGTAGCCAAGGCAGCTTTCATTGTTTTCATTTTATTATTTCACAACTTTATGACCATAAAATGGAAAAACTCCCTCTGTACATACTAGGGGGGTGTTTCGTAAAACTGTTCGTAAAGTTACAAACGACTTAAGTATGACTGGTGATCAGTTCTTGTGATGAATTATTGAAATTCTGATAAGTATAGCACATCAGAACTGATCACCAGTCGTTCATATTAAAGTCATCCGTAACTTTACAAACAGCTCTATGAATCAGGGCCCTGGTACTTTAACTTAGATCCTCCATCCCTCTCCAATTCGCTCCCTCTCTCAATATGCCTAATGGCAACCCCTTTTCCATACACATGAAGTTTTAGAAAGCTTACCATGAGCCAGAAAGAAAAGAAAAAGAAAAATGTTATATTGCAAATGTTAATTGCCCCTTTGTATCAGCATGTGAAACATATCCCCCTGTGTCAGATTTTACAGCTGCGTTCAAATTTGATCAGCGTCAGTCAGATGCCAGGGTGTAAATCCCTTTGACACCACACAGCCGCCTCATAGACAGCTGCAAAGGCTATGCACGGACCGGCCCACGAACAGCCCCCTCAATCACCCCTGCCCGGGCAGTGCAAACTGATCACCAATCCAAGTCTATCTCGATGGCGGCCCACTGATGGCACTACAGTATGTCTCCATGCTGACAGTGCAAGGGCAACAACGACACAAGCAGTTAATTACAAGAAATATACAGCTTGATTTCCTGTGTGGTGCTTGCACATATATGTCCACAGGTAACAGCTCAATGTGAGAATTTGTAACTTCTTGTTTACCTGTATTAGTGCATCATGTAAATATATGTGCTTGACATTGTCATAAATCATGACTTGATTCAAAGTAGATGGTCAACATCTTTCCATTCATGGTTTTGCTAAAAGAAACATCCAGACTACCACTACACAGGACAACCTTGTGCATACATTAAATATAATGAAACTCTGCAGCAGAAACCCTAGTATACTTAAATCATGGAGCTACTAAGATAGTAGCTCCATGCTTACATGTATGTCCCTTGTTGCAAGAATTATGCAACCTACACTTTTATACTGATCTTATGATATTAAACAAAGGGAAGTTTTGATAGAAGGTAGGTAAGGATCACAAATGTATGCCTAAAAATTACTATCAGCTGCTACAATTAATCCACATAAAAGCATTTCAAAATACTGCATTATTGCTTGCAAGAATCACACTGTACAATGCTGTATGTCCACAGAGAGAATTCATCTCAAATGAAAAGATTGAGGCTATGACAATTTAAATTCAATGCAACACAGAAGTGGGGGTTTTCAAAAGTTAAAATTGGACTGAAATAATGGGGAAAAAATTGACAACAGCTTGAATGTTAGTATTTGTGAATGGCAATAAAATATATTGTTATTTTTTATACATGGATACTCTTTTATCGGAACACTGAATTGGGCATAATTTGAATGATGAATGCACATCCTTAAAGAATTGTACATCACATGTATATCTACCAAAACTCTTTTAAGTGTCTGAAACTTTTGATACACATAACACAGTTTTCTGCGAACCAGGACCCTGGACTGGCCAAATTTGGCACTTGATTGGAAGGCCGCTCCTTGCAGAAGCTTTTACTTGTTTTGTACAATCAGGAATACCTAAGAAGGAAATGTGTATGAGGGATTTAATTCACTTCCTCAACCGTGAAGAGTCTTTAATATCGAAATATCTTTGCTATGCTAAGCAGAGAAGCAAACAGGGGAAAGGTCTTTGAGAAAATGCAACCATTGTAACAAGATTACTGCAAGAATAGAAGGGGTGTACACCCATTGTAAAGAGGCGATATTACAAACACGTAGCTTGCTGCCACTTTTTCAAGATGGCCATTGCATGTGACCCTCAAATGACTTAATACCAAATATGAGTGGTCATAACCTGACTTCAATATTTTCTGATTTCATGGATATTTTCACTTTATCTGTTGCTGTTGTCATGCTGCATTGCCAGACAAACTATTCTCCTTTAGGATAATTTCTCCTTTACACAGAAAACATGGACTTCTGGAATTCTCCAAATATCTGGACAAAGGGACAACAAACAGCATTGATGGCACAGAAATGTTGCTAGCTCAGGCATAGACTACTAATATCAGAAATATCAATTTCTCTGAAATATCTCCTCCTCTTTGACATCCTGCATCTCTCTTCACTTGTTACACTTCATCTTCTTTACACTATTCCTTTCCTAAAAGTATCTAAACCACAAGCAGCCAAGTGATTCCATATGATTCTTACCCCACCAGCCCCTTCTCTGTGACAGAACTGAACATGCCACACCCTCCCCACTTCTCTACCATCTCCCATATGAGCCTACTATCCTTGCACATCTTCATTCTACACTTTCCTGGACACCCTAACTTTCTGACACACTATCCCCACCCTAACACCTCCGAAACACAAACACCTTTAGTGCACATTTCTACCCCAAGCCTTTTCCCTACACCAAAGGACACTTCAACACCCATCTCCACCCTTCTCCACACACCACCACCACTACCCACTTGACACCCTAACTTTCTGACACCCTATGCCCACCTTAACACCTCCCAAACACAAACACTGCTAGTGCACATTTCTACCCCCACCCTCTTCTCTACACCCAGCTACACCAAAGAACATTTCAATACCACTGCATCTCCACCCCCCTCTAAACACCACCATAACTACCCACGTACACATACCTTCATTGTATATTGCCACCGTCTCGATTCCCCCGTCCTCATTCTTCAGATGCCTGAGGAAGTCCCCCACAGTCTCCGTCACAGGCTTCAGGGTGAACTGGCAGCGCTCCCGCCTGGAAGGGAGGGGTACCAGCAGCGTTGGGAGTCCGTTGCGGTAGTCACACACGACGCCATCTGGAGAATGGTACAGGGATGGGATGCATACAGAATGACAAAACGTTTCTCAGACATGACTAGGTAACCCTACTCGCAAAGCAAAGCTATTATGAGTATCAACAGTAGTTCGCGCAAGATGTTGTAGAGAGCAGAAGGACGTTATAAATGCAGGACAGAGTCAAGCTACCAGCGAGAGGGCCATCAACAGCCCATTTGCTCTGGTAATGGTAAAACACAAATGAAATGAGACCAACACCAGTTATACCAAATGTTACTCAGTAACTCGTAACTGGCTGTTTGTATGTTTGCTTTTTTAACCCTCTACAGAATGCAAAACCTATGAATATCCATAACCATTACAATGTTCGAAGATATAGCTGCCATCGGAAGCAAATTAAACAAGCTGATAAAAACATAATTTATCTTTCTGTGATACACTTCTCATGTTTTTCATCAACACAAAATAATCTAAATAACCAAAAATATTCCTAATTTCAACATTGGTTCAGAGTTCACTGTCTAATAGCAAGCCTCAAGATGTATGTATGAAACAAAAAAAAAAAAAACAACAAAACAAAACCAAGAGCTGCCTCAAGATACCACCTTGATACAAAAACAATGCTTCAGCACCTACACCACTATACCATGGGGATACAACCAACAGTAGCATGTCATCCTTAGATAATAAAGCTGCCATGCTGTGTACTGTGATTTTCATGCACGTGACAACAACTCAAACAGATCTCCACACCCGTCCAGGTGATTCAATCATCCCGCTGTTTTCTTTCATATTTGAGGGGAATGCTTCCCATGTTGCACAACCACCACATACCTACGGTTGTACATCTGCTTCAACTCTGATTACTCAAGCCATTCCTATATTGATGATAATTATCCCCAAAGAATACTTATCAGTATAGTTCATTACTAGGAATCTTTTCTTGATGATTTGTAGAGCCGTGCTCATCAATAAAGAGATGTGCAAAAACACTGGCATTGGACTGATGAGATGATTCTGAGGCTGGGCATTGCATACTCGTATTTCACACACATGCATTTGCCAAGTGGCAGTTGCAGTAGTAGTGGAGCAATAAATTAAATGTCTACACATTGTCAGACAATACACGGTTTGTTTATCAACTCACCTCTGGTGCAGAATTAAGGTAAAACAACTTTCAGGGAGTTTGAGGCAGTTGAATGAAAAGCTGTTTTGATTATGGGGTTAGAAATGCATTTCTGGAATGCTGCACAACGTGCCATCACAAACACATTTGAGCCAGAAACACGTTTCTGTTGAGATGATAAAAGCAAAGTCATTTTATGCATTTATTGTAGCTGGGACCTGCCCACACCAATGATAGCCAACTTCATATCTCTATTCCTCGGGTCAAGCTATGCAGTGGAGCTGCACAGTGATAAGGCCTCCCACTTGTCTCATGACAGAGTTGATAAACGCAACAACTCAAGAAACGTGATCCGAAAGCCGATTGCAAATGCGTTTTGGGTATCATACAACTTTCAATTTGCATGTGTCACATCTGAAATTTGCTTGCTTGCACTACAGCAGGTGAGAGAGAAATTTAAGCAGAAATAGAAAAAAGGATAAGGACTGAAAAGACACACCGACTACAGCTATGAATCCCAGTCATAGGCGATTAATTTGTTGTTTATTTTTTTTCAAAATACATTTTTCATTACAAAGTCACCTTGATACAGGGTTTAGAAAAAAATATTAAGGTAAACCTACATCAGTATTTATAAGAAATTGTTATACGTATCAATACATTTTCATTTTAATGATGTCATTTCTTTTAAAAATGTAAAAACATTCAGGTCTGTGGTGGAAAAATGCAGGAGACCTCCTCTGTGGAATCAAATGAGGGACACTTTGCATTTTTCATCTCATGCATAGAATGTTCTCTGCCTTAACCTCGGGGAGAAATGTGCTTAAAGTTACGAGACCTTTAGCTGAAGATGCATATTGACTGCCACAAAAACGTCAGCAAGCTCTGGGCAGGGTTCCCAGGAGAGAGAAGGGTATACCCACCAAAACCACAAGCTCTCTATTCTTTTCTTTTTTTCTCTCTCTCTCTCATTTGCCATGACACCTTTGGAAAGGATTTATCCTCAAGGGTATCAAAAACTCGATGCAGAAGCACCGTGAAGAGGACCATATGCAATGCCGAGCGATGTCGAGAATCACGTTTCACACGATCCACGATACCGTCGCTCTACTCTCGACATAGCCGCAAGTCAGACATTCCCGCATTATGGATTGGATCACACATTTTCAATGCACCCTATTTAAACATATGAATTTCATACGTCCTCCATTGTCAAACAGAAACTCTACAATGACGCACATGGAGAAAGAATGACTGAAAGATCCGACTTTACAAAAAGAACATTTCATGGAAAGCAAAGCCTTCTGTATTGAAAATGATTAATGATGAAACCACAGAGAGGAACAATGTATCCTCTTCGACATTCTATCATCCTGAAACATAAAGGTTATAGGTCAATTCCCCAAGGTTTGGTCAGTTTGTGAGGCATCTTAAAGATTAAATTTCTGTTTTGATTATACACGATCAATGTAGAAACAAATGTCAGTATAAAAAGCCACTCCTGAAAGATACTGTAAAACCAGAAAATTTTGCTTGCGCGAAACTTTCACAAATTTTGCAAGGAGCCAAGATTTACAAAAGTAAAATGCATGCAAAATTTTTTTGTCTACACAATGCACTGAATGCCAGGAGTCAATCTGTAAAAGTGTCATGCCATGAATGTTTCTGGTTTTATACAGTATTTAATGCTACCTTGCTTCCACAAATTCCAGACACCTGGGAAGAAATGCAGAGACAAGAAATGCCAGGGAGAGAGAGTAGAATGAAAAAGAAAAGGCTGAAAGATGGTAGAGAGGGGCATGACTAGAAATGCTCCATCACAACAGGGTAGACACCGGTTTCATTCAAACTAATGTAAGGAATTTGCCAAGAGCTCTACAAAATATGTAGTCTGAGGTGATTATACCACCCTGTCTTCCGAGACTAATTGACTGGCAAGCGATATCCTAGCCCTTCATAACTCATCTAATTTCCTTCACACATGCGTACATGCAATAATGTTCTTTTTAATTTGCCGTTTTCGTAATGACGTCATGGCATTATCACCTCTTACCTGTTAGTGCCGCTTGTCTACTGCTTGTACCTCAGTATTGTCAGATTCACCTACACTTTACAGCTGCACCACATGGGAAATTTGAGGATTTGCCCTGACAACTTGTTCATAACATGTATGCATGAAGCATTAATGGAAACCTGAATCTCCCTTTAATGGTTATAGAGCCTTAGGCAACATTACCATTACTTTACCTCAGTGCTCTTTCCAACTGATGATATCAATGAGTAAAGACCTGGATTACAACTGTCTCCTTGGAATAAATCATCCTCACTAACAGGGGCTGGGCTCTTTAACTTGAGGTTAAAGAGAGTGGATCACATCCTCTACTTTCTCCCCCTATTTTTCTTGTCATCATTATGTAGTACATCAATGATGATACAGAAACAATATATTCATCCTCTTTCAAGGTCCTCTGGAACATCCTCATTAAAACATCCCACAAATGTTGATAAATTGGAGACCTTGTTTGGCTTTCCCCGTTCCAACGCAAACTCCCATCTTGGCATGCGGGAGAAGAACTGCAGTGTACATAGTAATTACCACAAAGACAAAGGCAAACAGGGGGGAAGAAGTCTCGGCGAGAGATAATGAAGTTCCAAAGAGCATCTCACGATAATTTGGATTCCAGCCAGCCCGGGTCTTGTGAACTTGCCTCCATCGTCGCTGCTCCACTCTAATAGCCTCCTAATCAGCCTGACATTTATCACCCTGGCGATATCCCTCGTTTGAGCTCCAGCAGCCACAGACACCGAGAGGGGGAAGTGATTGGGATGCTACACCGCTGCAGACTCACTCCTGCTGCATGAGCAATGTGAATCCCTTCCACAGGTTCTTTTTGCCCTTCTCACAAAATTAAGCGCTAGGTCAAGCTACTCTTACATCAAGATTAATTTGGTACATTGCCATGAAATGTCCATCTGGGGCAGGATAGAACATTTGCGCTTAAACTGATCAAGATCTTCTCTTTGCATCCAATGTTTAATAGAGGCCCTTTCTTCAAAGCCCTTTCTTGATTTCTGGATGATACGACACATCAAATGCACATCTGACAACATAATTTCCAGCAAAGACTGAGATGTAGAAGTTTGCTTAATCACTGAGCAATTGAGGTATCCTCTAGTCTCCGTCAAATTTCTTCAAATGGAAATATTTCAATACTTTCGTGTCAATGACGTGACAGATTTAAAAGATGGAGTAATTTTTCACGCTGTTGTAAGCAAATTTTTCATACCTTCTCCATCAATTTTCAGCAGAAAAGGACAATGACATAAAAAGAAAAAAAAATGAAGTGTCTTAATTCTTTTTAAACACAAAACACAAGACAGCATTTACAACTAATTGCTCCCAGCATTCTTTGTCATATCCAACACTCCAGCACGCACAAGTACAGTAATGTCTAACTTTTAAAGGGAATCGCACAGTCCAAGTTGACTGTACAAACATTACACACTGAGTCGAATGGACAGAAAGGAAAGTTTTTTTTTTTTTAATGTAGCAAAAATGAACAGAAACTTTTTGTCATTTTAAAGTTTAATAGGTTTTCATGAACAGTGTATACTTGTGTAAATACATAAATTCATATCTGCACAATCAAAATTGCAATTGAAATTAGGTGATGATGTCATTGCCTCAAAACTCTAAAAACTTCATGACTAATCTGAGTATGTACTCTTTCAAATATTTGGGTTTGTTTGTTTTTATTTCTGCATTCATTCAGATGCAATTTGAATACAAACTTCAAAAAGTACAAAGAACAAAGAATAACAAGTGCAGTGAAATAAATCGATAACAGTAAATAGATACACATAGGTGATTGCATTGAGCAATGTAGATACACAGAAACATGAAATAAGATATACAGTATTTTTTTAGTAAACAACAGAGATAAATGAATGCAGGAGACCACCATCATAAGCGATTAAGCTTGAAATGGATGGAGGCCTTTTGTTTTTTTCATTCAATATTGGCTGAAGCAACATGAATATGCAGAGGAACATCTCTTTACAAAAAAAAAAGCAAAAAAAAAAAAAAAAAAAACACTTCAGCAAAAAATTGCAATGTAAAACATGCAGACAAGTGGTACATGTATCCATTATTCTCAACTAGCCTATTTTGAGGACAGCTGGAGCCAGAGATGTACCTTTCAAAGACATTGAGCATTTATATGTATATCAGCTTCTCACTTCAAAATACAAATGTAATTGCCTGCCAGGAAGATCAGCCTCTACAGTGAAACACATTTGAAACCTTTCTTCCAAATATCCGGCCGTGCACAAGCAATCTTCGGGAGCAGCACTGGGAAAGTCATCACTGGCGCATTAACCTGAGAGAGATGAAGTGTACTCCCAGTTGGGTACTCGAAG
Source organism: Diadema setosum (assembly GCF_964275005.1). NCBI lineage: Eukaryota > Metazoa > Echinodermata > Echinoidea > Diadematoida > Diadematidae > Diadema > Diadema setosum. Next base: position 36,633,762 of record NC_092689.1, read on the forward strand.
CCAGGCTAATCAATGAATTATCCACTAATGTTAACGCTTATTGGCAATGCTAATGGCGCTGTGAAAGAGAGATTGATGTCTGCTGGCCAGTTTAGCAGAGCACACATGCGACTATTGATGTGCACAGGTCCTCTTTTTGGCGTGTTTAATATACTGTGAAGGATAGTTCAATCCAGAACGGAGCAGCAGGTTAGACCTGTAAAAGAGGCTCCAGACAAAGAAAAAAAAATATATATATCCTAGTCATACAATTAAGACACTCTAATCAAACCTGCTATGATAACATGCCTGGTAGATTTCCTTACATATATCTCAAGAAACACTAGCTAGTTCAAATGTAAGGAATCCAATGTAATCTCAACCATATTGAGTACTTTTTTAGCAATATTCAACCAAAATACCAAATACTTCATGACTGTGTACAATTGAAAGTCGTAACAATACATGGATTAAAGCATGTGGGGACTGGTATATTACTGGAAAGCATGAAATGTTCGCTGCATGAAATTTTTGCTGCATGAAATTTTTGTGAATTGCCACTGGCATTCAATGCATACAGTCTAGACAAGAACTTTTGCGTGCATTTTAGTTTTTGGAATCTTGGCTCTCGAAAAATTTGCAAAATCAAAATTGAAGTTTTCGAGAATTGCCACAGGCATTCAACGCAATATAGTGTAGACAAGAACTTTCTCTTTAAATAGAACCTTCAGTTCAAAAAGACTCATCTGCATCCTGAATCATTTGAGCTCTGCAGTTTCCAAAAATTATGCTGTCAATCCAAATGACAATTTCCATGATGGAGCGTACTCAGTTACATGGCCATGTTTTGCTTTCAGCATGCAGGCGACGGGAGAGGAATCATTCGAGACAATGCATACTCCTGCTAAGGGGGTGGGGAGGGGTGGGGAGGATGTTCCAGAATAAACATGCATAATGCATGCCATGAATCAAATGCCCATATATGTAGATCTATGGGTTGATATATGATGCCATCATGAATACAGTAATGACGCAGCATTCATTGAGAACTCACTCTGGAGCTAACTCAATCCATCGCTCCACGTTTGCATTCACACAGGTCTCCACCAGCCCATGTTTTCTTTCATTCTTTTTGTTTTAGATAGAACAGAAGAGTTGAATAATTGACTATTTTCCACCGATATCATGACATTTGCACTCCCCATAATATATGCTAATGGAACATGTGAGTGGTTGGGGAGAGGAGACTATGAACTTTCCTACTTCATTTCATTCACGACTGCCTTTTTTTATTACGAAGAAATACTCTCAGAATTCAGGTTTCTCTGGCGACGATATGTAATTGGCATTTCTCACTGGAATTGAGGGAACACATCGACTGAACACATCACCATTTAATCATTCATTCATTCATTCATTCATTCATTCATTCATTCACGGGTGCAGCATAATGTCTTCTTCACTTCAGGAAATTTTCCCCATCGAAGCGTCAACACCACACACACGACCAACCAAACAAGAACCCACTCACCTCATTCCCTTTAAAGTGTATAATGAATACAGTATAATATCTCATGGAACTGGGCTTGGGGAGATGGGCTTCATTTGCTAATCAAATGCCTGGTGTCGCTCTTGACTTTCAATGACACCTAGAACACCGACCGTGCCTTATGACGTCAGTCCTACCCACTCTGCACCTGCCCGTATGATAACCCTTTGTGCACACAACATTCTTTTGTCAAGAAAGTAGCATTGTCACATTTTTTCCCAGAAAAAAAAATTGTAATACTCTAGAGTACCTACGTAACCTATCTGTGAAGTAGTTGTTACATCAGTCTACTAATCAACCTAGGGGTGATTGTGCTTCTGGAATTATCATCCTGTTTACATTAAATTGACACTTCAGAATATCACTTTTCCTCATATCCTATGTTGGAGGAAGATAAGATGAAACCCATAGAATTCACTAAATAAGAGGAGAAAAATTCAGAAAAAAAAAACCCTGACAAAATATATGATTGAAGAGAAAAAAGAACTTTAATATGAACTACAATATGTGGCCAATTAAAGGGGTCATTGATAAGTATCACAACATGTAACTTATATGAAATACTAACAATGAAAGGTAAAAAAGAAAAAAAATGCAGCAAAAAAACTTTGCACTAAATGCATGCATAAATTTGAATACATATTAGCAAGCAAGTCGATTCAAACCAATCTCTGATACTCAGGTCTCTAGTTCAAGTCCCCTGCTAGCAGTAGAAGTAGTACCCATACACATGCTACCTTATGCTCCCAAGAGCAGTCTAGTCCCATGCTTGCTTGCATGATAATTCGGGACACCGCCAATGTGCAAAGCATTATTAGGCCCGTTCACACACAAGGGAAAAAGTGCGATTTAAAAATCGATTTTCTTATCACGATCAAAATTTCGACATTTTTTCCTGTGTGGACAGAAAAATTTCACTAATTTTTGCGATCCTAATCGCGATCCAACTCGCAGTATTAGTGCGATTTTTCAGAATAAGCGCAATTATTTTGCCAAGCGTCGTGTGTGTGAGCGCGATCGAGATTCGGAAATCGGTATTTTTAATCCCATCGTTCGTAGCGCGTGAACGTCAACATTATTGGGACCGCGGGGTCAGTCTTCGGTCATGCAAGTTTCGCGCATGCGCAATTTGGCCACTGATCGTCCTTTCCTTGCTGCGAAGTGCGATTTTTCCTTGTGTATGAACGGTCGAAAAAAAAAAATCGAAATTTGGATCGCGATTGTAATTTCGATTTTCGTTGTGTGTGCATGGGCCTATTGTAGAATCCTGTCACACATGCACTGTAGGATATCTTGGTAGCATTGTTGCTTCCAGTTGTCACGCCTGCATCTTCATCCACATATGATGCAATGCAATCAACCAGGCATTTCATTTATTGCTCCTCTTTTCCCAGGTTTGACTTTGGCATAAAACAAGTTTACAAGTTTGCAATTCTCAACTGACCTGCAGCCAGTAAAGTTATGGGTCATCGCTGCGATGCTGCAATGTTTTGGTCACATGACGATCATATATGCATAAGGCATTAAAATTCTTTTGTGCTTCAATATTTCTGTTAAACAGATGTCACAGCGCAAATCTCTGAACAGAAAATATGTCTACATCTGCATGAACAGATTGTACATTGTAAATATGGCCTAACCAAGTACTTACTATGAAATCTGATACAACTGAGCACATAGGGACATTAGCGTACGTGTGTAATGTGCTATCTAAGCACTCTTAATATCTTATTAAGTACTTATTTGTCTGCCTGTTCAATTGCTTACTTTTTAAATCAGTAACATGTCCTGTGACTTTCAAGTCTGACCATTTCTTAAATAAAAGGCTACAAATACATCAGCCATCATATGCAGTACTTTAAGATTATCAGTAGTCTTGACATTATAGTGAAAATCAGGTCTGCAATGCACACATCAACCAAACGCCAACCAAAGTATATGTCCAGCGTATCAAGCTGGGGGAATGAGAGGGGAGGAATATTGAACTTCCCTGTCAAGTGTTTGGACTATTCACTCTCAACATCCCTACCATAGTCAAGCCTGCAAATATAACTTCGCGCCCCCAAGTCGTCAACTACTACCCCAAAGTTGGCTACATGTGCGTCTTATGAAGAAAAAAAAAAACAATAAAAAGGAAGAAGAAAAGGCAAATGAAGAAAGGCCTGCCATTTATCATTCGGACACATATCAAATATTTGCAAACCCACTAAGCATGCTGCCATGGCTTGGTTTACCAAACTATTGCAACAGCCTCTACTGTATGTGCAGAACATGGCATGCTATTCAGTACTGTACAGGGTCTTACTGTTTAGTCTTTGTCAAAGACTCTTTCAGTGTAGTAATAACAGCAAGGGAAGTGAAGATAATAGAGAGGGTCCTTCATCACAAATGTAACAACATATGAAATTGTATTACACGTTCTAACTCCCAAAATTTCATGTTTTGGAAAGATGGCAAATGTAAAACTTTTTGAGTTGAGGTATAACCTATCTAATTCTCATACCAGCTGCCATCTTTCGAACACACAACAACAAAAACAAAAAAAGACAGAAACTGGACAGACAAATGTTAGATATGATACCTATAAAGGTTGAGTAAGTGACAATTAGTAGAAAACTATCACCCCTTTTAGACTAAAAATTCACATTTTAGACTAAAAATTGACATTTCATGCAAGAGGCAAACAAACAAAACGGCATATTGGGGGAGTTGATTATTCGCTTCATCCCATCTTTAATCATAAGAACAGTGATAAACTGCCTGGAAGAAATCAGAGACAGCTTTAAATACCAGATTCTAGGGCATAATAAACATGCACATTAATCTTGACAGGACGCTTAAATTAAACAGCTCTCTACATCAATCATGAATTAAAAAGGTCACTTGGCAACAAAAATAGGTCCTATGCAGCCATATGCCAAACCAGTATTACAGTTGTTAGTTTTCGAAAGAGCAATCACTGCAAAGGGAAGTGTAGGTGTGACTAGTGTGAAAAGAGTGCCATACCGCCTGTTAACCATACATCACAAAACAATTTGCATAGATGCGGCCAGGTAAGCTCATGGGGGGGGGGGGGTGGTTGGGAGGGGAGCGCTCAATCTCCACCTTGAACACCCTGGAGCTCTCATGTACATCATTCTTGTCAACTCAAAATGGGCAGCACCCTTCCCAGCTGCCATCAAATATGTAGTATATTGGTTGGAAAGGTCAGACATTTGCCACTGATCACTTTCAATAACGTCACTGGGTGTTCTCGCGACTTGCCGGGAGAAAGGATGTCTACGAGTGGATTCCATCAGATTTGGCAACGACAACAAAACATTCCAGCACAACATAATGAAAAGAGCACATTACGTACTCAAGAACAAATGAAGCACCATGCTTCTTTCACATTCTTTTTTTTTTTCTTTCCTTTGACATCTTGAACAAATGGAGAGAGTGTTGCTGCGTAATTGAGTGATGAATTTTCCCCTTCTTTCTCTTACATTCCTCACAGAATTAAAGGCAATGTGCATGGACTTGCAGCAACCAATGAGGTTTAAGAGTTGGAGTTCCAATTGGCTGTAATTATTCAAACAGTTGTCAGATTTCTTCTGATGTACAAAAGAATTTCACAGGTGCATTTGTGCCTTTGATGATCGATGTTCGAAGCCACCGTCAAGATTCATTTTGAACGTTAGCATAATATTGGCCATATTTTGCTTATTTATTCATTAAATGAAATGAAATTTCACTTAATGATAAAGCATATAAAACAAAAGTCAATCCCGTGCAGAAATTTGTGCCAAAGTGTAAATCAGAGCTGTTTCATGTGAAAATGTTTAAAACTGTACCATCCTGGAAAGCCGGTCTTATCACTTTTCCACTTAATTCCAACAAATTAAAACTAACATGGAATAATCCTCAAGTATAATTCTTTATTGATATATATATCAGATTAGTGCCCGGGTATGCCCAGTCTAGTAATTTTCATCTTTATTTCAACATTTTTTGCACAATTTCTATTCGCACATCCTCATGTCTGTACAACCTACCTTTTACAAGAAGGGATAGCGAAAAGTAATTACCATCACAAAGACATATCTTCCTTAGAAAGTGGCTGGCGATTATGCAGTGAGACACGAGTCAATTGTCTTCCTATTTGCGTGGCAGATCCTGTTTGGCACATGCTTCAAATATTTTTGAGCGGCGGCATCGAACATCTAGCAGAGGAAATAAGATGGTTGTAACTCCATTCTCTTGAACCTCCTTGCAGCAACCAAGTAAAAGTAGCAGGCCTATATATTTAAGGATTTCATCATCTTAAAAGAAGGGAAAATCATTTCACGCAAGTGCCAAATGATATTTTGCAATTAGTTATGAAACATACTGGTAAAGGATCTAATTATAGAGTGATTACTGATAAAGCTTTTGTTTTTTTATGAGCCAGCTATACCTTCTGCCACTCTGACAAGGAAAGCCACTGTCTGACAAGTTGAATATATAATTCGAATACTTACAAGTTTGCTGAAACCCAAGGATAACTCCATGTTATGACATGGTTCTAATATACCTCATTTGACGAATCCGCCATTCTGATTCAAGGTCAAAGGTGAATTCATGGAAACTGCTAGCTGACTGATGGGCAGCACAGTGAAAACTAATGATTACAGGTTGCTGGCATATACTGTAAAATGAGGAATGTTCGCATGCATTTTAATTTCACGAATTTTGCGAGCGGCAACATTCGCGAAATTAAAATGCACGAGAAAGTTCTTGCCTACACTATGTGCATTGGATGCCACTGGCAAGTTGCGAAAATTTCATGCTGCGTGGAAGGGCCGTTGGCTCCAATTCATGAAATTTTCATGCCGCGAATATATCGTGTTTTACAGTATAGCTCTACCTCCATGTACAACACAATTGTACGTGCTGTTTCATCTCAGATCTACTGTAGTGTCATTGTACATGATATACATATACGATACGTGTACAGTCGTAAGATTGCATACATCTTTTAAATATCTTGCGTGCTTATCTACATTTGCGCAATGTGAAATTACACTATGGATTTCTCTGACTAGTAGTATGACTATTTCATTTCAATGAATTAATAGCATACTTTAAATTGTGAGATGCAGTGTATAAAGCAAATATCCACTGCTTCTTTTCAGGTCACAGTCAAAAACTATTTGCCCTCGGTGATTTTGACTTCGTATGTATGCTGTTGAGAAATCACCTCTGAGCAAATAGTTTCAGCCGTGCCCCTCGAAGCAGTCCATATTTGTATAATAATCTAATATCATAGCGTAGATATAACATGCCTCCACCTGTAAAATCACCATACCAAAACCCTCAGCTTCATCTGTACGACTTGATTGACTGCATTTGATTTCCTCCACTGGTCTGACAGCTAATACTAAGTGATGGTTCTATTTAGTGGTACACTTTTTGCCTCTGATTCCTGAACTCTGACCCACCATATCTTTCTGTCACAATGTCTCACTACAACTTTATATGTTAGCCCAAATTTCATCAATTTTTTATGGCATTGCCTCATTTATAGCCTAATATCATAACTTGACATTTACCTGTTTTGCACCTTTTACCTGAAGTATACAGCCATATATACATAAGTCATGTAGTAGTCACATTTATTCATAGGGTTGTGGTATATCATATTCAATCTACTATTTCTGTATCTCTCTAATGTATAATGAAAACAGTTTTGTCTTTCTTTCTTGTAAAATTCCTAATAAAGTTTCACTTGATACTGGCAAGGGATATGGTGAAATTCTTAAGAATAGAACATGACCCATTTATTACTCAAGTCGAAAAAAAAAAAGAATGTTCATCGCTAAATGTCAAAAGATCAGTCCCTTACCGTATGCGCTGGTAACACACTACCAAAAGACAGAGTGCCTTCTCTTTCATAATATGCTACAGGGGGTTCCCGTTCAAACAAATCATAGTTGAGCAATGTCGTTTGTGTTTATTGACTTTTTCTGGCTCAATCCCAACAGCAGAGATTGGGGATGGAGAGCAATTCGATACAGTTTGATTTTGCGCAGAGAACTGGCAATTCAAATCAATTGACTGACGTGCTCATCCAAGCCAAGGCAATGGTAGCCTACATTCCAGACTGTTACTGCTTCCCACATCTCAAGTGTAATCCTGTACATCTTGCACCTATACCTGCTTAAAGAGTGAAGACTATTCCTCCTTCTTGTGTGTAGATACTATGTCAATTACACAGAATAGGCTGGGTATGCTTCTCATGTCAGGAGACACTACAAGCACTAGTCTTTCCTGCAAGTTGATGTTGATCAAATCTAATGGAGTGCCGGTATATAACGGGGACCGCATCCCAGAGCCTTGGAGCAAAGCTAAATGCAATAACTGTGATAGACCACGCGGTAATGTCAATCAGTGTTTGTTTTGGAGAGTACCACATCACCACAAGATCAGGTTCACTCAGGCTGAGTACATAATTGCAGAGGTGAAGGTCACTTAAAGGGCTTGTTTTCCCCCATCAGCAGAAATTAGCAGTCATAATGCATAATGAAATAGTTCTAAGTTTAAATACAAATTAGCAAAGTTGTAGTATACCAAATATAAATACATATATATGTATATTATCTACTAGACTTTCATCTGCCCAGTAATCAATCCTACAAGGCATCCTATATACCACGCCAAAGTTTTGTGATTTGCCATCATCTCAGAATCATCAGCACGTCTGAAAAGAAAGAGTAAAATTTTATAACATTTATATTTTGAGAGCCATTTCAAATCCAATTTTCATCAAAGAAATCCTCTTAGAATTATATGCTCGTTCATATTTCACAAGAGGCTTCTTACTATCTCACAAAAGAAAGTTGGAAACCTGAATTCCCATCTCAACCAAAAAATTACTATACCTTTAAAGAACTATTTGGCGAACATCACAACTTCATAACTTCCTTAATTTCTATCGAACTGAGATCGTATTTTCACTTTTAATATGCTGGTAACATTTAATTCAATTTAATTCAAATTCAATTCAATTCAAACTTTATTTCATTTTTCGAAAAGAACATAAACATTTCACTTTCTTAGGTAACAGAGAATGAGGTTGCATAATCAAAACAAGGTAAATTGAGAAAAATATAATTGTGGAACCTTGGGGTAAGATATATGTTGTCATGAAAATTAGCTGACTGAAGTGATAAAGACAATATAACAATACGCAAAACATTGAAAAATGGAGGGACCCACTAAAAAGACAAAGCTTTTACAATGTGGGCCCCTCAGGTACAGAATGTCAAATATGAAAATGAACTGATGCAAAAAGGGGGGAAAAGGCTGGGGAAAAAGTCAGGAAAAAAAGTCTTTAAAAAAGTCTAGAAGCCCACTAGGAAGACAGAGTAACAAACAGACACACATACACACATGAATAAACATTAAACGAGACTGGGACAACGACACTAATACAGGGAGACAAAAAGACAAGACAGAACAAGACAAGACTAACATAACAGGAAGACAATACAACAGACAGAAAGGCAAAACAGAACCAGCGATCCTCGACAGAATTACTGTATATCGAAAAAATAATGGGATGCGTGTAAAGGATACTGAAATATAGAGAAATAGATGCAGAAGTAACATAATCAAAATCAAATCTACTCTGTAAGTGTATCAGGACAACAGGGATGAGAACATATGTGACAGTTATTTGTAATCCAAGTTCTTCGAGAATTCTTTCTTTTCTTTCTTTTCACACTCTTTCTTTTCTTTCTTTTCACACTAGCCACTAACTGGTTTTGAATCTCCTTTTGTGTTCTGCAAACAAAATTCTAGCAGTGCAGAGCTTTCTTTATAAATACAACATACTTTGCTTGACTGTTCACACACACATACCTGTACACATTGAGGAGCCAGAACTTATTCTGTTGCTGACCAAATTTTGCCCTATTTTTCTCTCAAGGCTTTCTAAAATGTGTCAGCTGTAGTTCCCTATAGTTCCTTGAAAGACAATTTAGCCATGGAAGACTCCTTTAATTGTATAATAACCACTGATGACAATGGTGCAAACCATGTCAATGGTATTTGAACATACATATTGTAGCAGACCTCACAGGGTTAAGTCACAGGTATGAAATGTACATCCCTGGTAAAGGTTATAAGTAAATCACAGCTCCTCGACGTCTAAACATGACTACAGATAGGAAATTGGGAAATAATGACCTTTATGGACAATATGTGGCCTATATACAAAGGTCAGCCCACTGCACATCGTTGGCTGAGAACCAGAAGAGCTTTATACAATTTGGGGCTGGGCATTGAGTTATTGTATCATGTTGTAGAGCTCGATCCCCTCTGCATTATGGTGTCAATTTTTAAATATTTTAATTTTCAGTTAAATTTTAAAGGGACTGTACAGTACTGGTTGAGGTGGGAAGTCATGATTTAAACATTGTAAGTGAGATAATGAGAAACCTCTAATGAAATGTGAAAGAGCATGTAATTTTAAGAAGGATTCAACGTTTATTTGATGAAAATTGGTTTTCAAATGGCCGAGATATCCAAAAAAAGTGATAATAATAAAAGGCGACAGGCCACACTTTTATTAGGATCTCTTTGTTTCACCTTGTTTTTGGATATCTCAGCCATTTCAAAACCGATTTTCATCAAGTAAACTTTTGATACCCCTTAGAATTGCATGCTCTTTGACATCTCATAGAGTGGTTTCTGAATATCTCGCAAAATGCTAAAAGCTAAATCCTCACCTCAACCAGAACTGTACAAACCCTTTAATTAAATCAAGACCACAATGGTGCTTTTTTTATCCTATATTTGGGATAATTCTTATAAATCTACAGACTTTTGATTAAATGAAGTGTTTAATTCATGAAAACTGATTGTTTAATTTTTATTTCTGCTCAAAATGCAATGGTGCCCTTCTGGTTCTCAGTTGGCATCATGAACTATCATAATGGAGTCAAGTTTAGTGGCCTTCATCAAGCAAATGGTCTAAACCACCCACAGCCACTTGAGAGCAGTTCGCTGTACTTCATACACCCCCTCCTCTTAACTACTGAGTGATGTTCACTGAATAATTAATCTGAAGAAAAACAAACAAACAAACAAAAGTAATACTAGGGAACAGAGTCCTGTTGCATTTGACAATATCCATGTGATATTAATGTCAAGGTGATGTCAAGCTACACCTACATGTATGTACAATGTGCGGGTACCTAACCTTGACAACATGTTCTGTCAACTCTGACTGTTTTATAAGGAAAATGTCTGGCTTCAAAAACTTGTTGTTTTGTGTTATATTAGTCTTCCTTGTTGCTGTTGTTTGTTTGTTTTTTCAATTGAAGTCTCTGGAGAGCATCCGTAAAATGAAACGTTCAGGAAGAGCAGGAAGCCAGGCCCTCGCTGAAGACGGAACTCGCTCGAAGGAGGATTATTCGCACTCTTGCAGCTGAATTCTGGCCATATATTCATGCAATCTCGGAATGGAACGCAGCACAAGAAAAGAATATTGTATGGCATTTTGCATTTGCGTTGTGCAGCCACTACATGGGTATGATTCTGCCATGCATTATCAGTTCAGGGTATCACCACCATCTGACATCTAGAATTGCATTGTCTACCACCATGGCTAGATAAATCTTGCCCTCACTGATGATGTTATACCAGTACTTTCTCCTACCTACATCCACTACAAGCATATACACATTAACGTACCAGCATCATTTTAGAATACTCAATCATTTCAAAATGACAGACAGACAGAGAAAGACTGACAAAAAAAAAAGCTACACATTTTTTACATGAATGTACATCATATACAAAGGAGAGGGATATACACTAAAAATATATCTTATAAAGAAAATATGCTGAATATCTTAATTTGAATATATCATTCTTTTTTAATGGGGGGGGGAGCGGGAAGACAGAGAGAAAGAGAGGAATAAAGAAATCTATCATGCAAATGAAGCATTTATCTTGAATTCATCACACTTTTTTTTCTTTGAAGAAAAGGGGAGAGAGATAGAGAGATACTGAAAATAGAAAGCTTCCTAGAACAAAATAATGAAGGGTTTAACTTGAATATCATTTATGAAAATATACAAGTATACATTGCATGCTTTTCCTTTAAAAGAGAGACACTGGAGAGAGACAGGGGCGGGAGAGAAAGCTTGCAATGAAAATGTGCTGAAGTGTTACACTTTAGTATACATTATTTCAAAAAGAGAGATAAAGGGAAGGATATTATGATGTGAGAACGTTTTCTATGAGAACAAAGTGGTTGAATGTGTTTTTTTTTTCTCTCTTTTGTGTTGCAAAAGATGGAGTGTTTATTGATAGACTTAGTTACATTGTATCACTCCTTTCTTCAGAGGCCCCTACATGTACATCAATTGTATATCATATTCAATCACATAAACACAAACACCGCACAACAGATCTGAAAAAAAAAAAAATATATATATATATATATAACATATAAATGTGAATTGAGCAAAAGCAGCAATATTTAGAACACATCAGAAAAAGTTTGAGGAAAACTGGAGAATTGCTTCAAAAGTTATCAATTTCTAAAGTTTTGGTGCCATCATCGTTGCATTAAGGAGATTACTACATTTCATGGTGTCATTATGGACAACAATGTAGAGAAAACATGAAAATCTGATATATTTTCACTAATGGAGCAGCACTTGACTTTAATAACTCTTTCAGGAAGCAGGGGGAATATCATTACCCTTACCATGAGGCAATAACAAGTCGATGGAATGTGTACTTTATGAAAATGAAATATAACGGAATTCTCCTTATATTTTTTTCGTTGTCCATAACAATGTCATGAAGTGTAATAGTCTCCTTATCCAGCCATGACAACACCAAAATTTTAAAGCTTAATAACTTTTGAATCAACTGTCCCATTTTCCTATAACATTCACATACATTGTTCTAATACACTAATATTGCTGCTGTAACTCAATTCACATTTATATACTGGGCTATGGTTTCCATTAAAATGAAAATGATACCTATATATTCAGAGATTTGTGCAATAACATACAAATGAATGAGCTTTCAAACATGCTGGGTCTACACCATGTACTTCCTAATGCTTACCATTAAACCCCAATATGGTCAACACCTTCCAGAATTGATGCATAATAAATCTCATTATCATTGTTTATGCGGAGACAATTACTATATCCCACAGAGAGATGTCCTATTTGTGTTCATAGTGGAGCACGTAAATTGGAAAACCCACACAATCAACCCGGGTCATTTCCCACGCATTGAGCCCAGAATGGGTCTGAATAGATCTTCCCAGCCATGACATTTTTGAAGGCGCCACATCAAGGATTTCTAATCTCAACTGGGCTGAGGTGTTGGATCGTTCACTTTTTTTTTTTAATGCATTGGAAGGCGACTACTTCTAACCAAACACAATTATATGTCATATTAGCCTTATTCTATGGGTCCCTATGCTCGAGACTCATAATGTTATCATATACATTTCTTTAAATTAAAGGGATGGTACTGTATTGGTGGAGATGAGAACTGGGCTTTTAACTTTTTTGCGAGATACCAAGAAAACACTTATGACATAGTACAGAGCATACCATTTTAAGAGGAATTCAAAGTTTGTTTGATGAAAAATCAGGTTTGGAATGACTGAAACATCCAAAAACAAACTAAAACAAGGCGATCATAGAATCACTCTTTTTTGGATATCTCAGCCATTTCAAAACCAATTTTCATCAAATAAACGTTCAATTCCTCATAGAATTACATGCTCTTTTATATTTCATAAGAGGTTTCTCATTATCTCACCAAAAAATGTTAGAAACCTGAAATTAGGTCTCAACCAAAACTGTATGATCCCTTTAAAACTCGCCTATATCTGTATCTTTTCCCAAAGTCCCTAACTCTGGAGAGGTCAAACTGAACAGTTGAAAAAGGTAACAAACTCTTAGAAGTTTCCATATCTACATCTACAGTAGATATGTTGAGTTTTTGTTTGTTTGTTTTTTAAAGCTTCCACCTCAAAGGGTAGTGGGGGCATTGTGTTTTCAGGTTGTCTGTCTGCTGTACATTCATCAGTGATATCTTGTTTCATACTGCAATTAAAGAAATATATTAATTACTCAGTTGGTTTCCTTAGAACCTGACCAAGATATGGTTTGCCACGTGTATACAAATGTGTAAATGTAACAATTGAATTTCAGGCAAAAATTCCTCAAGGTCAAAGTGAAAGGTCACTGAACTTTTGCTACACTGTTATTTTTCAGCCGTGACTCTATCTAGGAATGTTAAGTAGGCACATAATTTGGTACTGAACGGTAGGGAGGGTATGAATCAACAATAAGTTTCAATGAAGTGATAGTGATGAAGGCTCAAAGGTCAAGGTCAAAGGTCACTTTATTTGAGTATTTGTTTGAATAGAGTCATTTCCAATCTTTCACAACATCTGTGATGATACAAGTTGGTGGACAAGGTAGAAATATATTGACTATCAACATCAACATAGTAGTGATGATGGGTCAAATGTCAAGGTCAAAGGTCTTGGCATTTTGTTTACCAATGCCCTTGTTTTAGCTATAACTTCAGCTAGGAATGCTTACTGGCAACATTATCATATCAAGAATTTGTAAAACAGATAAAAAAGGTTCAACATTCGCCTGGAATGACATTGGTGAAAGGTCAAACTTCAAGTTCAAATGTCATTAAAAAAAACTAGCTAAAATGTCATGTTCTGGGCATTCTATTCAGTGTAGCCTAATAATATTGATTTGGTGTATTGGTTAGAAATTAACTCACTGACATGAATTTTAACTTCAATTAATGGCAGATACAGATGCTGCATGAGATGAGAAGTGGAGACATCTACATAATGTACTTAAGAATGGACTGTACACAACAGTCAAATAAAATGATTGTTCTTGCTTATTTTCAGGGAAAGGATGTGTGAGCTTTTTCTAGATTATCAGTAACATGAAAATAGAACATAGTTGAAAATGCATGCATTACAGACAAGCAAATTACTTCATTTCCATGCATTGCATAATGGCAAAATTTCAAAAATAAGTGGACAAGTTGAATAGACGATTGCTAGTAAATAAGCATATCAGTACATAAACACCAAATAGGAGTATCAATTTTTAGTACGTTGCTAGATTTTCACGAGTAATGAAGCAGATAAGTTCAACAGATGAATACATAAGGTATGCCCAACAGAATACAATACAATGCCATAATATGTTCAGGGAAGCACAATGATACTTTTATAACGACCTTGGTGTATTGGTTAGAAATTAACTCAGACATATACTAGGACAAGTTTCAACCATACGGTATAAATATCCATCTCATGCCTGTCACCAAAACATGTAAATGGGAATTGGATTGTCTTTCTACCTACAAGGGAATTTGAGCACCCGGACAGCTCTGAGTGCTTCACTGAAAAATACCAGAAGATTGTAATCTACTGTTTCCTGGAAGGAAAAAAAATACACAGAATATGAACTGGTATATATCGTGATCTGTTTTCTAATGTGTATGCCTGGGGATATGTAAAATTACTTTGTGGATTGGTGTGTTTTGTACCCTCATCCTATAGTAATGTGAAAAACGAAAAAAAAAAAATCAGTTTAATCTTTAGCTTAATCCGTCTATGTAATTGTGAGTAGGAAACAGCTGAGACATTTAATACAATATGAAGAGTATAAGTACACAGCTTCACCTCTATGATACAATAACTGGGTTCACACACACACACACACACACACACACACACGAACAAAAAGAGATAGAATAAAATACTGGTTAAGATGTCACTTATGCTACCTGGCCTGTTTCCCATCAAATACTTCGACTTTTTCATAAAGATTTAAAAGTCAATATTTATGACTTGGAAGTAGTGGTTTTTGTTTGGAACAATGTTGCCATGATCTAGCCAACTCTGTTTTCAAATTTAATTTACTGGAATGAAAAATATGCTTTATCATGGTAATATTCAAATGCATGGTGTGATGTCATTTTAAGAACAATTTTTTTTTTTTTTTGTAATGCAGTCTGAGAATTTTCTTTAATCTTTTTTTTAAGAGTTAGGAACAGTCACTGAAGTTCAATGCAACTTCAGGTGAAGCAGGGTTGGCTGTAAAGATGAAGTTGCTGCTAATACGTAATGGACTTACAATGTACATTAGGCTGTGAAGGGTTTTTGCACTGTGGAACGAACTATCATTAAAAAGCAAAACGTGAAAATGCCCTTATTCCAGTACGAGGAGAGAAACGTGACGGAAATCACGAGCACATGCACTGTCTCATGGCAGATGCGCAGCCGGTCTTGCGTCATCTTCGTGCTCCAAGACGGCGACCACGCGTTAACGACTCCTTCCGACACGAAGCTTGGAAATGTGATCGACCAGGAGAGCATGTGGGAGGGTGTTTGCAGCGTGCAGTGCTAGCCAAGTGCACTCTCCCCGACTCACGTCGTGGACGTATGCGACACGCATGCACAGGTATAGTGTGGGATTTGTGTTGCTGGTTGCCATTGGCCATGAAAGTGAGAGGCCCCTTACCCCGTTTGTCATCAAGGCACTGGAACCCCTCGAAAAGTAAAATGACTCCGCTGACATTATGTAGCCCATCCCTGTCAAAGTAAAAGTCCACTGCATGTCGACGTTGACTTGGATAAAGACCATCATGAACATGTAGGCATGCACAGAAAGGCATTACAAAATTACTTCGTCTGAATTTTTTGTCAGTTATCAGCAAATAAAGCTCTCCTTAACTTCATAGCATTACAAGTGCTTGACCACTGAAAGTCCGGTAATCTCAAGTGAAGAATTAACGCAATTTTTTCCTCTCCAATTCATGTCATAAGGATGTAATCCTCTAGGGAAATCTTTTCAGGCCACGACACCGTACATTAACTTGTCAAATTTCTTTGTGCAGCTATGATTAATAACTCTTATCCATAAAAATAGCTCATGAAAATCTAAAATTTGGTAATTTTCTCATGCTTAGTCCACCTTTGAGGTATTTTTAATAACAATACAGGGTACTAACAATGCACCAATTCCATCCACATGACTAATGTGTTCAAGGCACAATGAGAAAGAAAGAATTATGAATTACAAAAATCATTATACTCACATGTACATGAAAATATGGAACAATAATAACGAAAAAATCACACTGCTCGTTCGTTTCGCCGCTCTGTTTGCTCTATTTTTTTTTCTTTCGTCATCAAAATCCACTCAAACGTGACATGGATGTTGCCTTAAAAATCACAAACTACCAGCACAAAATCGCTGCCAAGGACGGTGGAACGTTGGATTGTGAGAAACGAGGGAGCCGACCGAAACATGAACTCGCTGAATGAGGACAAACATGCCGATGTCATGGTCGCATGACCATCGCAGTGTCCCGACAGTGATGAAACACTCATTCAGCCAGTGCGAGCTTCCTAACTTGTCCCATTTGGATCAGATTTCTCACCCAATCAACGGTTCTGATTGACTCTCTTTGCACTCAAAACAGCGTTCTCTTTCATATAAATTCAACCTTGAGCTGGCAGATCATTCATGTACAAAGCTATTATTAGGATCTCACTGAGACCCCGTTTACAGTGCGGGGCTGGGCCGGGCCGCGGCCGAGCCCAACCTCAATTGCGGGGCTGCAATTGAGGCTACTGCCGGGCTCGCCCGCGCTTATAATTCAAACCTTTCAATATTTGGTCGTAGTGGCGCTCTGCTTGTAAACAAACTCAATTTCTTACAGTCTGGTTTTCAGACCCTTTGCCAACTGGATTTGTGGTGACTCGCCGTTCGGGCAAAGGCCTTTGCCGAAGGAAAATTCCTTTGCAGGACAAAACCACCTTAAACTATACTAGTTTTTGACGTTGAGGGGGTTAATATCCTGAATAGCGAAATAGTACGGGCAGAGGGTTTGGAAGCCAGACTAAAATTGGCCTCGCATTTGGCCCAGTTTGCATTTACACTGAGAAAAGGCCGGGCACCTCCAGAGCGTGGCCAAATGCACAGCCAATTTTGGCCCCGCATTTGGCCTTTTGCGCGTTTACACTGAAATGAAGGCGGGCTCGGCCACGGCCGAGCCTCGCACTGTAAACGGGGTCATATACACACATGAGCTCATTATGGGATGAAATGGTGAGTCATTCCACCAATAGGAATGTCTTCGGATTTCATTCATGGGAAACCCAAATGATCACAGCCTCATCCCTAAACTCACTCCCCCACCCCAGCCACCTCTGCCCCCCCCCCCCCATAAAATGACATTCAAAAGTTATACAGTGTTAAATCCTTAAAAACCGTATCACAGTAGGCAATAATTACAAGACCAACTTCACAGCAAGTGTACATAATTCAAATTCATGAAATTCTTCCGTCGAGATGTTTTCATTGCAACTGATTGACAAATTGCCCTATATTGACGTAAATAAGCACTGAAATTGATCAGTGTTATAGTAGTAGCTAAGATAAAAAAATCATGGACGTACATTCTCGCGCAGGATTCAAACCTACGACCTCCTGATCATCTCCACTAGACCACCGAGCTTTCGCCCAACAGCAAGTGTTGGTTCTAATCCTTAATAGCATGCAGCAGGTAAGGCGTACAACGTAATTATTCAAATTCATGAGTATCTATGCCCATGATATTTTTATCATGGCTTCTTCTAAAACACTGATCAATTCAGTGTACGTTTATGTGAGGCAATTTGTCAATCAATTGCAAAGTGTACATAATCTCTGTATATTAGTGGAAATAAATCATAATGATAATAGCAACAACAGAAGTTATGATATCAATACCATACGGCTGTAGCTTGCAATGTAAGAAAACTTGACAAGGAAAGAAAAAAGCATATCAAACGCACAAGGCAATGATCCCTGATGCACTTGGCACACGATTCAATCAAACTACATGTGAGGTTTATTATCTGAGCCTCCACTCTCAGTGAAAGAGAAAGAAAATTATGCTATACATCCAAGGCTTAACATTGATTACCTGAACAGGAATCCAAGGTTCACACCACACACGCATTAAGGACATTATGAATGTCATATGGTGCCAATCAAGTTAATCATAAAGCATGTTTTTTTTTTTTTTTTTTTTTTAAATACACTACCAGTGTTCATAGGTGTGTGTGTGTGTGTGTGCATGTGTGTTTATAATGAGCTATGTAGGCAAAAGGAAGAGACTATAGTGGATTATTAGCATCCAAGCACTTTGAATGGTTGCACCAAATTTTTGACATGTCATACATCTTTTTTTAAAGGGCTTTGGACAAACAACACTAAAGAAGATGCATTAACACATTGGAAATTTACCTTTTTTTTTCCTTCTTTTGTGTACTGAAACTAACATGTGGAATAAAATCCTCATCATTTTAAACATTGATACATATGACAGTTTTAGAGTCAAGTGCAATATACACAAATTGAGAATATCATGCAAGTTCTACAGACACTTAAAGGGACATTCCGGACGATTTTCATAATTTCACATCATGTAGTACATAAATCAACAGCTTCATGTATAGATTCGTGGAATTTGTTGTGGTCCTTGAGCAGAGAAACCAATAAATTGAAAATCTTAAACAAATTACACTGAACAGTGTTGATAACATCAGAGCCTCATATATTTCAGAAATGTACATGTAGCAGTGCAATACCATTACAATACCACTTGCTCAACAAGTTCACCTGTGAAGAATCTATGCATGCCTTCTTCTTTTGTTCTGCTTCTGTGAGCCCCAACTCATGCATTCTTATGGTGAGGCTGCCATGTCATCATCCTTGTTCATTGCAATTTGTTACAAATTTTGAAAACATTCTCATTCCTCATCCCAATCACTCTAAATTCTGAAACTCTGTACTCAGTTTAAATGATTTATAGTTGTTCAAATGTAAAAGTCTGAAAATCATCCGGAGGTCCCCTTTAATAGTGGGACACTGAATCTACACAGGACTGGAAGTGGGCTTATTGCATAACACAATGTACTGACCTTGTCCGCTGTCAGATGAAAAGGCCGCTATGCTCTGTCTCCATGCTGGACATATGACACAGGATTCCTAGAATGACAAAGAATGAACACAAACATGCAGACGATGAAAAAGTAAGACTGGATTTATCACTCGAGGTCAACATACAAGAATTAGATTTACAATGTACCATCAATAACACAAGAAAGAACTATCGTAGATTGGACATTTTAAATATTATTCCTGGAATGCCATGTTCTCTGTTTACCTACGCAATGTAAATACTGTATACGCCGAATATTTCGCGAGGTTTCTATTTTCGCGAATTTTGCGAGTCAGCTGCTATCGCGAAAATAAAAACACGCAAAAATATTGACTCTAATACCGATATGAATGTGACGTACGCGTATACATTTCTCCGTTCAGTCCATGACTCCACGATCGCGAATTTAACCACTCGCAAAATTGTCGGGAAGTCCCAATTTGAGAAAATTTAGACTCGCAAAATATATGGCGTATACTGTACAGTAATGCATCCAGCAAACAGTTACTGTATATGCCACATACTTCACGGGGTTTTATTTTTCACGCATTTCATCTATTGGGAGCTATTGATGAATTTAACAACTGTACACAAAAAAAACACCAACTCTGATCCTGACATAAATGCACCATGCAGACATGCATTTCTCCGTCCATTATTGTACTCCACAGTCGCAAAATTGTCTGAAAGTCCAAATTCCAAAAAAAAAAATAATAATAATAAACTCACTGAGTATATGGCATATGGTATACACAAGAAAAAACAAAAGAATAGGAAGTAAACAGAGTCAAGAACTTGCAGGAAGTTCAGCGAAACTTTATCATTCACTTCCTGATTTTGAAGAGTTCTGGCCATTAACACAAGAATCACATGAGATGTCTAGTTTACGAACGTACAACAGCAAATTATGAATAAAAAAGCCACATGAATTTGCAGTCGTTCCTGGTTAGTAACTATAAAGGGCTCTGAGGTCAAGGTACATAAGTGTATTTCCTGGTGTACAATTTCGATGATCGAAACCACATCCATGTATACACTTGTAGCTACACTCAAAACAGTTAGGTTCAGACGACAAGCCTTAACCTCGAGGTTAGGAAACCTCAAGGTTAAGCTTGTAGTTAGGGACCGTGAAGACGCACTCGTAGTTAACTAACCTCCAGGTTTGCTCGATGTTAAGAGCCACGAGAAATCTTATGGTTAGCGCTCTAACCACGAGCCGCGGGGGGTCCCCACTCGTAGTTAAGCACCGTGTGGACACAAAAATCAACGCACTCAAAGGGGCAGGAATTTAACCTCGAGGTTTCGTAACCTCATGTGGACGCATGTCGAAGTTAGGGGTATACTACATGTATGAAACACAATATTTTTGTGGCATGGAATTTTTGTGAATGGGAGCTAACAGCCATATTCGCAGCTTGAAATTTTCACAAGTTGCCTCTGACATTCAATGCATATAGTGTAGACAAGATCTTTATCGTGCAATTTAATTTCGCGACATTCAATGCATATAGTGTAGACAAGATCTTTATCGTGCAATTTAATTTCACGAAACTCGGTTCTCGCAAAATTAGCGAAATTAAGATGCACGCAAACATTCCTCGTTTTAAAGTAACTAGCATTAGTTACGTTCAGACGACAAGCCCCAACCTTGAGGTTTCGTAACCTCAAGGTTAAGATTCGTCATGTGGACGCATGTCGAAGTTAGGGGGCAAGAGCTTAACCTCGAGGTTTCCTAACCTCGAGGTTAGGGCTTGTCGTCTGAACATAACTAATGCTAGTTACTGCATAACGAGGAATGTTTGCGTGCATCTTAATTTCGCTAATTTTGCGAGAACCGAGTTTCGCGAAATTAAATTGCACCATAAAGATCTTGTCTACACTATATGCATTGAATGTCAGAGGCAACTTGTGAAAATTTCAAGCTGCGAATATGGCTGTTGGCTCCCATTCACAAAAATTCCATGCCACAAAAATATTGTGTTTCATACATGTAGTATACATCTCTTGTACTTTTAGGAAAGAAAATATATCTCAATCAATGTGATTTTGCCATAATTACAAATCACAGGGTAGGCCTTTCTTCTTCATTTAATTGTACTTTTATCTTCTGTCAACTGTCAGGCAGTAAATCCACATTCTTAATTCACTGTTTTGCACTCAATATTCTTAATAGGCAGGGCCCAACATTAATAGTGGCCTAGTGACCTGGGCCACTGAAAATTGGTGTCGGGCCACCAAATCTATCTTTTGGTGGCCCAGTAGGGCAAATTAGATTCAACATGGATTGCTATTTTTGCTTTAATTCCAGGCCACTTCATATCTTTCTCAGACCACCAGAATTTCAGATTCAAGTGGCCCGTACAGCTACCAGGCGAAAAGGGTAGTGTCCTGTAATAGGCATAGACTTCAATCTTTTGCATAATCTTTTGTGTCCTGTAATAGGCATAGACTTCAATCTTTTGCATAATTCACCAGTTTTACTCTCTTTACTTTGGTTAATTTCATAAAGGGAAAAAAAAAATCTTGCTTCTATTTTCTAACCCCCCCCCCCCCCTTCTTATCAGCATGAGTTGTCGTAGGAACTACACTTTTATAATAGAACACAGCAAGGATTGCAGCATGTTTATCTAGCTTGTTAGTCATACAGACCATACTCAATGTGGTTAGATCTCTGGGATTATGTTCATTAACCACCAGGCCATCTGGTACTCATGCGACTAACAAGCAATACTTCCTGAGCACACTTAAGTTCACTTCAGCCGCCACTAGAACACACCTGTTCAACTTCCGAAACAATACAAATACCGGTAATGTTCTTGGCAAAAACCATAATAAACGTCAGCTAGATCACTATATGCCTAAAATTAAATATGACGTAATTGATATTGATATATTCTAAACAAATTTACCTCCTTTTCAACATATTACATTGGTTTTCATGTATGTTGGGGTAGAGACATGAGGTGAAATAGGTTGCAGTAACAATGATAGACATACATTGTAGATGAGTGCATTTTACAAGTATCAACCCCAAGAACAGCACTTCTGACATAGAATGCTGTCAGGCTCTCCACAAACACAAAATTGGGACTCGAGCATGCACTTTGAAATTCCTGTACAATTACATGTACAGAATCAGATAGCAAATACAACAATTGTGTGCATGAAAATGGTTAAATTTCTGTCATAATTTTATGAGTGCATTGATTACCGATAATATCAGTCACGGATAATGTACAATTTGTATGATTCAGACTTACAGTGTATTATATTGGTATTGCTGAGGGAGAAGCAATATGATGGAACTGAAAAGTGAACAACTGTAGCAGTTGCATCTGTCTTCCAAAGTAGATAAACTGTTTTGGATATAAAAGATGATTTATGAGGGAGAGCAATTTCAGGAAGAAAGTGACATTTTGAAAGATAATGGCA
Source organism: Diadema setosum (assembly GCF_964275005.1). NCBI lineage: Eukaryota > Metazoa > Echinodermata > Echinoidea > Diadematoida > Diadematidae > Diadema > Diadema setosum. The sequence goes on from NC_092689.1 coordinate 36,656,767, forward strand.
CTTATTCCACCTCAATGGTTAATGGCGCAGAGTAAATCCTGAAGACTTAAGCAGACACACACAAAAATCTAACAAAGACTGCAAATAGTTGCTGCAAACCGTAGGCATCGCAAAACTAACAACACAGATATACAGTAGGTATGTGAGACGAGCTATATGATACCAAGACTATTTCTAAAAGTGGCACAGTAATCACGTCTGTAGGGATTGTCATAATAGCAATTAATTCACTTATATTTGCTTTTGCTTCGTGCATGCTATCAAGTATTTCCTCTCGAGACGAGGGGTATCGACTCTTTGAGTGGTTCTCTCAAGATGAGAGTTCATCATATCGTTTTTGCTGGTGGTTTCCCAGAGGCCAAACCCAAAATTATGGTGCTAAGAATACCTTTGACATTTTCACTTGGTGCCAGAATGCAGGAGGCAGCTCAGACTTTTGGGCAAGCAATGTGCATTGTTTGCTGTAAGCATACCATACAAGATCATCTTGTCAAATGTTAGACCCAAAGCAAGATAACACAATTTTTTTCAGTATGAAGCGGGCGGTTCCAGGCAAAACATGATCAACTAGAAATGTCGCTATGGCAACCGGTATGCCTCCGCCATAACGCATGGTTCTCCTAATAGGTCTATAGTACAATGTCTTGACAATGAGTGATGACAATTTCATATAATTGGCAAAATATTAAAATGACAGGTTTGTCACAATTAAATGTGTTGAATGTTCACACTCCTTGAGCTAGGTTTAATTGGATGAATAGCTATACTGTCTAAGGGTACAGATATTTGAGGATTTGAGGATTTGTACCTGACTTTTAACCCTTTTTTATTAAAGTTTAAGGAAGAAGTAAAATTTAGCACTTTTACTTGACCTTTGACCTTTTGGCAAGAAACTTCCAAGAGAATCTCTATTGGGTAATACGTATGCAAACACTAAAGTTTCAAGAAAAATAGTGCAGGCATTGCATATATAAGAGGGAAATAGTGACATTTTGATGAGTTGACCTTGACCTTTGACCCATGACCCCTAAATTTCCTAGATGATTACAGCCAGTTAGTACATGCATATGTACTAAGTTCCATAAAGATACCTTGAAATATTTGTGAGATATGGATAAAAAAGTGAATTTTAACATTCTCACTTGACCTTTGACTTTTGACCTCAGACTTCATGACCAAAAACTCTCTCTGGTGAATCTTTATTTGGTAGTTCATGTATACATTAAGTTTCAAGAAAATACCTTCAGGCATTGCATAGATACGGGGGAAATAGTGAGATTTTGAGCATTTGACCTTGACCTTTTGACCTTTGACCTTGATCATATGCACCCACAAGTTAATTGGCACAACTTCGCCCACTCATACATGCACATGCCAAGTTTCATTGCGATACCTCGCACCGTTTTTTAGTTACGCTGTCCACAAAAATTAATTACGGACGGACGGACGGACAACCCGAAAACATAATGCCTCCAGCGACACTTCGTAGCGGAGGCATAGAGACCCTTTCAACCTAATTCTTAAAAAATCCATGCTCCATTGACACAGCACAAACAAAAAGAAAGAAATCACACTGGTTTCATTTTGATGCCAACTGTGCGTCAGCTTACTAGCCAGCCAGCACCTTTTGATGATTGTTACTTCAGATTTTGATTACATAATTCATAAGATCTCCTCAGTACTATCATGAGAAATTGCTGGTACATGATGTATGATGTACGGTACTGTATGTTATGTCTGGAGGAGGGCTAGTTAGAGTACAAAGCTAAATTTAGTTAGACACTCATTTTACCTTCAGAGCTCATGAATCTTGATAACAACTAGAAAATGCAGTAAAAGGACAAGCAATGTGCACCATACCCGTAGTCGGTTCAGAGTGACCTTTTTAGTTTATTTTTCTATTCAAAATTTACATTTCCACATTTTACACCAGTAGGGAAATTTTCACAAACTGCCACTGGCATTCAATGCATATAGTGTAGACAAGAACTTTTGCGTGCATTTTAATTTCGCGAATCTTTGCGCTCGCGAAATTCGCGAACATTCCTCGTTTTACAGTACTTATCTTCAAATCACTTGACCATGTTGTGAATTGAAATTCTCTTGCCTGAAGATTCTAATTGTTGCACTAGAACAGTTGGAATCAATGTAAACAAATCATCTTATGAAATGCCAGGGAATGATTTGTGCTCCACATCCTTAGGAAAACAGAGAATGAGCAAGAATTGTTCCAATTGTTCCAGTTGTTCCAATTCTTGTGGGATTCATTTAAGAGTACATTATATATCTATTGTTATGTGAAAATTGTTTGCTTCAGAATGGTCTCATATATATTCAAGTAATGTGCAGTTTAAGGCCCTGTCACTGTACAGGCATGCTAACCTGGAAACATTAAACTGCACATTACTTGAATATGAGACCATTCTGAAACAACTAATTTTCACCCAACAATAGATATATAATGTACTCTTAAATGAATACCACAAGGATTGGAACAACCATCATCCAGCATTCCCACTGATTTCCACTGATCAGTTACTAGCCATCCCCTTTAAACCCAAGAGCTGGGAGGGAAATCTCACACCAAGTCAGATCAACGTATGCATGTAAAACCTCTCCACAAACCTCTTCCTCTGTACGTTAATGGTGAATATTTTCAACATATCAATCAAAGTGGTTTATGGGTTTATACAAACAATCATCAAAGAAAGAGAATGCAGAAAGCATACAAAAATCATTGGCAGATTTATTCTTAAAAGAAAGCCTGCTTTTAGTAAATTTCCAAATGGAAGACCTGCAAGGGTCTCCATTTCCCATTTTCGAATTCAAGGCACGCGTTCATCACAGTACAAACCTGCAGATGACTCAGGGTGTGTTTATGCTCAATTTGCGAAGGCAGAATCAGCGTTTTGAAACGCTGATTCAAAACGCCGTTCACGGGAGCACTGTTTATGCTCACTTTCTTTGAGCCTTGGAAAGAGCGTTTGCGATTGCTTCGCTGACCTCAGCAGAGGCAGGTCAAATTGGGGCGCGCGCTGCGATCGGTGGCCTGGCCTGAGAGAGCAGCTGGGAAAGACATGCGTTCACAGTACATGGGAAAACTGCACAGGCCAGGGTAGCTGGCTGGCCTGGCGCGCGCTTTTTCACGTGAACCGGAAAGGTGTTTAGATGACGTCACTCTAAACGCGTTTAGAAACGCTGTTGGTTTATGCTTCCCCGTCAAATGTGATTAGTCAGAAACGCCGATCATAAACGCACCTTTTTGTGCGTTTTGGATAGGCGTTTTGAATCAGCGTTTCTGTCGAAGTGAGCATGAACGCAACAGCATTTTGCACTAATCACATTTCAAAACGCTGATTCTGGCCCGAAAAAGGGAAGCATAAACACGGCCTAATTCCCTTTAACATGTCAGTCATAGGAAGAATACTACAGTCTACTGTAGCAACAAGCAAATATGTTTGTTGACACATATGCTGTACTTCACGTGAGCTATTTAACCAGACAACGCAGAGAGACAAAACCACGCAACTAGTAACACGGAACTCGTTTCACTTCTTTCTTTCTCATTTCTACACAGCTGCCTGAATAAAGCAAATCTCACTTTTCTGCATCCTTCCCTAATAGCTGTGCAAGCAGCAAGTATTGATTTCTTGCATATATATATATGCCGATGTCTCTCGCAGACGCTTCCACCGCCGCTGCCACCGGTAATGGAATGATGAACACCGACAGCAGAGCCAGCCGGTATCCAATCAATCAATTACTTGAAGTGCGCATTGCACATGTCATGCGCTATCGAGCTCCAACACCACTCCAGTGCCATACTTGCTATAATTAATGCATTGATAGTCATAGTAAGCCCATCGTAAAGTGTCTTCCGTCTTATTTTGTGTGTAAAATCACCACAAATCGAAAGCCAGCAAAACAAGGGAAGTGACACCGCATGATTTTCACACAGAATTGGAATTTCTGATTGGTTTTATAATGCAGTGTAAAGGTCAACTGCTGTATGCTAGTTTCACTGGTGGGAGAACCACTTTTTGATTTACAGTACGTCATGTACAATTTTAGTTTGATATTTAAGTATAAACAAACAGGAGAAAATAATAAACAGAGAATCAACTGCACGAGAATTCCCATTTCAACATGTTGTTCAGTCCAGTTTGCACTGCACGAATGATTGATATCACAGGACACTTATTTTGTGTATTTATGATGAAAAGAAGAACATACAGTATCTCTGGTACAGTAGATGCTATATTAGGGTGTGGTCGAGTGCTCTCCGTAAGCATACCATACCGTACTCGTTCCAGAGGAAGGCTGGAATACTGTACGAGCTGAAATTTTCGCGGTGGTTTTATTTTCGCGAATTTCGCGAATCGCCTTTGAATCACGAAAATAACAATGCGCAAATAAGTAAGTTCAGTTAGACCCTCGCAACCGCGAATTTAACAACACGCGAAAATGTCCTCGAAGGACCAATTTGCGAAAATTTCTGTATGCAAAAATTTCAGCTCGTACAGTACTCCCAGGCGCACCATGCCATACCATGCCAAAAGTGGACCATTCCCTGAAGCGGTACAGAAGTATACCATACTGTCCCCACCTCCCCTGGCCAGAGAGTGCTTGAATGCAAACTGGTCAGAAAATGCACCGTACCAGAAGTTGTTGACATGAAAAGAGTGTGAGTAACACACTACATCATAATGCAAAGATCTGATGCTCTCTGCTAAAAGAAACATGGTGACCCCTCTTCATACCCCAGTCCAAAAATAACTTGTGAGGTATGCTATGTCCACAGAGTGCTCAAACGCTCCCTATCTGGCATGGTATGGCATGGTTTGGTTGGCTTTTGAGTTCTCAAATACAGCCCTACAAGATCAACAGTTGGAAAATTTTAATTTCATCCTGTTGTTCAGTCCAGTTTGCATTAGGATCCATAAAAGTTGACAGCACAGGACACTAATTTTGAGTACTGTATACGCCGTTATTTTCACACACAGATATTTTCGCGAATGACGAGGTCATAGACATTTTCGCGAGATGCTGTTTACGCAAATCGACACCGACACTTACGTTAATGCTCTATTAACAAGGCGCATGGAGACAATTTCACGTATTGTTAAATTTGCGATCCAACTGCAATTCGCGAAATTCGCGAAAATTAAACCCTCGTGAAAATAACAGCTTATACAGTATTTATTGTGACCCATGTCTAGTATCTGTACCCCTTTCTGGAAGAATCTTACACTGTAGATACATCGATAATGTGGGATTTCATGTACACAATGTCAAATATTATTCAACTCTGGCTTCTGGGTAAAATATCTCTACATTTCTCTCAATGTGATTCCTGTCCAATTACCACAGCAGATCTTGATCTTGGTAGATATTGTGATGTCATAGAAAAGAACCACTTTCTGATTACTTTTAGGACAGCAGATGAAACCCATAAATGTTTTCCTTTCCTTCACTTGTAGCATTACAAACTAAATCTTGTGTAAAGTGAGAATTCAAACTATGTTTTGCAGTGTGAATTTTAGAGGCATGACAGTTTTAAAAGTTAACTATAGAAATCAAAACTTGGTATAAATACAGCCGTACATGTGTGTAAGCATCTTATTCAATGACCTGTATGGAATGATGTGATTCTGAAGATCTGACGAGATACCTTTTAATGCACAGGCAAATTAAGTCATGGTACTATCAATGTGATAAAACTGCACAGAAACTTATCAAACAATTGCCAGAATTCATGTATCTGTGTGTATGTGTGTGTGTGTGTGTGCGCGCGCACATCATGCACTGTTATATGGATAACTACTATAGATATACAATTGTATGTAGGATACAGAATGACACTCTTTGTTGTGAAATGCCATTTGAAGTCTCAAACATATGCTCCATTGAGCAAATATGAGCAAATAAACCATGTTTTGATCTACAATACATAAGCAATGAATGATACAAAAGTCTTTCTATTCACAAATGCCCAGCAGTGACACGAATCACTGATTTCCTTTGATATTCTCTTTCCTCCCACATACACACACAGACACACATAAACACAGACACACATTCATAGGTGTATTCCTATCTATGTATCCATGACAGCGAGTGAACAGAGCAAAGACATTTTCTGTAATTCATCATACATGTAGATGAAACACACACGCAAACACACACACACACACACACATGAATGACAGCAGTAATTAAATGTCGCATCAACGCCCTTTGCCCTGAAAGTATCAGGTTTGGTCCCATGTTACATTACCTATTTCACAGCATAGCTAATGCAGCAAATAAACAGTACGCTCAACATTTGTCTAATGCACCATCCCTGTCAGCTCCAATTCTCTTTCAAAACAAACAGACAAACAAACACACACACAGAGACAAAGAGACAGAGAGTGAGAGAAAAAGAAAATGAAAGGATAGCTCTCCCTTGTATTCTTACCGTTGCTATGACAAATTAGAGCATTACGGAGTAAACTCACTGCTTGTGATGGTCGCTGTGTAAAAGGCAAAGAAATATGTGGGTTATTCATTTCAAAGGTCAGTGGTTTCTATTTAAGCGTACCAGTATTCACCAGTGGTTGAATTGTAGGCACAATAGGGCGATATCTGATTGCAGAGCTTAATGTCTTGTACAGCTATCTGGGTTACGTCTGTCCACACCTTATAGAATAATTGATGACAATATGTCGAGGCAGATGTCAGTAGAAGCAGCCTGATTGTCACACCGGTCCATCTTGCAACAACTTGCATGTACGCTGTGTAGTATACATTAAAGTATACCAATATCCTGGAAATTAAATCTGTGTACAGCTAGAATACACAAAAAACAGCCATAATTCACCTGTGATAACCCCTGAAAGTATACATATATCAATAAGTCAGATCATACACTATCTCTATAACAATTTGGCACTTGTGCTTTGCGCATTTAAGTTCTGCTCCATAAGCACCAGTACTGATGTGTGCGCATTCCAGCTATACATGCATTACATTTTTACAAATAATATTGAGATTCCGGGTCGATCAGTCAGCTGATCGCATGCACGCATTGCATATCACTATGGTTCAAAACATATTTGGAAAAAAAACATTGATAGCATGATCGTTCAATTAAAAGAGTCGGTGAACAACTAGTCTATTTCAAGTCAGTTCCATTAATGTATAGTCTTTAAAATTTATTTTTAAACCCCCCAAATAAAATTTGGAGTGACAAAAGAAATTCTAATACTTTGCAGAGGGCATGTCTCAAGTGGGTCTTTTTTTTTTTTATTCTATAATATTCAACATAGCAAACATAATACTTAGGGTATTGGAACACTTTAAAACACAAGTGCTGTACAAGCTTTTCTAACATGCAGTAGAGTAGGTACAATGGAGTATACCATGTGTAATTAGCCAACAGACGTAACCCTCTAACACCCTAGAGGTTTTATACAGTGTCAACCTCCAGACCTACTAATGGGAAGTATCAAAGGTCCTGTTTACCACTGGGAGCAGTGATTTAAAAAATGCTCAGTTATCACATTTTATGAATAAATATGTAGGTCAGTTGTATCACAAAACATCCTACCATATAAAAAAAATAGTGACTAAAATATTCCAGGAAAATTAGGGGAACTCAATAATGGTACACTCTACCCAAATGTGACTTGCTGTTTCATAGACTTCACATGGTATAGTTTGAGCCAAGATTTGCCATGTGCTATTCAGACACCCAAAGGCATAAAGGCAGATTAAATTTGATGAGATGAGGAAGTGTTCGCAAATATGGAGAGTGGGGGACAATACAGTCATATCCCACCCCCCCCCCCCCCAACTTCTTTCTACTTGGTTTCACTTCAATTTTCATTTGCACTCTCAAGCAACACTGCATACCAGTATCTTAACCCGTAGAGGACGAGTCCCATGTATACTCGGGCAGGGGTCTATGGAAAATGCATGTTGTAACAAAATCGGCCCGTCCTCAACGGGTTAAATCATAGGGAACATGGAGGCCTCCCTCAGCTCAATAAAGAGCCCAGTGCTCGTGTGGATTGATGTTTTCTGGGGTGAGCAGGTGTTTGATCTTATAGACCGAATGTAATTTGATTCTTAACAGGCAAGAGCGCAGTGGTTTTATCTTTATCATTTTTTCTTCTTTTTTTTTGGGGGGGGAGGGGTGGGGAGCACATTGACATAGACGAATGTGTAATGAAGAGTTGATAGTAGTAGGGCACAATTTCACTTAGCTGAGAGCAGTGATTCAATTTAAATACCTGTAACCATTGCATAATTTCTATTTTATTCAATTATCCAGTCACAATATTAAAGAGAGAGAGATAGATAGAGACAGAGAACACCTTTTTTTTTCAAAGATCTGTGCAATCAAGAGTTGTTTAATAGCAGTGGTGCACAAGTAATTGCTTAGAGCATCGATTCAATTTGAATACCTGTAACCACTATGTTGAACTATTACATTCAATTATTACATAAAATTCAATCATTGATCTCATAGACCGAATGTAATTTGATTCTTAACAGATAAGAGCATAGTGGTTTTTATCTTTTTTATCTTTTTGGAGAGAGAGAAAGAGAGCACTTAGTTCTGGGCAATAAAGAGTTGTCAGTGGTGGGGCACAATATAGCTGAGAGCAATGATTCAATATGAATACCTGTAACCATTACATGTTCAGCTAATTCCAGTCAGTCAGTGTATTAATTATGACCCCCGCAGCCATACACTTCATAACTGAGATCGACCTTCACCTACAAATGTCTAATTATCATCACAGAAATCAAACAGGTTGTGTACTAAACTGTTAGATAAAGTGGCAGCAATGATAGTAACAGCTATCATCATTATCATCATCATCATTATCAGCATAATTACTGCTATTGATGACAATAACACATGATAATTGTAATGACGATAATAAAATCATGATCACCACCATGATATCATTACCATCACCATCATTCATCTAAGTTTGGCAGTGAACCTTTCAAATATCCATTGCTTTTTTCGTGAATGCTGCAGAATCGATAGCCACAAGCAATCTAAAAATTAAAGAAAAATATCATATCAGTTGACAGTAATAACAGAGCTCTTTTAATTGTGACATGTCCCCAAAGTAATGATCTCAAAACCCTGTCGTCCTGACTCTTTTATTGACAGTGATACATCAACACAATGTCCCATAGTACTTCATTAGCATGATCTGGTTGCATTCCATGTTACAAGTACACAATATATTTTTTCTTCCAATATACTGACCAACTGACGACAATACTGCTCAAAAAAGAACAATTTTGTCATGAAGCATCATGGCATGTTTCAGAGTACAGTAAGATGGAAGGAGACTAGGCTTCCTTTGAAAAAGTTTTTCTCAATTTTTTTTCCTTTAATCCTGGAATATCATACATAAAGATTTGTCATAGATTAAAAATATACTTCATCATAGCATGTGAGATTCATTCTACTTTGAAACACTATTTGCCGAGAAGTGTACACTGTACAGGCAGACGGATAAACAGGAACTGAACATTGACCCATGACAAACGAGTCCATCCCCAGACTTGTTTGGTGCGTGCTTCTCCTTTCCTGACAACAATATACATGTGTAGCATGTCTTGCTTATCCAGTGATGATCACTTATATCAACGGTATCCATAGATGCCAGAATAGGATAAGAAAAGGTTATGTAATGTACAGTGTAGCTTGGCTCGGTTCGTGGAAGCTTCATTAGTGTACAGTCACGTGAAGTGGAAGTGGCCAGTTTAAGAGTACTAGTACAGTACCTCAAGCGCCATTTCAAACCATTTTCAACCCTACACTGATACCTTGGTAGAGCATAACCCATATTTTGTGCATTCTCAAGACTGCGTCTTAACACAAGACACTCCGTAAAAGTTATGTGCACTGCATTATACCCTGTACATGTACATGATTTCAGCCATGCAAGCCCAAGTACATACAGTACAGACCAGGGCATCTAAGTTTAAGGCTGGTAAAGTTCATGATCGCTTCATGATGAACAATTAATTGCTTTGAATTCTGACAGACAGGTCATTGCTTGACCTTCAGATAATGACTCCATAGGGGTGTCCTCTGTAATAGGAAAACTTCAAAATATTGTCCCCATTAGGGAAAGATAGCACATTCATCTTTGCCTCCTGCAATGCTACATGTAGTATGTTGCCTTCCCCTGTTCAATGTTTCTGTGATACCAGTCAGTGTCATCCAATATATTCAAGTAAAATTTTACATGTAGCTGAAGTACGCTCTTCTTATTCATCCAGTCAAAGGAGACAATAAGGTTTATTTGAGTCAAATGATCCACAGAAAGCTAATCGATACATTTTGGCAAAATGTCTCATAAGGTGATCCAGTTTATATGAGTGTTTTTTTGTTGTTGTTTTTTTTTATTCACCAGTACATAACCATCATTTACAACTTACATGTAAGGCTTATAACAACTTCTTTTTCAAGGGACTACAATTGAGAGACAAGCTACAGAACGGAGGATGTGAAAGAATGAAGACTATCAAAAAAAATTGCTTCTCCTCGGCTATCTCCTTGCCATCTGCCCACCAATCCTCGTCTGAAACCAAGGGCAGGGCATCAAGATGCATCCCCGGGGATTTAATTAATGTTGAGTGCCCAATGGGGGGCTCAAATTAAAAAACCAACAGCATCAATCAATTCATCAACCCTCTTGCTGTGAGCTCGTGGGTGACAGGGCAAGACGGAACTGATATTACTGACAAGTGGCCAAGGCACTAGGTACAGTACTTTTAACGGCTGCTCCATCCTCATTACCCCCACCCATTTCTATCGATATTTATAATAATAATAATGATAATAATAAAGGACATTTATATTGCGCAGCTACTATAATGATATACTCTACTGCGCATTACAAAATGACATGCATACAAGAAATTCAAACAGAAAATACATTACTTCAAGAGATGACTTTTTAACCTGGCCTTAAACTCATTAATTGTAACTGCTTCTCTTACAAACAAAGGGAGATTATTCCATAATTTTGGTGCAGCGTACAAAAATGCCCTGTCACCAAGAGTAACTTTTGATTTCCCCGATGGATATTTCAATAATGTTTGATCCCGTAAACTTCGAAGATGATAAAATGTTTGAAATGATGTTTTTAACTCTACAAGTTCCTTACTGTATGTACACTGGTGCTGTACATTGAATAGCTCTATATACAATTAGCAGAGTTTAAATATGATTCTCTGCTTTACAGGCAACCAATATTCCATAGTATGGACAGGGAATTAATAGCAGCGCATTCTTCATGGTCTTTCACTTTCTCTTCACTAGCTAATGAACACTTCTGTTCTTTTTGTAAGCATTTGTTATACACATTGTATACACTACATATGCATTGATCATTAATCTGATAATGCAACATGCTATGTATAAGTGGACAAAAACATACTGCCTGAGACTGAGCAGTGTGTAGAGAGGATCAAACTCCCTCAGCCAAACTTTGGATTGAATTTTAAAAATGTAAACTCTGCAATACTGTATATAAAGCATGGGCGGCAAGTTGGCTGGGTTGGTAGCACGTCTGTACCTTGCCATTAAATGGCCTGGGTTCAAGTTGCTGTGACCCGAGTAGAGCAACATCGCTTGCTATCGTGCCTCTAGTTTAAGGCAAAACTCTCTTTCCCTCGCGTTGGAAGACATAATATAGAGATGCTGTGTATTAAAGGGATGGTATAGTATTGGTGGAGATGAGGATTGGGCTTTTAACTTTTAGCAAGATACCACGAAAACACTTTGAAATAGTACAAAGCATACCATTCTAAGAGAAATTCAAAGTCTATTTTATGAAAATCCGTTTTGGAATTGCTGAGACATCAAAAAACAAAGTAAAACAAAGCAATCGTAATGAAAGGTGGGTCCCACCTTCTATTCGGATTGCTCTGTTTTAGTTATCTCAGGCATTTCAAATTTTATCAATTTTCATCAAATAAATGTTGAATTCCTCTTGGAATTACATGCTCTGTCATATTTCATAAGAGATTTCTCATTATCTCACCAAAAAATGTTAGAAACCTGAAGTTTTAGGTCTCAACTAAAACTATACTATCCCTTTAAAAACATCCAAACACACATGAGACATCCCTCTTCACTTCCCTCACAGTGAGCAGAATAGAAGCCCTCTGAAGAAGTCCGTCAAATACACAAATACACACACACACCCAAAATAGGGCCCAAAGTTTCTATGTATATCTTAGTAAATACTCCATTTCCATTTAGTTCTCTCTTATTCTTCATTAAAAATTTGAAAATGTCAGAAATTCAATTGTTTTTCACTATGTTCAAGTCACACAATGCAATCAATGCACTGTGGGTAAGCCTGTACATTATAACAACCTCCTATTCACAAGTCTACAGTGTATGTGCCCAATGAATTCCATTACCTTTTCAACAAAAAAAAAAAAACAACAACAACACTATCTACTTTTGCAAATTCGAACTTAACAGCATGCACAACACAATTTTCAAACTAGCAGTATTACTGTAGTCATAAGCTCCACTTGATCCAACAGTCCTGGGGATTATCATTGTTAGGAGGGGGGGGGGGTTAAAAAGCAACTAAAATTCAAGCTTTAGCAACAAAGTTTTGAATAGCAAATCATTTTTCTGGCAAAACAGACCATCAGGAAGGAAGAGATACATTAAATCAATACCAGATACTGAAAACTTGTTGTTAACCCGTTGAGGACGGTTCGATTTTGCAACAACACGCATTTCCCATAGACGCTTGCCTGAGTATACCCTGGACTCGTCCTCAGTGGGTTAACCTCTACTTAAAAAGGACAACTATTAAAACGAAGCAAAAAATTGAAAATACAAGAAAACCTTAAAAACTCATTCGACCATCCCTGTAATGCCGTAAATGATCGTAGAGGCATAGTTCAAAGAGCAGAATCAATTTCTATAGCAAAATGATTCCTATTATTAAAGCTTGAAACTAGGGCTTTAAGTGTTACCACTTGAAACATAATACGCATCAGCCACATATCAAGAGAATAAAGGGCCATTCTCAGATTAAGTGTTCAATTCCATGTGAGTAAAACTGAAAAATCAACCACAAAGTAATACATTCAAAGATGTGTTTTCGGAAACTTCAAAACCGGTCAAATACGAAACAAAAAGTGGAACATTCTAAATGATGGCCATTCATTGAGTAAAAATGAATTGAAATAGAGCATCATATATGATTTTTGATCACCAATCAGATACGTTACCGCAAATTTACATGTTGTAATGGACTCCTAACTGTGAATTAAATTTATTGTTTTGATCCAATTTTTGTTCAGGAAAAGAGATCTGTCCCTCCTAAAGATATTGGGGGTTTTCAAGAGGTAAAGATGTTGTCATCCCTTGCTAATTGGTAGAAATTATTTCTGTGTGGTAGGTTGAAATATGCTTTTTGCTGAAATGAAATATAACCTTAATATTCACTTTGTATTTTTTGCAAATTTCGCTTACAAATAAAGTTTCGAATCCCACAAATCATGCAAAGGGAACGATCCGATCTGGAATTTCCACAGGAAACAAATATGAATTGCTTTCCTGAGGAAATAACTATTGAAAAACATCGAATCACCTTTGGTAACGTATCTGGTAAAATATAAGTAATAATTGTAGTTGTGTATGAATAAATAAATATCACCTGTTTAATTATTTACCTCATGAATTGATGTCAAAATGAATGATGTAAGCCCAAATTAACCATTTTAAACATTGTACGTAATATTTAAACTATGAAATGTAGTGGAAAAGAGCCCTAAATGTGAAAGCTGAGTTCTTCATTCACAGAATATTCTCATCTTACGTCTGAATGTATTTATCCATCTGACTATAAATATTCATTAAGTTTTGATGGATAATGCAAACAAGGTTTAAAAAATATATTTTTGCAGTCACTTAGAAGGAAGTAGGTGCAGTCTCTATGAACTCGATATGCTAAACAGTTGTTTGACCTATGGTAACGTATTTGGCTAATCCCTTTTAATGAAAATGAATAAATAATTGTTCAACTTATCAATGAATCTTGAGTAGTTCTTCATATGTTGAAAAACACTAGAATAAATATGCAACAGAACACTGAAACTTTTCTCGGAAGCGTTTCATAAACTACTTTTTACTCTTTCAAAGTTTGGTAACGTATCTGGCGTACCGTAAATGAATCTGTCGGTGAAGTTACAGAGCAATTTCTACTGAATATTCTTCATTTGAACATAACTTTAATTTTTTATGGAAGCATCATTCTATGCAGATTTGTTTTATGAACACTTTGTTTTACATAACATTATTTGTCACCGTGGGTGCCCTGAATTATACGTAACGTATCTGCTAAATCTGAAAAGCAAAAAACTGATATGCTGAATCTTAGCTTCGTCTTGTAAAATAAACGTTCAAAGTTGTTGCATAGAATATGAAAGTGGCTGGGTTTTATAGAATAGAACTTTGGAGTTTATGAGCACACAACGATTTGTTTGTACAAACATTTACAATTTCTTTTCAGCATTTTGATTATGTGGTAACGTATCTGTCGGAAAACTTGGCAGTAAGTTGTGAGGCACTGACGCACAAAGAAAAATAATTTGGAAGTGTTGCTCTTTTTCACCTCTCTGTCCTTTTGGTGTAAGAATATAATCCTGAGGTCCAACAAAACGAAGCATGTAATGTGTAGGGATGAATTTTGACCAGATTTGATCCCCAGAAAGCACAAGACCAATGAGCAAAATTCGGTCACGTATCTGGGGTCACGTATCTGTGGTAACGTATATGGTCGATCATATTATTATGAGAGCGATATCTACCAAATATTTCTCACTTGTACTAAACTTTAATGTTGAGTCGATGCGTCATTCCGAGGAGTAATGTGTAATATGCAATTTGTCTGACATTGCAATGTCTGTCGCCATGGGTGGCGTGAAAAGTATGTAACGTATCTGTCCAAATAAAAGTGTAGAAAACCGATATTTCAAACATTGTACCGTATTCTCAATAAAGAGCTGTTGCACAAAAAATCTAAGTACTTGCAGTGTATGAAGTATATCCTCAGGGTTTCATATACACGGGGTCATTGCATAGTCTTGTTATTTTCGCAATGTTGTAACACTAAAGAAACTGGTAACGTATCTGGCGGTGAATTTGGCGACAGGTTTCAAAAGGCTATAAAAAAAGAAGACAATAAAAATTTTGGAACTTTTTGAGTATTGTGATTAGCACATATGATATGCTCATCGTCCATGAAAATGATATTTGGAAAGTATGTTTGTGGACGGAGAGGAGCAATAAAACATAATTCTGAAATAGCCGGCGACACTGCGTTTTGGGGGTCTTAACGAAGTTTAACAGCAAAATTTTATACAAAAAGGTAGACAACCGCATTTGATTGTGTTTATTTTTAACAAATAAACTCCTCGTGATATATTATAAACATTTAAATAGTATCTAATAGGTTTCAGGGAACCGCAAACTGTCATGGAATGTCGGCGACACCAAAATTCCGTATTTGAACGCTTTTACTGAGAATGGGCCTAAAAAGCCTTGAACGCAGCGTGACATGAGGGGGCGGGAAGCAGGATTGACTACAGGAAAAGTGCAAAAGGAAGCCAAACAAATGGGTAGCATGGGGATATTTCTAGGTCTCAAAGGGGATGGTACTGGTATTTTCATATCAGTCCATGGAAAGATTCTGTAAAGTGTTGAACTACTGATAAAGCTTTTTAACTCCAACTGAAATCAACTGCTTCAAACCAAAAGCCCAGAGAGTGTACAATCACATGTAATGTACCTTCTTCTTCTTTACAACAGCTCTCCTTTTAGTGATGAGAATTAATCTTGGTGCTCCGTAAGCATCAGACTCTACAATATTCAGTAGCAAACTGCACATAGAAAACTAGTAAAAGGGAATACACCATTTTTGTGCATGAAATTACCATATTTCTGTAGAGACTTTGTTTTCAGAACAACAGACACATTTCTCACTTTGTGCAACTTTGTCCTAGACATGTACTGGTACCTGACATGAAATATCGAGGAAAATTTCATAACATTGCTGTTTTGTGAACTAACGAGCCAGTACAATATGTAGTACACTGTAGATGTACATTGTAGCCATGTATGATGTACAGATATTGTGTGCTGAACACATGAAATGGCGACATACTACTTCACCATGTACTGTATTACACATTACAATAATTGTATTTGATACAGAGGCACAACAAATGCTCATCCGGGATCACCCGAAACCGACTTTCTCTGTGCTTACATGACAAGGTCAATGTCAAATACAGTAGTGATGACAGCAGAGTGCTGCATCTGAACAACTGACAAATTATTAGTCTGTCATATCAGTATCACGATGACTACTACAGTCTCAATGTTACATGTATGTCTCAACGCGATAGCAGTACTAAGGTATGTAGAGTATACAGCTTCTGTGGCCCAATCCAGGCGCGGCAATACGGTGAAATTAACTCGCCAAAAGCATATGACCTCGAAGCCTCATTTGCATAAAGTAAACAGCTTGTGTACGCAAAACCGCTGGGGAAGTGTTGCAGGACATTCGCAATATCTCACCTCAGAAGCCATCAAATAATTAAATCTATACAGCAAATTGAAGAAAAAACTATTCTCTAACTCATAATGTTAGTAATTTTGGGTTTTACTGAGGATAAACCTGTGAAAATAACGTCAAAACTTAGCTTCCAAAACAGAAAATTTGGTCTCCAAACAAGTGTTATTTTCTCACATTTTCCTTCATTGCCCAAATATGAAACTTCAGTATATGACTTATGGTAGTAATATACTGTGTTCCAAATATCTTTTCTGTATCATTCGGTGCACGGTTATGTCGGGAAAAAAAATCGAAATTACTGTCACTTGAGACTCACGAAAAATCCATAGCGTAAGCAGTACGCAGTCCGATGTATCGGTTTTCGTGCTGCATGAAACGGTTGAAGCACATTGCAGGGTTCTTCTCTTGCCCACTCACCACCCTGTGAGGCTGCGGACTGAAAAAGTGAACTCTGTCGCATTGCACCGAACCTGACACCGCTGATTGGCTAAGCGTACACTGACCAGTAGAGAACACATGCCCAGGAGAATGATCTACAGCCATGTCATGATGTAGTTGTGCATGTGCAGTATTTTTTTTCTTAACTTCAGCTGTCTTTTTGATCTTATTTTCACCTACTAATTGTGCAAAAACAAAACTTGGCAGGTAGTAAAGTCTGGTGTATAAATTACAGACGAGCAATATGTTAATCAAATGCATATTCATGCTTGCGCAGACTTATGTCAGGAAAAAAATCGTAACCCTTTCCCACGGTCGACTCGACAGAAAAATACACATATCTCAAACGATACAACAGCATTTTCACCCAAGTAAAAATCATAATGGATGATACATCCATATCAATATGTGTGAAGTTTCAAGGGATTTGTTGGTGGTAAAATAAGGGAGATAAAAGGAGGTAAACTTTCGAGATTCTTGCCTCATCTAACTAGATCTAGTTAAACTTTTTAGTAGTAGTAGGCCTAGATTGGGTTTGTCAAAATTGAGAAAGACTGTTGATGCTCACACAGTCGCAGACTGTAAAAGAAGTTGAAAAGGCAATTTTGTTATTTCAGCTAAGTAACTAGCTACTCAACAAACACATTCTAAGATGAGAAACTAGAAACTTCTATTACACTCCCAGGTTAATGACGATAAAGGAGTTTTCTTGAACAGTTGAAGTTACTTTGCGGTGTGGTGCCAACTGGATGGGCGCCTCACAAGAAGTAGGCCTAACATTTATCTTATCAACAACAAAAAAGAAAAGAATAGATTCTACTTGACCTAACCTCTGCTCGTGCTCTGGACTGTCTGCTTTTTATGAATGTCACAAGACACATAATTTCTAGAACAGCTATTGCTATTGTCATCGAGTAGGGGAGAGGAGGCTTGCCGCGGCCGGACGGGCAAGTGATGGCCTGAACATCCTCAAGTCCCCGCCCTCCTCTCCCCATACGCTCCCAACGGGAACCTTTCTCTGGACGCTTCAAGCAGCTGCGGTCTCGCAAAGAAGGCGGCTGTCACCGCGAAATACACCCTACTATTTTTTCATAAATATCTTAAAGTTTCGATCGTCGTCAAATCATACATACCTTGTACGTTGCAGGTCCTTTTCCAAATGGAAGTGTTCCTCGAATTTGGCAAGCCTGTAGACGGAAAAGGCTTCTAAATGCCATGTCTATTACAAGAATATATCGCAACTGGATAGTCAGTAACCAAACAATTCTGCGGTACTCCCCTCCCACACGCGTACATGAAGCCAGCTAGTACGTGTGTGGTGAATGTAGCTAGCTAGCTAGCAAGGATACGCGGTACGGTACGCTGCGACGATGCGAGAAACCGTACCAGCCTGCCGTGTGTTGAATACCGTGTACATGTACGTAAAGTAAGGTAGCGTTGAAGAGAAAGTAAATGAAGAAAATAATCCGCTTCGGGTCGTAACATTCGGAGTTCTGACGATTAGTTGCTTTGTATCGAGATATTGTCGTTATTTCGTTGTAGATTTGCAAATTAGGATGAAGTTACACGTCATAGGTTTTTGCTGCATGCATGGGCTTCGCAATGGCATAAGTGACTGGATCAATCTAAGATTTGAATGTTGTCGACTGTATTTTTGCATCCTTGAGACAGAGGGAAATGTTTCCCCATTATGACCACATTATCATGAGATTCCCATAAAGGACAACGAGTTTGTTATCTAGCAAGTTTGACGTACATGAGGGACATTTGTCGGAAAGATGGCGGTATTGATCCCATTATACCAGGTAATTTAACCGTCTTCCCACCTGTCTGCTTCCCAGATGTACATTGATCTAACATCGTCTGGCTGTAGCCTTCATTATCATCATTAAATTGTGGGAGTGGGTAATTGCCTAATGGCATGGCTCCAATAAAACTTAATAAGAATTTAAGAAGAAGACTGGCTGTACTACCACATTTTTATGCACACAAAAGCATGCCCTTCCAGAAAAAGAAAGGAAAGGAAATTAAGACATTCATAAGTTTGAGGGCAATGATCAGTCATTAAGATACAATGTATAAAGATTTGAGTGTTCATGAAAAAAAAAAGCAAACTTTTAGTGTACGTAAAACAAACTCACTGAGTGTGATAACTTGATGGGGAATTAATCATTTGTCAAGGAACAAAGACACACAAATATCATTATAAATTAGCCTAAATAAAATATTCCACCTAACCTATCCAGAATATAGATATATGATGCGAAAAGGAAAGGAAATTGTACAACCATCAGTCTATTTTATCTAAGTTGTACGATCAACATAATATCTAGGTAGCAAACTGTCTCTTATTAATCTGACAATTGAAATTGCCCCAGTATTTGTTTTTTTTTATACTTTTTTGAATATATTAAGGTTATGCACATTGCTTTGTATTTGATATTGTAATAAAATCATTTGAAATGAATTGAACTGAATGTAAAAACAAATACGCAAATCGACAACCTCTCATGTCAAAGAATACGGGTACAATAATAAAACGTTTATGAAAGAAATCGCATATAAAAACCACAACTCTCATCCCCTCCCAGTTATACACATAGGGCCTACTTCTCAACAAATTTATCTTAATCATTCAGCTATCATTAAAAAATATATATTTCATTGATTGTAATGAACATGTGACTGTGATATTAATTTTCAAGCAAATAATAGTAACACATAATACATTAGAGTTATATTGCGCTAAATCCACTCTGTAGAGTGCTCAAGGCGCATACACTATTATTATCCCGATCACTGGATAACAAGGCCTACATTCGGATGATTTTTTGAGAGAAGGTGTTTGCATGGCGTGGTATTAGATACACTTGGTTTGCGGTTCACCATGTATGTATAGTCCTGAGAAGGACTGTTGGAGTGACAGGAGAAGGATAGAAAGAAAAGTTGGATGAGAGGTGAGAATTGAGTAAGAGTATTCTTTCTGGAATGTGTGTAGTCCTGAAAAGGACTGTGAACCAAGGAAGTATAGAACCAAGGAAGTATAGGAGAGTGAGAGGAGACTCAACGTTTCGGACAGTTGACTGTCCGTCCTCGGGAGACGGACAGTCAACTGTCCGAAACGTTGAGTCTCCTCTCACTCTCCTATACTTCCTTGGTTCTATACTTCCTTGGTTCACAGTCCTTTTCAGGACTACACACATTCCAGAAAGAATACTCTTACTCAATTCTCACCTCTCATCCAACTTTTCTTTCTATCCTTCTCCTGTCACTCCAACAGTCCTTCTCAGGACTATACATACATGGTGAACCGCAAACCAAGTGTATCTAAGGCCTACATTATTTCCAATTGTATAGCACTGGCAGTGGTCACTCTCCACTCCCTGGGGAGCATTCCAGCCAGTCGCCATCTTACCGGTGCGCACATGCTGATCAACCATGAGATGTATGTTTTGCCCATCTTTTCCCTTCTCTTTTAAGGCTGTCGTATCTTCAAGCTATACCAGGGTATGCTTATTTGGCGACAATCTTCTGCATTCACACTCCCAATACATGTGCCATAATTCAGTCAGATCATTTGATTTACTTTATCCCGAGTGGTTCCCAACTGATGTGTTCTTTTATTCTTTTCTTTAATCTGTTCACGTCTATATCTCAGTTTTATATTCGGATGTACACACTGTATGTTCCATTGTCTTGTAAACAAAAAGAATTGACTGTATTTCATTTTGTAATATATGTTTGATGCAGAAAATTCCTAATAAATTCATTTGAATTTGAACCAACATTCTCATCCTGTCATATCGGGTACCCAAATGTAAGCAGTATGCAGTATTGAACAGTATTATAATCATCATCACAAAACAAACGAGAATATCTCCGTTCCCTCACATAAATTTCTCTCTCTCTCTCTCTACCAATTAACCCTTTCTTCCTATACACTCCTTCTATTCCTCCGACCCCTCCTTGACCTTCTCGCTCCCTTGTCCTGATCTAAACTCAAACTTGTTGTCTAACCCACGATCACACACACACACCTCACAGCAAGCACACAATAATTTACCGTCGTCATTATCGTTATCCACGTAGAAATCAAAAGGGGGAACATTGCGTAATTTAACGGATTTGCAGTTTACTCACATGGTTCACTTTCAATATAATCTGTGATCAACCACTAGAGCACGCCTACACCCCCTACCCCCCCCCCAAAAAAAAAACAAAAACAAAACAAAAACAAAAACAACCCCACAATAACAAAATAACCCATAGACTTTCAGAATGAATAAAGCCACGGCAAGCACAACTAAAGACCATATCATGATATCAAATGTAATTTAGTACCCCAGATTAGATTATGATGGTGTGTTAAAAAATAATAATGATGACATAAGTGACTAACGGATTGTAGTCGATAAATCATTCTTTTTATTTTGTGTACAAACTAATGAGATGATTGTGAGGTGATGACGTTATCTCCCCTTTCAGTGAGGAGCAATAATCGGGTAGGCCCTAATCATTGGGCCCATTTACCGACGAAAGAGTGCCTGCTTTCGTGGCCTAAATTCATGTTTCTTTGTGCTATAATGCCCAGAAAAAATGGTTTTGATAAAAAGATCAGAATTTATCCTATCAGCACTTGTTCTCCTTCTGTTGGAAAAATGCGTATATCACAGTATTATTTACCTTTTTATCTGATTTAGTTTGCGCCTGTTCTGCTGTAAAACTCGTATGAAGATGTAGGCCTACATAGCAATCAAAGCTGAGCTTAAGTAGATTTCTGTGTTCGCTGACACCAGTCACCCCATTCAGGTGCCTGGTTTTGTGCAGCACAAAAGATTCTGTTGAGCCCATCAGCGCACGCTCTATTTATACCTCGCACCCGATCGATATTTCCATTGTTCACTGGCACATGTAGTTGATCGTGGAAAGGGGGGATACATGTAACGCTTGACAGCCTACACACAGGTGGATTACCAACCTGTCCGTTTTCTGTCGACGGGCAAAAAGAATCTCGTTTGGGGGCCTTAAAGGCACTCTGCGGAAGGAACGGGTTAACAAGAATAACGTATCAACAAGAACACGCTTAACTAACAGAGAGAGGGAGAAATCTCTGTCACTGGGTACGAAACTCCTCCTTACAATAGGGATATTTATGTAGTTAATGACTATCTACTAGTTTCTGGCTCCAAGTAGACCTACCACCAAAATGTAGCAGATTGTTATAAATAACAGACCGTCACTCGTTCAACTTGTGAAACCCGGTTGTGAAACCGTTGTGCCTCGAAATGAGTAGGCATTCAAACCAAGGTAGTACATTGTAACGACAACTTTATTAAAGTGTTTTATACGAGGGGATTATGGTTACAAGTGATCGTATAAGCACGATATTTTCACATTCTTGGAGTTCTTGCTAGATTGCTGTGACGCCGACGTCATGCCTGTAGTGGTTCGTCCTTTTTATGACTGTTGGAACCTCAACTTTGGTCGGGGTCATCCCACGAGCTCGACATCGACGGGTCAAACCGCCCACGTGCTTGACATCGGAAAAAAGGTCCACGATGCAGCTAATGAGTCATACAACCCACGAGTCATGGATTATAAGGTCCACGAGCTCGACACTAGGCAAATGAGGCCCATGAGTTTTGACACTATAAATAGGGAAATAAGGCACACAAGCTCGACACTAGAGGCGAAAAAAAGGTCCACGAGACCGACACTATACGTACAGCCCCGTGATGTTACGTCGGTCTCGTGGGCCTTTTTTGCCTAGTGTCGAGCTTGTTGGACTTGTTTGCCTAGTGTCGAGTTCATGATGGGCCTTACTTTCCTAGTGTCCAGCTGGTGGACCATGTAGCTCGTGGACCTATTTTAATTGACGTCGAGCTCATGAGTCTTGTTCATTATAGTCTCTAGTTCGTGGATTGTATAGCTGCTAGGCCTCCTATAACTCTCGGTCTGTATGACTCGTGCGTGTCGAGCTCGTGACCTGCATCCCTGCGGTCCTCGTCGGAACCCCAAATTGTGCTCCACCTCGGAACCCTCACCATGCAGCAGTTGTTAAAGTATCTTCTCCAAATCTTCTTGTAGGGCCTATAATGAGTGATTCTCTTTTAAAGGGACGATCAGGCTGTCATAGCCGGAATGTAACAAATTCCCGAATCACAATGACTCTAAATAACACTCTGGTACTCTCAATTTCCTAATTTGGAGTCACGTAGCTTGATCCTGAATGTTCAGTTTCCAATAGCAAGCTCCGTCTGAATTTTACGTCTGAACACCTCGGATTTATACATTTACCGTATCATAAGAGGCATCCATGTGAAATTAGCCGCATGGAGTGACTTTTTGGAAAGTTTTACACAAGTTCTGTCCCCATTTCCGTATTTGCTGGCATTTTCAGGTTATCAAAACTTCCGTAACCATTTTACTTTGCCTTGGTCAAGCCTCCATTTGACGTCATTCTTCCTGTCCACAGACCCCAGGAATTTATCTGAATTGGTCCCGTGTATTGACCCAACTGTACAGTGGTCCTGTGCCTCGTTAATAATGACGTTCACATTTCAGCCTATAATTATGAGGTATACAATCAGGGTATCCTAATATTTCTTCACTTTTGACGTCACATGCAAATAGTCTACTCGTTCCGGAAACATTTTTTGTTATCTTTTTTCTACAACAAACTCTCTTCAACTTTCATTTTGCGTCATGATTATCTTTACTGTTGGTCATGTCAATGCATGTTCGCGCCTTTAAATTCATACTCGTCACTGAAACGGCATAAACTCTTCACATTAACTGGTGGAACAAATTATTACGTGGTAAAAGTAAAATACGCCGTACCATGACATGTGGATTGCATTAGTAGAACACTTCAGTGAGAGTTTGAGGAAAACCGGACAATCCGTTCAAAAGTTATGAATTTGTGAAGTTTCTGCTCAGTCACTGCTGGATGAGAAAGCTGCTACAGCTTGTGATGTCACAATATGTAGAACGATATAAAGAAAATAATTATAATAAAGAAGATATGACTTGCCTCGTTCAGAAGGCATGACAGGGGGAATAATACTACCTTAACATACGTCAGTGACAAGTCAATGAAATGTACACTTTTTTCAAAAAAAATACAATTTTGTTAAATTCTCTTCATATTTTCCTTATATCTTTCTACGCATAAGGCATCATACACTTAGTAATCTTCTCATTCAGCAGTGACTGCGCAGATACTTTAAAAATTCATTACTTTTGAACGGATTGTCTGATTTCTCCCAAACTTTCACTGATGTGTTCTGCTATGACATTGCTGCATTCACTCAATCCACATGTTTATGAACGTGGACTTGCGATGTCGAAATAATAGACAATTATTGATAACCAAAATTGTTTACAATATTTCAAAGTATTCATCTGATCTGACTGCTGAAAACGAATATTAATGTCTTTTTGTTTTGACCTAACTATCATGACTGTGTTCTCCTTGTGTTGTTAGATATTGCATAGGAAAAGAACATACAATTTATAATTTATATGACTAATGTTGGTCTCCCTATAGCAACATCGCATATCGTTCCCTCTTCCAGCAAACCAATTCTGTTATTCTAAATTCCAGCCTATCTGCCCTTGTGCACTTTCAAGCACTTGCACGCACATTCACCACCATCACACATCAGTTTATTTTCCCTTGCTATCTTCGCAGCAGAATTTGTATTGTTACAAATCTAGTACGTCCCTACATTTTCCTCGGGCCGGTCATCTTTTCAAGAAATGCTTACAATGGCGGCCCTCTGCATAATCGCTTCTTAACTGAAATTGTTATTGTAATCCCTGCTGCATAGACATGCATACTGCATATTGTATCATTGATTTCCTTTTATATCGTTGTTTATGCAAGTCAGACGACTCTGTTTTAAATATACTTTGTATGTTTCCCACATGTTCATGATTATGATGTAACTTATGTATATTGATTTGCAGAAAATAAAGTATCTATCAAAGAAAAACTTAAGTTTTTTTTTTGGATTCTGTAAGTTTCTGTAATCTTTATGAAGAAACGTAAATTTAAAAATATAATCTAACACTAAAGAATTTTCACAAGAGTAACACTCTTCTGTCATACATAGTCAATCCTGTAATCACCTTCTATCATGTCTCAGAAAACACCAACGAAAATATCATGTCATCAATGCGATTGCTACAATTGTTGTTACTGATATTGTTGTCATCATTATTACCATCCTTGCCACTGTCTTTATTAATGTTATCATTATTATTATCATTATTATCATCACCATTATTGTTGTTGTTGTTGTTATTATTACTATCATTACGATTATCATTATTGGTATATGAACAACATTATTTACCATCATCGTCAGTTGTAGTGGAAGAAGTGGAAGAAACAAAGTAGAAGTATGAATTCTTCTTCTATTTTTTTATAGTACTATTGTGTTCATTTTCTTGATGCTACTTCAAAAATAATGGACACAATGAAGCTTCCGAGTATGATTTATTTGCACAATATGTAATTACCATGCTTTGTACATACTTCAAACACATCAGACTGTGCAGCCAGGGTGTAGAAGCACTAACCTTGAGAACTTTTTTTTTTCTTCTTTTTCTTGATCAGACCATCTCGCTAAGATCTAGGCCAAAAGAGAGCAACTAGTGGGGCGGCTTAGCTCGAAAATTCAAAGGAATTGTGCATTTTGTGATACAAGCACCAAATTTGGCACAAATGTACATTAACATGTTGCAAACATTTTTAGATATTGGGCCACTCGGAATTCTGTCTTTATGTCCACCATATTGGATTTCAAAATGGCCGCCATTTGAAATCTGCATTTGCGATTATCTCTGGGTCAAATGGTGCTAATGACTCGATTCTGGTGTCTAAATGTATGTTTTGGGGGGCAAGGAATCCAATGGTTACAATCTGCATTGCATATTTTTACCAATGGGCCGCCATGTTGGATTTCAAAATGGCCGCCATTTGAAATCTACATTTGTCGTTATCTCTGGGTCTAATGTTGCTATTGACTCGATTCTGGTGTCTAAATGTACGGTTTTTTTTTTTTTTGGGGGGGGGGGTAAGGAATCCAATGGTAACAATCTGCATTGCGTGTTTTCACCAATGGGCCGCCATATTGGATTTCAAAATGGCCGCCATTTGAAATCTACATTTGCGATTATCTCTTGGTCTAATGCTGCTTATTGACTCGATTCTGGTGTCTAAATGTATGTTTTAGGGGGCAAAGAATCCAATGGTAACAATGTGCATTGCGTATTTTCACCAATGGGCCGCCATATTGGATTTCAAAATGGCCGCCATTTGAAGTCTTCATTTGCGATTATCTCTGGGTCTAATGTTGCTATTGACTCGATTCTGGTGTCTAAATGTACGGGGGTTTTTTGTTTGTTTGTTTGTTGTTGTTGTTTTTTTTTTTGGGGGGGGGGTTTAAGGAATCCAATGGTAACAATCTGCATTGCGTGTTTTCACCAGTGGGCCGCCATATTGGATTTCAAAATGGCCTCCATTTGAAATCTACATTTGCGATTATCTCTGGGTCTGATGCTGCTATTGACTCGATTCTGGTGTCTAAATGTATGTTTGTTTGTTTGTTGTTGTTTTTTTTTGGGGGGGGGGGGCAAGGAATCCAATGGTAACAATTTACATTACGTATTTTCACCAAATGGGCCGCCATATTGGATTTCAAAATGTCTGCTTTTATACATGGCCGCTTCTCGATCTACATTTGTCGTTATCTTTGGATCCAATGACATGATTCTGGTGGTGGTGGTGGTGGTAGTAGTTGTAGGTGTAGTGGTAGCTGTAGTGGCAGTGATGATGCCAGAAATGTTACATTGTGTCATTCCAGGTTCATCGTGATACATGCATGCCTGTAGACTGACGGTGCTTGTTTTTGTTCAAGACAGTTCCACCATGTCCAAGAGGTTCACACTAGCTTATGCTGAGCGAACTTCACCATCAACATCACCGCATCTCACCACAACTGACTGCAGGTTGTGCCTCATATGTCAAGAAGACAAGAGACACTGACCAAACCTGACCAATCAAAGAGAAAAGTCATTGGTAGTGGGTACAGTTCACTCGCAGAGAACTTTTAGAGCTTCGCAGGATCATTTCACTTGGAAAGACTCGATGATGGTCATGGCATTGAAGCTCCGATGGTTGAACACGGTGCACAATATCACCAGACATGCAGGCTCGAGTACAACAACACCAAACTACAGAGGGCACAAAAGAGAGCAATCAAGAAAGAAGGGCAGAGCGATGAGGAACAATCTTCATGGAAATGCGCCAGGGCACATTCATGTTCATCGAGTACAGAGATGGTCCTAGAAACTTGTTTGTCTTGTGTGTCTGCTGTTTGCGGTCTACACTATTGGTTCCCATCCTGGAATTCTTCGATCACCCGAGCGACCTCCGGTCCCGCAACCATCCAGCGACGAAGGGCACTAGGGTTGTAAGTGAGCCCAACCGCGCCACCGTCTCCTTTGATGCAGGCATTATTCTGCTCATGTGCCTGGTCAATCGGGATTGAAGAGAACACCCTCTGTGTTTTCTGAACTGTGAAGTGGCCTTCACTGAATTTCCTGGCTACATCTGGGTGTTTGGTAGTGAGTTTTGCCATGTCCTTTAGGTGCACTGGTATCCACCTAGCATAGGTTGGACCAGCTCTGTCAGAGCATCGAGGTACATCATCAACGATCCCTGCCTGAGAGAACGCACATACACTAGAACCAACAGTTCTAGTTCTAGCACAGTTGCCCAGTAGCGAAACTGGGTGATGTTGTCTTGTCTCTGGCGACACCAGTCTTCAAACGCATGAAGGTCCTCTTCGTCCCTGGTTTCTCCCAGACAGTAGTGGTTGTATAGGCATTGTGTTGCAAGATGTACAGTGCTGTTGCAGTCACTTGATGTGCTCTTCTTGTGCGAAAGACATGAAATGCTCGCAGGAATGAGTCTGCTGTCCCTGCTGTCACAATCGCAATCTCAGTTTGCACAAGTGCTTGCACCCAATCACTCCCTTGCAGTCAGTCCCCCAGTATTTTCAGTGCCGCCATCTCTATGTAGAGACCACCAAACATCACTACTATGTGGTCTTCACCATAACTCTCTGGCCACTTCCACTGTATCTGCTTGGCCAAAGCAAACAGTAGCTGATCAAAGGTGACCACTGGTGTCTCTTCAGGATTCAGGTGTTCTACAGCATTTTTCACAACATCCATTGATTGCAGGATCATGGCCACAATGTGGGCACTTTCCAGGAAGAGTGGAAGCAGCGACATGGGGCAGATGACTCGAGCATCTGGTGGCTGTTGGCTGGCATGAAATGCAGCCCAAGATGACGAGAGAGAGAGAGATGCTCAGGCCAACGTGTGACAGTCTGTCGTCCAATCCCTTCTTGCGTGTATGAGCATGAAAAATCATCCCTATGTATGTTGGAAGTGGGGTCTCCTGTGCAACACTGTACTTGACACAGGTGGATGATGTTTCTGGGACCATCTCTGTACTCGATGAACATGACTGTGCCCTGGTGCGTTTACATAAAGATTGTTCCTCATCGCTCTGTCCTTCTTTCTTGAGTGCTCTCTTTTGTGCCCTCTGTAGTTTGGTGTTGTTGTACTGGCGCCTGCATGTCTGGTGATATTGTGCACCGTGTTCAACCATCCCAGCTTCAATGCCATGACCATCATCGAATCTTTCCAAGTGAAATGATCCTGGAAGCTCTCAAAGTTCACTGAATTTGATCAAGTTCTAAGCGAGTGAACTTTACCCGCTACCAATGTCTTTCCTCTTTGATTGGTCATACAGTGTCGCCATCTTGTCTTCTTGATATATGAGGCATAATTTCCAGTCAGTTGTGGTGAGTTGCGGTGATGTTGATGGTGAAGTTCACTCAGCATGAGCTCATCTGAACCTCTTTGACAAAAACAAAAAAACAGCACTGTCAGTCTATAGGCATGCATACATCACAATGAACCTGGAATGACACAATGTAACATTTCTGTTATCATCACCGCCACAACAGCTACCACTACAACTACTGCCACCACCACCACCAAAATCAAGTCATTAGATCCTAAGCTATCGACAAATGTAGATCGAGTAGCAGCCATTTTGAAATCCAATATGGCGGCCCATTGGTGAAAATACGCAATGCAGATTGTTACCATTGGATTCCTTGCCCCCCCCCCAAATAACCCCATACATTTAGACACCAGAATCAAGTCAATAGCAGCATTAGACCCAGAGATAATTGCAAATGTAGATTCTAAATGGTGGCCATTTTGAAATCCAATATGGCGGTCCATTGGCGAAAATACGCAATGCAGATTGTTACCATTGGATTCCTTGCCCCCAAAAACATACATTTAGACATCAGAATCGAGTCAATAGCAACATTAGACCCAGAGATAATTGCAAATGTAGATTTTAAATGGCGGCCATTTTGAAATCCATCATGGCGGTCCATTGGTGAAAATACGCAATGTAAATCATTACCATTGGATTCCTTGCCCCCAAAACATACATTTAGACACCAGAATCGAGTCAATAGCAGCATTAGACCCAGAGATAATTGCAAATGAAGGTTTTAAATGGCAGCCATTTTGAAATCCAAAATGGCGGTCCATTGGTGAAAATACGCAATGCAGATTGTTACCATTGGATTCCTTGCCCCCCAAAACATACATTTAGACACCAGAATCGTGTCAATAGCAGCATAGACCCAGAGATAATCGCAAATGTAGATTTCAAATGGCGGCCATTTTGAAATCCAATATGGCGGACCATTGGTAAAAATACGCAATGCAGATTGTTACCATTGGATTCCTTGCCCCCCAAAACATACATTTAGACACCAGAATCGAGTCAATAGCACCATTAGACCCAGAGATAGTGGCAAATGTAGATTTCAAATGGCGGCCATTTTGAAATCCAATATGGCGGACATAAAGAGAGAATTCCAAGTGGCCCAATATCTGAAAATGTTTGCAATATGTTAATGTACATTTGTGCCAAATTTGGTGCTTGTATCACAAAATGCACAAAAGGTTTGCTAAGCTGCCCCACTAAACTAACAACAAAGCCAAACAACAACAACAACTATAGCGACAACCAATAAGACCCAAAAAAAACCCTTATGAAGTCATAATAATGCTTTGCACAAAATGTGAGATAAAGAAAATGAGGATGAAGGAGAGAGAGAAGAAAACAGAAATCGACGAACAGAAGAAGAAACAACAACAGCAACAACGAACAACAAACAAAAAGTATAGAAGGAAGAAGAAGAAGAAGATGATGATGATGCATATCGAAGTAGAACAATTAGAAGAAGAAGAAAAAAGAAGTTGAAGAAGAAGACCAAGAAGAAGAAGATGAAGAAATAAAAGAAGAGGAAGAAAAAAAAAAGACGAAGAAGGAGAAGCAGAAAATAAGCAGACAAAGTAATAGAATGATGAAATGAAACCCACACCAACGCGAGCAAAACGACCTAACCAACTGTCATATCTGCTCAGGCTCATAAGCACACAACTTGGCAAGACAGAAGGAGATGGTACAAATAGGGAGATGCAAGTGTGAAACCTCCTAGTACTAGTATATAGTGTATCTCTGCACATCAGTAAGTCTAGCTTCTGATGGACTCTTTTTATTACTCATGTAGCGGTGACTCAGTGTACGCGATAAGCCGTAAGAGGGCGTGACACCCGAGGATTGCGCAGAGCTGGGATTGCGAAGAGCCATAACGACTCTGGGTTTGCGATGTTATGTCGAGAACTGCAATACGCGTTGGGCGCACAGTCTCATAATTATGATAATGAAAAACGATACTGTATACAGTATTTGCGGCATGAAAATTTCACGAATTGGAGCCGACGACCTTTCTCGCGGCATGAAATTTTCGCGAAATGCCACTGGCGTCCAATGCACATTGTGTAGGCAAGAACTTTCGCGTGTATTTTAATTCCTCGTTTTACAGTAGTATCACACTCAGAAAATTTTGCGCCCTCTCTTGGTTATTCGCAATTCATTTCATTTCATTTCATTTCATTTCATTTCATTTCATTTCATTTTGTTTCATTTCACTTCACTTCACTTTACTTCACTTCATTTCATTTCATTTCATTTCATTTCATTTCATTTCACTTCACTTCATTTCATTTCATTTCATTTCATTTCATTTCGTTTCGTTTCATTTCATTTCATTTCACTTCACTTCACTTCACTTCACTTCACTTCACTTCACTTCACTTCACCTCACTTCACTTCACTTCACTTCATTTCATTTCATTTCATTTCATTTCATTTCATTTCATTTCATTGTGGTTAAGTCTGCCTCCTTGAAAATTTGCTGTCAGATTCTTGCAGACTGAGTGTGTTCCCTGTAAGAGACGAGTTCGCAAGGCCCTTAACGGGAATGTTTAGAAATACATTTACTCTCTAGAACCATAAGTCATAGAGCGATTTTCCATCATAGTCATAATGAACAGTCATACAAATCATATGAGATGCTGATGCCATTAAAGCTCATTATTCCCTCTCCTGTATAAAATATTTTAATCTTCATTGTGTGTGTGTGTGTGTGTGTGTGTGTGTGTGTGTGTGTGTGTGTGTGTGTGTGTTTTCATTTCTTTGTTAATGTGACTAGACCGGATCTGTAATGTATTCAGATTTTATGCATGCTTTGTTCACAAAAGTTGCCCTTAACAACCACAAACCTTGCCAGGGGCCTGCCCTTCCTAACAGCAACTAAGTGAATTCCTGCCTATGGAGCCTTACGGGAGGGAACAGGTGAGTGACGAAATGCTTCCTTACCTGCTGTAGGAAAAGAAACACGGTCTACTGGGAGTAGATCAAATCCTTCACTTCACTTACTTTCTTTAGTTAAGAACAGCCGTAATGACTTTGTAAAGGTAAAGTAGATGGATTTACAATGTCGTTTGTGAGTATGGACAAAGAAGTCAGATGTCATATTATTGTGAGGCAATGACAATGTGCTCGTCACATAACAGATAGGCCTTCTGATGAGTTTGTGACGGTCATTGCAGTTTTTTTTTAAATGTAATAGCTTTTGATACGTCAAAACCTTTTTATTTTTAAATTTCTGGATTTAACTTTTACCAATATCTGTTTGCTCGGCCTTACTCTTCTGTTCAACGTTACTCGGACCACGAAGTGCAGAATAATCTCTTTTCCAAACACTTTGCCAACTGTAACTCCTTTTACAAGATGCGCCCTCCGCGACGACCGTGTCACTTTTGTCTTTAGAGGGCGTTAATATTCTGGGAAGGAAATTGCGTATTACAATAAGTAGGAAGCCATTATGATACCACATGTAAAAAGTTGTGCTCGTGCTCTTTTATTCTTTTCACTTGAGTGCCTAACATAGCAACCGATAATTAGCGAGCATTAATTTTGCGTGATATTTATATTGCCATGGTTTATCTGACAGTTGATGATAACTATACACACCCAGTTGGGGCTGCGTAATGGAAAATCTAACGAAATCGCTGATTTCTTGTAGTATAATTACGGTGTATGTATTAGTCTCTTAAATGAACTTACAGCCTGCCGACAAAAAGGACAATGCGAAAAGGTTTGGGTTTTTTTTTTCTTTTTCTTTTTTCTTCAGACTCCTCACGCCTGGAAAAGTACCAAACATAGCATGCATGTTAGCCATTATAATAGATTCACACATTCATGCACGATGTTGGTATGTGAAAATATGTGGTGCGACAAGGCATATGTCTTCATGACAATGAACTTATGGTAAAGCTATAGGCTGGTGGCGTTAAAAGTTCCTGTATCAGGAAATACATCATCGTCCATAGACTAAAGAACAGGGAATAACCTATTTACTTATATTCTGTGGTGGGAATAGCCGTAGCTCGTCTCACTTTATAACAATAGGTGCCGAGATTGTCCGAGCAGTTATTATCACATCAATTTTTCGAAAGATTCACTTGTTTGCAACAACAGAGACAAGGAATTTTGTCATACGGGAAAGGAGTGGACTTTCTGTATACTTGCTGGCCCAACACAGCAATAGTCGAGAATCTGTGCATGCGCATTTGGGTGGAAATCAACTTCTGAAATTGATTCAAATTATAACTGCTGATAGTTTGGTTCGCGTGATAGGAGATTATAGGGAAAAACTGCTGACTTTGTTTGCATCGATGAAGACAAGGATTTTGTCATCGAGGGCAGGGAGTAGGCCTACACATCTCGTTTCTTTTGGTACTGTTTGCCTAAGCTTGCCTCAAAAGGCAACAGGCGCCGAAAATTGTTTGCGTAGTCATTATATAGAATTCAAATACAGTCATTTGACAGGCCCTATGTCAAACACAAGCTGTTTTGGTTGCGTAATATAACATATGAAATCTGACGAATCTCTGGTTTGTTAGTACTAAAGGGGACAACGAATTTTGTCTCGAAGGCAGAGAGCAGGGAGGTGTTAGAAAAGGAGAAGAAACAGGAATATTTCATTTGTACCCCATGCATCATGCATCATGCACGCGGAGAATTTATGCGCTCTATCGCAGGTGTTCATGAATTGCTTCGACAAGTTAGAGACAGCGTTTCTATGCATTATTCCTCAATCACGGCAAACCGAGCGAGCAGCACTTCGCTGTTCCTTTCAATATCAAATATTTTTGGCAGCAACTATTTAGCGTGTAGAGAACAGGACACGCGAACAAAATACTTTAATCAGTAAAACAAATTGTACTTCTATTAAATACATAGAACACGCACTAGCAAATTTCTTCAACGGAAAGATTCAGCTGCTAAACATGGCCAACAAAATTATGCAGAAATGTGCACAAGATGTTTAAATGTTAACTTTTTATTTTATAGACCTACTAATATTCCTTTTTTTATTCAGTTCTGGGGTATTGATAACATGAAGAAAAATCGAAAGGATTTGTTCCGTAGCATAAATATATTTCCATAAAGTTCCAAACAAGCAGGATTTCAACCTTTCTTCTGAAATACAGCTGAAATTTTTAAATCAAAAAGCTCTTCTCTAGTCCTCAAATCAAAACTCTACGGAGTAGGGGCTTGGAGCGTGGAATATCAAAGCCAGTGAAATGCTAAAGAGGGTATCTCACTGAGCGGCGAACGTTTGCGAACGTAGCGAATTTGGGATTTCGCCAGGGTTCGTAAAGGGTTGCAAAAGGTTCGTTAACGGTTGCAAGAAAGTTCGCAAACGGTTTTTATTGTCGCAAGCAGTTTTTCTTGTCGCAAAGAAATTGTGAACATGTTCAAAATTTCTTTGCGAATTTATATTTTCGCTAACAGTTGCAAACATTCGCAAAACACTCGTAAGAATTCGCAAACCGTCGTTATACGGTGTCGCTAACATTTTTATTTGATTCGCCACTGCTATCGAACAAGTAACCATATGGTTCCTATATAAAAGTTCCTGCAACAGGCATGGTTCCACTCTAAGAAAGTTCTTGAAGCTCTTGACATCTCCATCATGTAATTGCTGCAAAAGCTTTTCATATTGACCAAAGTCTGTCCTCTGCAATAACCAGTCTTTCTTTTCTTCTTCCTTTCTTGTTTTTCTTCATCTTCTTTCTCTTAAGCTGCACGATTCATTCGTTCATTTCATTCATTTCATTTCCGACAACATTTTCATACACAAAATAACACAATCATCAATGCAATGCAGTAACAAAGAAAAATACGTGAAGTTGACAATACTACGCATCACAAAAGCAAAGTAAACAATGAAAATTGAATTGAAACTAAAGTCGCAGGAAATGGAGGAGACACGATAGCTGTATAGCAGCAGCCAGAAAAGGCAGCTCTTCAAGGCTAGCAGCACGTTGAGCCTCTTCTTGGCAAAAATTCACTTCCATATTCTGGAAATCCATCTTGAACGGTGGTCACAGGAGATCTGAATGCAGTGGAAGGTTGTACGTTCGTTTTATGGGTCTGACTATACAAAATCGCCTGGTACTTTTCCAGGTCCCAAAACATTCGCAAATTGTCGCAAGGGATTTGCAAACAGTTGCTAATATTTGCAAAACTGTCGCTAACATTTGCTGACAGTCGCCACCTGTGTTTTGCAAACACTTTCGCAAACATTCGCTCAAGTGTTGCTAATTATCGCTAAACATCGCTAAAAGTCGCTAATGGCAGAAGCGAACCTTGATTTTTCGCAAACATTCGTCAGAAAAGTTGGCGAATCTCAAATTCGCTACGTTCGCAAACGTTCGCCGCTCAGTGAGATACCAGCTTAAGCATTCAATATTGTCATGCAAAAGAACCTATGCATGTAATTACACAAACTGGGAAGAGATTCTACCCCTTCCCCATGTACACCTCCCTGCTGAGAGTTGATGCTTTGTTCCTTTTTGTGATGATCGCCGTAGCTTTCCTAACATAGCAACAGACGGAGAGAGTTTGCATGCATAAGGCAGTTCGTAATCACCTCATTAACACATTGGTACAAATGACCTTTCTTTTTTGCTCAGTTGGTTTAGGCACTTCACTAGTTTTCAAAGGGGGCATAATGCATAAGCTTGCCCGTCGTAACGATTTCTGGAATTCGTGTTCAAACAAAGTATAAACTTGCGTTTAGACCCTGCGGGCCCGTTTCATAAAACTGCCACATTTCTATGACAAATTTGCTCTCAGCCAATCAGATGCAAGGATTTCAGTAGCTTGTCACATCTATGACAACTTGTCACTGATGACAAGTTTTATGAAAGGGGGGGGGTGGTGTTACAATAGAGTGTGCAAGACCCGGGGGGGGGGGGGTGGTGTAACAAGAGAGTGTGCCAGACCCCGGGACGGGGGGGGGGGGGGGGGGGGTGTGACAAGAGAGTGTGCCAGACCCGGGGGGGGGGGGTGGTGTGACAAGACCCCTTTATTGTCGGGGGGGGGGGGTGGGGCGGGTGTCAGACACCCTGGAGTATGGTGTGACAAGACCCCTTTAGGGGGGGGGGGGAGGGCGGGGCGGTGTCAGACACCCCGGGGTGTGGTGCGACAAGACCCCTTTATTGCCGGGGGGGGGTGGTAGTGGGTGTCAGAGACTTTGGTGTGACAAGACCCCTTTTTTGTCGGGGGGGGGGGGGCGGGTGTCAGAGACCCGGGGGTGTGGTGTGACAAGACCCCTTCTTGTCGGCGTGGTATCAGAGACCCCAGCGGTTGTGTGACATGACACCTTTTTTTTTATCGGGGGGGGGGGGGGTCCAAGACACTGGGGTTTGGTGTGGTGTGACCCCTTTTTTTACCAGGGGGGGGGGATTGTCAGAGATTCTTGGGGTGTGGTGTGACCCCTTTTTATCGGGGTATGGGTGGTGTCAGACACCCCGGGGGTTTCGTGTGGTTTATGGGGGGGGGGGGGTTCAGAGACCCCTGGTGTGGTGTTACACTCTTTTTATCGGGGGGGGGGGAGGGGTGTGTCAGAGACCTGGAGTGTGGTGTATGACCCCCTTTTTTCGGGGGGGGGGGGGGCTCCCCGACCAAGTGGTCGTGGTGTGACACTTTAGAAAATACGTTTAAACTACTAGTATCTTAACAATAACGTTACAGTACTTTTTTGAAGGGGAGATAAGAATATATTCAATATTTTTTGGGGGGAGGGGGGTGACTCGCAAGCGAGGGTATTCAATTAATAATAATAATATAGGTTTTCCCGGCCAATTTCGCACTTTTTTCAGTCCAATTCCTAATTGGTGCATTCACTTTAGCACAATTTAGCCTAGACGGCATGTTCGATATTTCAATTTTATAATCTCTTCATTCAAATTCATTTTGGAGCATTCAAATTACCTATTACATCATTCGAATCAGCACTTTTCAGTTCAAATTCGTAAGACAAGCACCATTTCGCAAATCGTTCATTCAATTTAGCACGATATAGTCACATGATCACGTATACGCTGCGCTCGTTCATTCGAATTCATTCTTGGGCATCCAATTTCGCATTTACTGCAGTCAATTTAGCAGACACGTTTATGCTTTTATTCTGGTATCACCTTTGCAACAGTACTTTCAAAATATGTGTATGTGTTTATAATGTTCGATAGCATTATTTCATTCACAGATACATTGATCTTAAGTTTGTTTTGTCAATAATTGGGAGAAGGAGGTTTCAATTTACATCGTGATTATTTCTTTCATCTGCATGTTTCATTATTTTCATTTGGTGGTTGCTAGATTACGTTAATTATCATTAGGAATAAATAAAAGTTCTTGGATCAACTCTTGCCATCAATTCTTTCCATGTCTTCTTGAGAGATACGCCTGTACTAACTCGTGCTGCCATGACTGGACATAAGAAAGTGAATTGAATCTATGGTATAACTGGTGCAAGCACGGCATGTACAGTATAGTTCTGATAACATGTATGAAAGAACAACAAACAGAACAACAAACTTGAGTTATTTAGGGTCAAAGATACCTTTACTATATACTTAACAGTGTGTGGATGAAACAAAAATTCACATTTAAATACATATAAATCACGGTTCTCACCTTTTCAAAATAGAAATAACATTACGCCAATTTGAATGAACATGTTTGGAATTTGATTGCCCATACGCGAAACTGAATGACTGAAATACCATTTTCCGCCAGTGCTGGCGAATTTGAATGACTGAAGAGCACGTGCCAATTTGAATGCCCGTTTTACGAATTCGAAAGGCATATGTGCGAATTTCATTGACCGAAATGCTAAATTGAACGAACAAGTTGCAATTTTGAATGACAGAATGTGCAGTGACGAGGATTTTCGCTAAATTGAATGAACCTTTTATCAAATGGACTGACAAAAGTGTGAAATTGGCCGGGAAAACCTATAATAATAATTGTTTTGGATATAAACTCCAAACTTTATTGTCCAAGAATGGAAATTCTTTTTGCCCAATTGATCGTGGGCCCGGCAGCCACTGAGCAGCGCCAGATCGACGTTGCTCTAACCTTTTCAACTGCTGAACGGCAAACAAGGTAGCAGCAACTCCCATCTTTTAACGTCTTTTGGTATGACGCGGCCGGGGTTTGAACCCACGACCTCCCGATTGTGAGGGCAGCCGCTCTACTCACTGAGCCAACACATCGGTAAATTTTTATAGTATTAAAGTGCAACAAGCTTGATAAACGTTTTGGGTAGTTATTTCAACAAGGTTTAATAAAGATGTAAGAGGATACGTTATTTGCTTAGGTTTCTAAGAAAAACACTTATGATGAACAAAACTGTGTAGTTTTTAGTATTTCGTGAATAGATCTTTCATGTACTGATAAAAACACCTGAAAATCTTCTTGAAAAAAAAAAGAATACTTGAAAGTGATGGCACAGTGCGGACATATTCTTTGTTCATTTTTTTTTCGGTGGGGGAGAACATGTGTTAATATTGGATGGGATTTTCAGAATTTCAGAATTTCAGATTTTCTAAGCAAAGTATCCATAAAAACTGTACTCTGTGCTTTTTGCTGTTGTTGCCATCGAGTGATTAGATCTTTTCATTTACTGATCAAACTACTTGAAAATCTAATAAGTGCAACAAATGGGCAGAAGATGATGGGAGAGGGTCATTCCCATCCTACATGTAGAGACCTTTTTTTATATTTATATGCAATGCGGTGCATCCTTTTTAATATTTAGAAAATGTTCAATCCCTAAATAAGACAATAGATTTGATATCCAATAAGCCTGTAGATGCAAAACAATAAACTGAAAATCAACTAATATGATAGCTGCATGACTTTCTCAGTTACGGCCTACTACGCAGATTATTGATTTTGAAGATCTAATGTATCCCCTCCCATATGAAGAAGCTTTCACATTTGTAATCTTGAAATGTGATTATGTGGTGCACACTTCGGATGGAATATTTGAAAGTTTTCACTCAAAAAAGTAAGACGATACTGTGGTTATTTATTGAAGTTGCAGAAAAATAAAACACTATATTCTTTCATCGGTGCGTGATTAAAAAGGGTGATAAACAGCACATCATCGCTGCATGTCTCCCTTCAAATTGGCAACAAGCAGACACCATCTTCAGAAATGCCGTCTAATATCCAACTGACTTGCTCGTCACAGTACAGCCGACGATCATCTTGAGGTCCCTGCTATCGGTACTGTATAGTGGTTAGACGTAGATGGCGTTGACAAAAGAAAATCACACAAACCACTAAGTGCAATGTTGGATCGAGCTTGAGTATACTCCGGTCAGTTATATACAAAACAAAATGTATATTTACTGTTATTAACCACTCAAATCAATCAATCACCAACAATGAATTTACCGACAATCATCATCTAATTGACAAATTTACCAACAAAGTAACCAAATGCTGGTACACATACAAAGATTAACAGGAAAACAAAACAAAACAAAACAAAATATCGCCGCGTTCACCACAATATACTCAAAGTAATAAGTGCTAGATATTTGATGGACTAATCCCTTTAGAAGCTCACGCAGGAAGCTATGCTGATATGGTGGCTGCTGTGAGTCGAGTAGTTGCAAGGAGTGCCATTAAGTGCAAAAATATTGTGTACCTTTGCAATGTAAGAGTACGGTCTTGTCAACAATTGCCTCACTTACCTCAGTTTGATAATTGAATGTAGGCCACTCAGCATTGCAACTTGACAGTAATAGACCATCAAAATTGTTCTATTTTAATTTTTGCAGAAAAATTTGAATTCTGAGTTAAGGGGAGACAAAGACTGAGGAGAGATTAGAATCACCCCTGCCCACGATCCTTCTTTAAAACTATTGTATTCTCCATGTGATCATTCTTCTTGTGATTGCGGAGTATATTTCTTGACACTTGTAGACTGGAAAATGCCTCTCAACCTGAGGCATAATCTATAGGGTATACTCATGTCGCACACAGCCTACCATCTATAGGTGCTATACCCAGAAATGTAATCACATTTCATAGACTTTGCAGAGGTGTAAACTACAGGGTCTTACCGGCTTAAGTTGATAGACTGGAAAATGCCTCTCAACCTGAGGCATAATCTATAGGGTATACTCATTGTCGCACACAGCCTACCATCTATAGGTGCTATACCCAGAAATGTAATCACATTCTTATAGACTTTGCAGAGGCTGTAACTACAGGGTCTTACCGGCTTAAGGTGAAAGTGAAGACGCAATACAATATGTGTTTGCTATCATCTTGCCTGGACTGAGTGAAGATCACGTTTAATGCTGCATTTTGTCTGCATATATATATATATATATATATATATATATATATATATATATAGGCCTAAATGATATGTATATATATACTATATATATATATATATATATATATATATATATATCAGATTAGATTACGAACTATCTTGAGGGCTTGCATAAGACAAAAGACAGAGAGAAAGAAAGAAACAATCAAACCACCATGAGCTCATGATATGATCACCAAAAGCGTCTGTGGAATGAACTTTGATAATCAATTATCGTTTCCACTTTATAGACTATCTAA
The DNA here is from genome assembly GCF_964275005.1 of Diadema setosum. Taxonomy (NCBI): domain Eukaryota; kingdom Metazoa; phylum Echinodermata; class Echinoidea; order Diadematoida; family Diadematidae; genus Diadema; species Diadema setosum. Next base: position 36,697,315 of record NC_092689.1, read on the forward strand.
TATTTTGTCAGAACACAAGTGCGGTATATAAGGTTACCAACTATATACCCTCTATTAAGATGAATATCAAGATGATTATCTAGCTTCACAAACTATTGCATTTTGCCACAATAGTTTTCTCACTAAATCGAAAATTACACGTGTATACGTATAATATCAATGTGTGTCTGTGTGAAACGAATAATAATATAATACATATTTCGTTATCATCAGAGTTGTTTTTCTTCAAGCTTGAACCCACCACACCACAACCCCGCAAACATATTCTTTTGTTTTACTGACAATGATACAGTGACTTAGATAATTTGCAAGCGGACAAGTCACTTATCCAACAGAAAACGTTGATAAGCATGCCAACTCCACGAGCGATCAGTGACAATAGGCTATAATGTCTCTAAGGATCAGACAAGCGGTTGAACAAAATGGCGATACTGTAGAAAAGAGGGTGATCACAAACGGGCATAACAATACGTCGTGCATTGATCACATTTCTGAGAACCATGTTGATTGAATGTCTGTTTGAGTCTAAGACAACAATTTAAGAAGCTGTTTACTCGTGTAAATAGGTCTATGGTTTAACATTAAGTCAGCGTGTTTTGTTTTGTTTTTTTTTTTTTGTGATAGATCCTATACATTTTGTCAACCTGTTCCAGTACAGGGCATGTGTTGTACTCTATTTTCTTGCTTTGTTCGTTCTTTGAAAATGCCATATAAATCCACAACATTGTGCTTTGTCAGTTGTCTTCATCGTTCTCATGTTTTCTTCCAACTAATTTATTATCATCATAGCCATCACCATGCGTCACATCACCATCACCATCACCATCATTATTATCATCACCATCACCATCACCATCACCATCACCATCACCATCACCATCACCATCACCATCACCATCACCATCACCACCACCATCACCATCACCATCACCACCACCATCACCATCATCACCACCATCACCATCACCATCACACCATCACCATCACCATCACCATCACCATCACCATCACCATCACATCACCATCACCATCATCATCACCATCACCATCACACCATCACCATCACCATCACCATCACCATCACCATCACCATCACCATCACCATCACCATCACCATCACCATCACCATCACCATCACCATCACCATCACCATCACCATCACCATCACCATCATCAACACCACCATCTCAATCCTCGTTATCACCACCACCACTTCCGTCGCCATCATCACCAATCACCATCACCATTACCATCACCATCACCACTGCCACACACTCCTAATTATCTTATTCTGTATTGCTACTCGCGCACTAAGCCTTGGAAAGGCATCACAAAAACTTTGAGTTTGATAGTGTACAACGACTTCTCTGAAAGATGTATTAACATGAAGCATTAAACAGCGCGCAAGTATGCAGGATGCAAAATGAAGTCAAAAGGAGACGTGAAGCTCTATGAAGCCGAGGCTGGATAGCGCCATCTACTGGTAACATTTGACGCAACGTACTAATCCCCTTTTCTTCCACTGATGTGTCCTGTTCTATATTCCTGTCTTTTTCTCTCCCCTCTTCTCTTTATATTCCTTTTGCTATCGCTTTAGCAGGGGAAACAACTAATTATGGTCTGATTGGAATGCATCTTAGTTTTACTTTAACAAAATAATGTTAGTACCATTAACATTTAATTCTAGTGATTTCGATTATGACAGGGATAGATAAAACCTATAAAATAAAGAAATGATGAAGCTTCGGAAACAAACTTGTATCATGTATAGCCTACTCTCATAGGTTAAAGGGATGGTATAGTTTTAGTTGAGATGGGGATTCAGAGTTTTTATCAGAAATATATGAAGTATTAAAGATCATATATAATAATTAAAAGTTTATTTGATAAAAATCAATTTTGAATTAAAAGGACTGGGACATCAAGAAACAATTAAGGTAAAACAAAGTGTTCCTAATAAAAGATGGGACCCACCTTCATTGTTGGAATATTAGAACTTGTGGACAAGTCTGACTGCAAGAACAATATTCTGTTTGAGTTCTCAAATTAATATATTCTTGAAATTGAGCCAATTGAAGAAGAAAAAAAGAAAGAAAAGAAAGTCTCATACATTAGGAGACAGCGGGGAGGAGGGAGGGGGACGACGAGAAAGAGAAACCGATAGATTGATAGATATAAGATGAATAGATAGATAGACAAATAGATAGAGGAATAGATAGATATATATAGATAGACAAATAGATAGATGAATAGATAGATAAATAAATAGATAGATAGATAAATAGATAGATATAGATAGATAGATAGAGAGAGAGAGAGAGAGAGAGAGAGGAAAAAATAGAAACTGATGGATAGAGGGAGAGAGAGAAGGAAGAGAGATGGAGAAGTTAAGGGAGAGCCAGGAAAAGAATTATGAAATGATTGCAACCTACAATGGAATGGATTCATCTTTGCATAGCATAAAGCTTGTATTATATTTTGGATAAAAAAAGAAATATCCTCTAGTTATTGGTTGAAAGAGCTTCACGTATATTTATGTTTATTTGACTAGTTTAGAATGTTGGCATGTTTGACACTCCAGGATAATCTTATACTATTTGGAAAATGACGTCACTTTTTATGACTACATTTTCCAAATAGTAATTTGTGAAAATTATGTCACAGAAAACTGTCACAGAATCAGAAGAATTCTGACACCGCGCGCTGCTTCGTATACAGTCACTGTATATGTAGGATCCTACCACTACAAGTCGCATCTATCACAGAGTTCTCGCCTGATCCCCCCTCTTTTTAAAAACTTTTGATCTTGTATGAAATAAATATACTCCACTTAGGCCTAATTTCGAGTTTCTGGTTAAAACATTGGGCCCCTGAGCCTCGAATATAGTATGGACTTCGGGACTTCGCCCCGGAGTGAATAGCACTATTTAGAGTCACCTTTGCCCATATTTTTAACCAGAAATTCTCAAGGCAAAGTGTGTTTCTATGTAAGGAACTATTCATGCAGTATCTGAGCCAATATTATTATAAACATAATTCAATTTTAAAAGTTCCAACATAATTTCGTTTGCGTTCACGTTCGCAGTGGAAAATAACTTCTTTGATTTCAGTGTTGAAAAGTTTAACCATATTCGTTCCAAGGCAACAGGAAAAATTTATGTTTCAAATTTACAGAGCAATAATGGTTTTGAAAATGACCCCTCCCCCCCAAAAAAAAAAAACCAAAATAAAACAAAAACAAACAAACCAAAAGACATGATGATAATGTCACTTCATTAACTGGGAAACAGAATATCAAAGAACAGTAAAAATGATTTTTTTTCCCGACTTTGGTGCTCTTTCTCAAACAATAATGATCCTTATCATTACGTAAAGAATGCCAACATCTAAGCCAAAAGGAAAGATCGTCTCTTATCTGTGTAATGAAGTACTGTATTGAAGCAGGAAAAATTATTAAGGGCCTACTTTTTAATTCATTGAAACTTGCCCCTTATTCACAAAACATTTTTTTCTTTCTAAAGTGATCTTGTTACACCGTGTAGCAGGCATTATAGCAAATCGCGCCCGTTATCAGTTTTGTGTGTGTGCACGTGTGTGTACTGCACAGCCAGATCGACATGTGTATACGGTACGGCCTATAGAGGACGTACGTTTCGCACAGACACAATTTTTGGTTGGTGGTATGGCGGCTTGCTGGACCCCTGCTGGTTGAATGAACGGTAGGTTGTTGTCCTCACGGGCTAGACCCGCAAGGCTCTTCACGTTGTATTGCTTTGATTTTCGTTACATGTCTAGGAATGTTGTTCCTCTCCAAGCATTTCAAACATGTCATGTGTATTAACCTTGGAAAATTAAAGATATAGATGTAGGATTATTGCGAAAACGAAATTTGTGCAGGCGTAAGTTGCCTGATGAGTGCCTGCTGATCGATCATACACGATACACGCAGCTAGTAGTAGTAGGCAGATCGCCGTAGCCTGCGAGATGCAGGAATGTAAATTGCGCCGGAGCTCTGCCCATGTCCATCGAGCGCTCGTTGTCTGGCTTGCTTCGCTGCTCGCCTGCGATGGTTATTATTGTTGTTACAAGTGTAGCACTTGCCCAATACCTTCGTTCAGCCCATCCACAGTATGAACTCAAAGGCTGATACTGATAGACCGTGATAAACAGAGGGACTAATTCTTTCCTTTTAGATCTAGAAATGCCCTTTAAACTAAGAACATGAGTTTAGAGAATGACTGATGAACAGAATTGAAGAGATGTGTTCAGATGAAGAATATTTTCGCAGCTTATACTCGGAGAGAATTATTTCAAGCCTCAAATCACAGTTGCAAACCATGACCAATCAATAACACTATTATTAACGGTGGTACCTTATACCAGTCTGGCTGTGCTGTATAAGTACTGGGCACTGCACTGGAACAAGTACACATGGTTTACATTACCGCAGCAGATACTGTATTTCTATGTGCCAACACTACTGATATTGTTTCATGCAGAGGCGACCAGCGTCCAGTTATGTGTGACTTGAAAGTTCATGATGACATGCATTCGGTCTAGTTTCTTTTAAAACTGATTGCCACAACAAGAAGGTGACTGACTGCATGTGAAGCCAGAATTGTACTAAAAAATGTACATTCCATTTGCACTATGTATGTGTATAATTATGGACTATGCATCAAAATTTGCATGTGATTGTGAAACACTTTGTACACCGTAGGACAATTAAAACTGAAAGGTAATTGCAGGAACCCATTACAAGAACCTGTATACCAAAGATGAGGATCTTTATTTTTGTTAACCTCTATGCGGCCTATTTATTTGTATTTGCACCCGATTTTCTGAATATTTAGGCTGTGATAATATGTTTTGGTTTTATTTTCTTATGTTCCTCAAGATTTATAAGTCATGTTTGATTTAGGCACAGTCATAGTCATGACTTTTGTCCATCACAACTGTTTCCATGGAAACAGAGTGATTGTTTTAGAAGACATAATTGACTTAAAAATTGTGTAAACAGTGTATTCAAATTCACAAGGTCTTTATAATGAAATATGGAGATTGGATACTTTATAGATTCTATTGCTTGACCATTAAAGGTAGGGAATCCCATTTGCATGCCTTAAATGAAGAGTTGTATAAACACAGTGGTATGTTGAAGAGAGTATCATTTTAGAAACTCCCATAAAGTATTGAAAGTGGAAGGTAACATTTAGTACATTTTTATTGACCGTTAGATTTTGAATTGAATTCTTTTCGGGGCTCACCGTAAATTCCAGTACATTACTAGGCTACCTTTGCAGACCCATGCACTGCATGTGTGTCCATCATGTATATTTTGTGAATAAAGGTCATCAAAACTTACAAACATTTCTATATACATTCTTGCCACACACTCTATGTGTTATTACATCAGCTCTTATACTTTTAGATTTGTGTTTATAGATAAAAAATACAGAAGACTGCAACAAAAAGGCTTAAGTGTGGCTGACACACAGAACTACTGAGTAGTTGAGTTTTGTGCATTATTCAAATTGTAGATAACTGTTGACTTCCAAATTTCTAAGCAGTGGCCTAGACAGATCCCCTGAGGTTCATATAAATGTTTTGCTGCATTTTGGGAGTTCTGTAAAAGGTATCCCCTACCTTTAAAGTAGAGAGGCTGGTATATCTGAAACTGAGTTGTGATTCAGAAAAAAAAAAAGGGGGGGGGGTAAGAGACCACAAGCTTTTTATAAATTATAGCTTGATGACAGCAATGCAAAAGTTACACCAATGCTCAGGGATGCCATGTACAGTATGTTGTACATAAAACGTTGTGTGTGAGTATTGTATAATAAGGAAACGGGTGCTTTGCTGGACCTGTTTGTGTATTGAGGTCATGAAGAGTAACATAGTATTACTTATACTGTTGCCCTACTGTTGCACTGGCACCCCAGTGCCACAGGAAGTTGCAATCATAGACTGTGATTGTGTCTCATGATACATTTGACTGCATTTCAATGTAATCTAGATTTCTTGAAAGCTCCAAGGAACTTTGGTGAAGCTCTGTGTTTGCAGACTGGGAATGAAGTGTAAAGCTCTCTGCGAAAGTTGCATGCGACAGACAGACTGGCTTCTTTTTTTTTGGGGGGGGGGGGGGGGGGCTAAACATTGAATTATTTCAAGGAATGTAATGTAATGTTCAAGCTAGAAATTACTTTTAGTTCATCTAGACCAAATCTTTGCATAATACATGTACCTTTTTGAACTTGTCAAAGAGATGCTAGTCCCTCATATCTATGGGGAAGTTTTGTATTCATTTGTTGCACATTGTACATTCATTCAGATATTAAAGCTACTGTGTGCAATGCATTATTGCACTTGCCCCCATTAAACAGCACTGGGATTATAACTGTATTTGTTACAATTGTTGCATATACAGTACAGATTGTAGATGCATTTTAACTGATCAGAAAGCTTGAATGTTTACCATTTGGAGCTCCCTCTCATACAGTGTATATGGATTGAAAAGTAAAAAATGCAGACATAACTTGCAATGCACATGTATGTTTCCAGCCTGCTTTGTTGGACATGAACCAAAATATAGCAGAAATGATGAATTATAAATCAATAGATATTACAAGTACAAAAGACAATCTGAATAACAGGAATTTTGAAAGAGATGTAGAGCTTTGTTCATAGATTTCCTTTGTTTATAATTTTTCAGCAGTCAGTCGGCAAGGGTATTTATAGGTGAAAATGCATTGTTTTAATGTGTTCGAGAGAAATAATGTTCTTCAAGAATGTATTGTAAAAGGTATTTGTAAGAAAAGTATCAATAGTATCAATGAAAAACCTGTTTTTAGCTCTACTGTAAGTGATGACATGATGTACCTTAGTGTCTTTACCATATATGAAAATGTCAGTTGGAAAAAAAAAGCTCTGCAACTCGAGACTCAAAATTTTCTCATGGCCAATTAGAAGCCACTGCAACCTCTTTGTTGTGCAAGTGTAGAATCTGCAGTTAGATTTCATGTCCATCCCATCATTGGTCACCTGCAACAATGAGCTCAAAAATCCTATCATATAACAACTTGCAACAACAACAAAACAACTGGATATTTTTGTAGAGCAATCAAATTATGTGTTGTGGAAAACATCAATTTGTTCCATCGTTACATTCCTTGAGATGACCATGCAATAATGTTAAATCTGTTCACCAAGTGAAAATTGCTCTACAAAGTAGTTTCCTGAAATGTTTGTTACAAGAATCTTCCTGAATTCATCCATAAACCTTTTTGTGTCAAAAATTTGGGAGTAAAAGGTCATGCATGCTTCTACTCGTAACTTACATGTATTTGAATGAAGGAGAAGCCTTTAAGAATGACTGACTGAAATGCAAGTTGATAATAATTGTTCTATGAGGCTATGATACATTCCTACACGTGTGTGTGTGTGTTGAGTGAGGCAGCTCATTGTCTACACTCAATGATGATTGCTTGGCTTGCTGATGAATCAGTCAGTATGCAGGTAACACCTGTGGTGGCCTTGTGTGTCTATTGACTCAAGTATACACAAAGCAAGAAAGAGTTCTCAGTGTTGTAGAGCAGGTGGTTTGTGGATGCTAAAATAAAATACAATTGTAGAGGAAAGATTTTGTTTGTTTCTTTTTTTTTGGGGGGGGGGGGGAGGAGGATAGGGCTGGGTGGGAAGGGGAGATAGTAGTTTTCATGACATATTTTTATGGAAAGTATTTGTGTATTTTTTAAAATATGAAATCGATGTTGTGAACTTCTTCTTTTTCTCTGTGGTCTAACATTGGAGCAAAACTTTTTCTGACCATTCCTCCCGACCTCTAAGGTAACCCTTTGTAAATCGAAGTAATACAAGAAGAGAGAAAGCTATGAAAAGGATTTCATGTATGAAATGAAAGTGCAGATCATGTACAATGTACTGCAATTTAAGGGGAAAGTTTCAGTCATTTTGTGCAACAAGAAACCAGCATGAAAATAAAAGCATGCAAAACATTTTGCATATTATTCCACTTCTTTGTTGCTTCTCTGTGTATACATGTAGATTAAGCATTGTATCTCCATGTTGTATTTAGTTCGTAACCCTTGTCTATCACCATTTTAGGCTTTTCTCTATGGTGATCGATTGAGACAGTATTAGTGAGCCCTCTACAGTCCTGGAAATTAACCTTTCAGGAAGATGAACAAATCTACAATGTTTATAAGGCTGGGACGTAGAAGGCTATGGGGGGGGGGGGGGGGGGATCATATCAGTGGAGAGTACTGTTAATGATAAACAATGAAAAAAAAAAAAGCCCCACACATATAACGGTAGTACATGTAACTGAACAGTTGTATGGAAACATGAATGTGGCTGTTCTTAGTTGCCATTGATTGCATTGTTTCTCTTCATTGGACATCTTCATAATACAGTACCTGTTTTTTTTTTATGTATTGATGCATTAAACTTTTTGAGGGGTCTCTAGCAATATGATGTCACAGCCTTGTACATGTAGCTTCCATTATACTCCATGTTACAGGCATCTTCACCATTACTTCACCGTTCTACTGCTTTCTTTAATTTGTATTATTGCACTCGAGTTGTCAGTGATATTTTACATCAGTCTTAGATGAAATAACATATTTCCTCAATTCATTCAGCTACAAAATATTGAGAGTGAATATTTCAAAAGGCAGTTTATGCTATTAGTTTACTTTGGCAGGATCACTGCTCTTTTTAGAAGTGGTGTATTTCGTTTTCATTTCAAAAGCAGACAGTGCTTGGAATTAGATCTGAATGGCAAAGTTACAAAGTTTTTTCTTTGTAAACAAACTTGGGAATCCTGGTTCCATCGTTTCCATCCATTTCAAGGTGGCCTTGAACTTCCTGTGGATTCTTCCAGATGAGATTCTATTTGGGTTTAAATGCTTTCCCAACAGTATGTTATGCCTTCAAGGTGAAACCCTTTTGTGAGGAAAGAGAGAAGCTGCCAATATGTGTTGTCATGAATACTGAATTGGTGACTGTGAATGTTGCTGAGTATGAAAAAAAAAAGAAAAGAAAGAAAGTGTGAAATTATAAAGATCGCCAGAATGTGGAAAAGATTTAATGAACAGAGACTGCCAGATTTGCAGACTGTGATTGCTTTTGACTTCAATTCAGTTGCGAAAGTTTGTGACATTAATTCAGATACAGTATGTGGAATCAGGGAGGTGTCTCACCTCCCTGGTGGAATAGAGTAAATGAAGGTAAAGTGTAACTAATCTCTTCAGAAAGTGAAATACAAAGTGTCCTGGAGCGATGATTTTTCTTTTGACCTTTGTAATCATTGTCGTAGAGGCATGAATAATACTTTCATGTGAAATCAGAAGGAGACTCTTTAATGATGTTCATATGTCATCGTAATATTTGTTACCTGGAAGCAAATTACGATCAGATTGAAATTTCCTTTTGCAGATGGGAGACAAGTGCTGTTCCCATTCTATTTTTTTTTTTTTTTTCGGGGGGGTCAGACATGGAAGAAAGAACTGTAAAATGTCTGAAGAGTTCTTGATGTCTCATTCTCAAGCTCTGTAGAAATGACAAAATCTATCACATCTGACAAGCGCTGTCTTGATGCCAGAGACTGTGGAGAAATTGTCAGGAGTTATTGGTTCGGACAAGCGTGGAATAACATTGCGCCTTGGAAGCTCTGTTTCCTCTGTTTTGTTATATAATAATTTTTCAGATGGTTCGTCTCTTTGAGGGGGATGAGGAAATTGGTGGCACATGCTCATGTTTGATGCGCATTACTCGCTTCCTGGTCGAATTACATCGGCAGAAATTCTGTCTGATATATCCATCGACTCCTGGAAATTTGTCTGTTTCTTGGTTCAGCTTGGCACTAGTTAAACGCTTCATGAACCTTGGCATACAGGTACATAATATGTGTGCATTGCGTTTTCCCCTGTGCCTTCCAGAGCACCGCTTCTGAATTGAATTTGTGGAATCAGCACCTGTCTTTCAGTTGAATATGAAAGTCAACTTAACAGTTTTATTGTACATACATTTTTTTTTTCTGGCATTGGTGTGAGTGTTTGTGCATGTACAATTGTATTTTTGTAAACCTGCTTGCGTGTGTGTGTGTGTGTGTGTGTGTGTGTGTGTGTGTGTGTGTGTGTGTGAAGGGGGGGGGGTTCAGTCTTGGTTCATGTCTGTTGTACTGTCTGCATGCAGGGCGTGGGGATGTGCTGATTTGACATACATTGTAGATCATCTGGATCAGTATGCCTCTTCAGTGAATGTTCAAACATTTTCAATTCCTGTGACTCTGGAGATCGAACATACATGTACTGTACATATTGCTTGGGGAGGTTGGAAATCAGCCCGTGAGCTGGATCTCCCTCATGAGCAGAACATATACACTGTATCTCCATATTTTATATGTGAGCAGCTGTCACTAGCATGTTGCATTGAGCAACTTGTGGTGAGGAAATGTTTTAGAATGATATACATTTGTTATTACAAAGCTGTACGTTTTATTTTGTGTTCCACAAGTTTTTACTGCTTTTTTGTTTTCAGACATACAGTACACCTTTACATTTAATAGGTGCTGTCATCATAATGAAATTATGAACATGTGTGACAAATCTGCAATTTGAAATACCAAAATGTTAGGATCTTGTGCTTTTTAATCTTATGTCATTTGTAATATTCAGTAAGGATAACGAAGGATATTTCCATAATAGAACTGTAAAATATACAAAAAAGTAAATGAAAGTGTGTTTTAATCTTAAAAAAAAAATGTAAGCAAATATGTGTATATACCGAGGTAGTGGTTTGTGAGTTTATATGATCTATATAAAGAAAAAAAAAATCACTCTTTTCATTTCTTAATCTTATGCACTTGTGGAAAGCTAATCAGATTCCTTCTCTCCTGATTCAGCCATGTCTGTTGTCTGTTGTGCATTAGCTAATGGATAGATCTGTTCATGTAGGCATTGTGTTGATCTGAGTTTTGCACTAATGGGTTTCGCAGTTGTGTAATGATCCCTGCAAATGTTTATAATGCGCGCCTTGTAATCTTTTGTTCGGAGTGTTTTGTAGGAAGGATGTGTTTGACTTGAAAGATATTGACAGGTGTTGCAGGGGTGCAGCTTTCCTCATGTGTTCCCAAGCATATCAGGCAGGAGAGTATTGCATGTAGACACACTCTGTATTAAAGTAAAGTAAGTTTAAGATAATGGAGTTAGCAGGTTATCCAGATGTTAAGATTTTTGCACCTAGCAGTTCCTAGATCGTTGCTGGTGGTTAGGATCACTTATTCAGCCATAAGTCTGGATGGCCGACACAGTTTGATATGTGGATTGTCTAAAGTTCATCCATGTATTTATTCCTGTGAAATATAAAAACAACAATACATGACCACATGCACATGTTTTAGTGCATGAAATCAAGTTGTTCGATAATGTATCAGAATAACTTTCACAGGTCGACACAACCCAGACATCCTTATTAAATTAAAATATTTGTCTTTTTGTTAGAACTGGCCTGGCAAGTTTAAAGTATAAATGCAGAAAAGTGCATGAGGATAAAAGAATTCCTTGCCATATTTTTGTTCAGAGAAAACATGTTGCTTATCTTGATGTTTAGTATCTTTAGATAAAGCTATTCAGAATGTTTTGACATTTCTAGTCCTCAGGTGAACCCATGAATTTGTTGTTCAAGTATCGGAAATAAAAAAGTCAAGTCAGCAATAGCAATGAGTATCTGTCAATAATGTCATTGTCATTTGTAATTGCATTATCACTGTGTCGAGCTGTACGTGCAACATGTTGGCTGTGTAATGCACATACAGCTTGTTTCATGTTACGTGTATCTGCAAGTCCTACTGCACATACGTTTGTAGCTAACAAAACATAATGTATAAGAAGAGCCATGTCAAATGGTTCATTTGAATGAATTCTTGAAACTTCTTTACTTCAACTTTACATTAAATCTGACTGTTGTCAGTGCTTATCAGTTGCTAAGGATCTTGGCCTTCTCAATACGACTTTGGCATATTTAACAATATTGAATGCAGTAGAGGCAGACAGAGTGGTAATAGTACACATTGTATGTTGTACTACAGACTACCAAGGAGCTATTACACATAATAGTGTAATAGCTCCTTGAGACTACACTGTAGCCTTATCTGGCTGGCTGGTGAAATGCCCCTCAACTATAGGTGGCGCTGCACTGCTTTTGTGGGGGTAATGCACCATGACTATTGAAACTATGTTAAAGGTTGTGAACAGGTAAAGGAATTTCTTAAGACACTTAAACAGATTGACCACATTGTTTATGTGATGAATAAGGACAATATTCAAACTAAGCATTCATACCTTGAGATATGCTCTACTGAAAAAGGGGGGGGGGGGTGAGTGCATTTCTCTATGTAATACACTAATATGCCATCTGGGGAAGTAGTTTTAGGAAGAAAGGGACAAGTGATGTGCTCTTTTTCACATTTCTGAGAAGACATCACATTTATAACAAACAAGTGCAGGGTAAGTGGGGACAATAAGTATGGTACATTTATACAATTGTACATGTATTTGTCATTGGATCACTAGTTTACATATAAACAAACGAAATTTTTTTTGAATAGCTAACATATCACCTTTCAGTATGAAAGCTGCACAAGATTATTTGTCTTCATACTTCTAATTTTCCATGCTTCAAGCTTTCAAATGATAGGCATTTTGTATCAGTTTATACAGAAAAGCAGACATTGTTAGGATGCTAATTTGTAAATGTGACTTTCAAGTTCAGATGAGGTAAAGCATATGAAAGATATGCTGTTGAAACAGTATAGGTTGTCTCTATTACAGTTATATAGCAATATGCTTCAGAAGTGAAATGCTCTGTATCTAGTACATGTACAGTACAAATAGTCTCAGGAGATAATGATTTTAGATGACAATGTTTGGGTATCAAGCTTAGAATTTTCAATTTTTTTCGGTATTTAAATGAATTTACCTTCATTTTGCAGTTTTTACAGCTTTTGTCATTTCTGTGACTTTTATTCAGGGTATCATAATATGAGGGGTCGCAAATATTTTTTCTTTGTAAATTGTCATGTCCCTATCGATAATTTCAATGTAATTTCACATGATCTTCATCAGATTTTTGTGAATTTGTTTCCATATAATCTTATGAATAACATTTCTATTCCATAAAAGAAGAAGAAAATATTGTTTAGAGACACTTTTATTTCACAGTTTTATCACAGATGACACCGTTATAATATGTTCCACATAAGGTTTAGATAAGGGCATTTTGCATTTACATTGTAGGTTGCAAGTTGAATATGTTTTGCTATAAGTATAAAAGCTTGTTTCACAAGCCAACCATTTTTCTTTTGTTTTTGTGCCATTTGTTAGTATTCAACATTCATCAGCCTTCTGTTTTACTTTGTGTTATGTTTTGTTGGAAGAAAAATGAGAATGAAAATAAATGAAATGAAATGAAATGAAGTTCAAAGTGAAACCAAAATTGGCAAAATCCACCAAACAGGAGAAAATTTGTAAAGTTGTTTTGTGTTCTCTGGGAATATTACTGTATTATTGTTGTTATTATTATCATTATTGGTATTATAATTATTATCATAAACATTATTAGTATTATTATCATTAATATTCTTATTGTTATTATTACCATTACTAATATTGATTATTTATTCATTTATTTTGCCATATTGCAATATAACATGTATGTATAATAAGTAAGTAAGAGGTCTAAATGACAGATACTTTTCAGCAACTTGTAATTAAACAGGATGTTCTGGTGAGATTTTAGTAGGTGAGGTCACTTCACTGCCAATGCTCTGGTTCTGACACCACTGCCGGAGGTGAAGAAATTATTCATAGCCTCATATCACATTAGCTAGAACAGAAAGTAAAGCCATTTAACCAGTTGAGGGCGAGTCCCGAGTATACTCGGGCAGGTGTCTATGGGAAATGCGTGTTGTAGCAAAATCAAACTGTCCTCAACGGGTTAAGTATTTGGGTTCTTGAAAATTTAATTTGCATTTCCAGTCTTCAGATTAATTGATTCTCGGTTTGTATTGAAGGTGAGAAAAATCCCCATCAATTGATGAGGGAAGGTGTGGCTCAAAGCCTGAAAATTTGACAGATGTTCATGGATGAGTTATATACACTCACAATGTTCTAGCCTACTTGCCTCAATTATACCCTAGTGCAGTATTTCAGCTTGTTTGGCCATTAAACATTTACTTCATCCAAATAGCTCCCTGGCCACTTATCCAAGCTGTGTTTATTTTGACACGTTGGAACAAATCGGCAAACAGAAATCTTTGGGCAAAGTGGTCATTTGATGCGTGCTTATCCAGGGAGTTACAGCTGTAGAATCAGAGAGATGGAATAATATGCCAATAACAAGATAATGAGGACAGATTTAGCAAGTCCATGAACAAGGCCATGCTTCTCCCAGTACAATCCCTCCTTTTTGTATCACTCCCTGTCTTATTTCTCCTCCCCCCCCCCCCCAACTCCCACACTTGTAATTGCAGTCTTGGTGAATGTGTGAGTTCATTGATGGATGAGTATGTGTGTGCATTTGTGTGGGTGTGTTTTTTGTTTTTCTTTGCCTTCAAATGTGGACCGTCCAATGATTGACGACTGTTCTTACTGTATGTTTATGCAGACATGCACTAAATGTGGATATGCGTTGTCGCTTACCTGCTTACCGCGGCAACAGATCTTGTGAAAATGTGTGTAATGATATCACAAATGATACATTTGTGTGCCAATAATGCCAATTTGAGATGGTGGTCCAGGGAGTATTTATCATGGTTCCACCGTCAAAGAAGTAGTACTGCGAGTACTTTGTCTGTCCAAGATGTGGTAGTACAAATTACACTGTCTAATGCATTTTAGGGTACTGCATCTGCTGCTGAATCTTTTATACATTGTGTAGCTTTTTGGAAACTTACTCTATGAGCCAGTCCATATTTCAAGGCCATCAAAAGTAGATGTACAGCAGTATGTGTATGTTTGATACAGATTGTTGCATCTAGAAATAATGTGAGCTAAACTTGCAATGAATAGATAACTTGTTTGAGTTCACGTGGGCACCTCATTTACAACTAGAAAAATCAAACCATCAACGGGTTGAGAGAAAAATCATCCTTTTCAGATAAAGAACTTTGAGGGGAATCATCCTTTAATGAAGAATATTGATGCCAAATGCCCTTGAAGAAAGAGCGTTTAGGAGAATCATCCCATAAATATTTAAAAAATGATCTACAATTAAATCGATTGTACTCCATGTTCATGTTGACTACAACACGCATTTCCCATAGACCCTTGCCCGAGTATACTCGGGACTCGTTCTCAGCAGGTTAATGCTCTTTATCAAACGATGATTCCCCTTCATGTTTCTTATCAAAAGATGACTCCTGTTGATGTCCATTAACAAAGAATGATCCCTCAATGTTCATTATCAAAAGACAATTCCCCTTTAACCCGTTGAGGACGGACTGAAAAAAAAAATGAAAACAAATGATAAACATCAACACAACTTCACATAAAAATAGGGCAAAAGAAGAAAAAAAAACCACAGAAGTTTAATTTAGTATGGATTTTATATCCTACCAATCATGCATGCAATTTAGATGTTGCAAATGCTTTTAATACAAACTCTACCTTTGTTCTATACATTGAGACATGATGATAAGATCACTCTTTTTATGCTTTGAAATACATTGGATATTTCATGATTACTTTGAATATTTATCTCAATAATCAAAAAAAATTGTAACTCCCTTCCCTTCCCCCAAGTCATTGCTAGATTGTTCCAACTTTGTGAAACAATTTGATGTGAAGAATGAAATATTGTCGTGGATTTATGTGAAGAAGGAAATTTTTATTGAGAGTTGTGAGACTACCCTTGATATCATCATCTCTGTTATTTTACCAGTGTGACTGGAAGTGATACCAATGTTCTGGTAAAATATGTGAAAATTTGGAATTCCCTAGCTTTCTTATCCCCCTCCCCCACTTTACTTTCAGTGTTCTGTATGTTTAATTTTACTCTCTAAGTATATTACAGCCAACTTGCAGATGGAGTGGATTTCATTTTTCGGCCAAAGGCAGACAGCTTACAGTGCAGACACATCCTAGTTCAAGTTCACACCAAGGCCAAGCCTGCACTCTTTGCCCAGAAGGTCAACATTTCCAGGTGTTTTCACTGAGCTCACGGTGTGTTGTCGATTATTTTCTTTAGAGCTCTCTAATTGACAAGATTGCACCGCTGCATACAGTTTGTAGCTGCATGTAAAAGTTACGGATAGGGCAGGGAAAAAAGAAAAGAAAATCATGAAACTTCCTCCGACATGTTGTCTATAAATCACCAGCTCTTTCTTACAGGTGCCAAGTCTTGCCCGCAAGTGTTTTTACACTCAGTCTTATATCCAGTCATCAATTTTTTAGTTACCCATCTGCATAGTACCGGAATAAAAGCTCCCGTTTGCATTCTGTTGCGGTAGAAGTTTAGTGTAGCCTCAAGTAATGATAACATTTAAAGTATGGTGTTCTGGCAATTTGCATAATGACAGTTCTTTGCATAACTATCTTTATGCATGAAATCTAACATCGTTTGATTTTAGAACAAACATGGTACAAACTGAATCAGAATTATAACCTAAAATTATTGAAAAAAAAACCACAAAAATCGCTTCATTTGATACTTAAATAAAAACAACCAAACATATTTCTGCTAGTTCGCATGCCCATATCTGTGTCCTATGTTCAATACTTGCACAGCATAAAATCCATCACATGGTTTTATTGCAGCAGGTTTCTAGCTTGCCTGAGCAGGGCACCCTCAAGTGTATAAGAGGTGTGAGTGAGATGATAGGCCCATTCATAGACATGAATTATGGGCTTTTGGATTGCCATGCCTAATTGATTTTCTTCACTGCTGTTCACACATCGGCAAAGAAATCACATACGTGTAGCTGCAAGCAAAGCACTTTAAATCTCTCAGCTGCACATGCCTTAGCAATGACCTGAGCACGACCTCAGTCACTGTCACCCAGTGCGGCGAGATGAACTGTGGGTTGAACAAAAATCAATTTTGTTTTTGTACATAATGCCATTTCACACACACTGGCAAAGCAAATACTTTGTGAGGGTTAAAAACAAAATAAAAACGGACCAATTTTTGGCATGGCAGTGCGAATCATGATAATGAATTTGTTGATGTGTGTGTCTTCACATAAGAATTACTGTTTCATGAATGACAAAGCAAAGCAAAAATAAATTCCTTAAAACTATTTTTGTTTTTAGTGTATATGAACAGGCCTATTGAGACAAAAGGTATATGACTGGGGGGGGGGGGGGGAGAGTGGCGGTTTATTTGTGGACATTATGTGGAGCTTCTGCATTTTGTATTGAGAAATGGAGCAGTCAGGGGAATCATTTTTTTTTTTGTATTTTTACAAAGACTTGAAAACAAAAATTTTTTTTTTTTTTCAATGAGATCATCTATACTGATTTAGGAATTTTTCGTAGAGCCTAATTGAAGTTTCTCCTCCTAGGGTGGTTAAACAGAAATTGGTCGGGTCTGGTCAGATATTGATATCATATCCGGTGTGTACCTTTTAGGGCTGTATGATACAAAAAGGTTAGGTGCCCTGCAGATGTTGATGTTCATCGTAACACTTCTTTCTCCTTTGTTCTTCTCAAGTGCAAGCTTTACATAGATCAGTTTAGAGAGCATGAGAAATATATGAAATGCACAAGTCTCATGCTCAGTGCTTTAAAATGGGTAGCCTTGCCTGAGCTGTGGGCTCAAGGTAGGTATGGAGATGATCTCACCATGCAGGAGTTGTAATATTGTGCAATTTTGTTTCTTTTTTCACTGCTTGTCGAATTAAGGTTTCCTGACATGCGACATGCTTATTGAATGAATTTAAGTTTTACACAATCTTCTAAAAAATCAGTGATAAAAATATAATGTTTAGTAACAGGGGGACCCCCCCCCCCCTCCCCCACCTGTCATTAGTTTTTGTATTCTTCTCCTTATTTGTTTTAAATCTTCGGCACAAGCATGTGACAATTAGAAAGGTCATAACTTGCCACACTTTACGACTAGTACTTGTCATGTCATGATCACACAGTTGCTTTGAGTGTTTGAGAATGTGGATTGCAAGAACACATGGCATTATAGAACAAAACAGAATCACCTGAAAGAGAGAGAGAGAGAGAGAGAAGAAAAAATCATCATCATATGTGAAATGAGTAGTGTGTGATAGAAAATTGTGACTTGGATGTAATTTGCAACCAAGGAAGAGTGATTTTGTGGACTGCTAATCAAAGTTTGCAGTGTTTTTAGAGATCATGTATATGGCGATATGAAGGTCACATGATAGCACAATGTACAATGTATGTTAGAAATCTGATGATTTTGTAGGAAAAATGGGAACAGGATGTTGCCCTATATTCTTCCCTTCCTGTCATAAATGATTATACCTCAAGTCCTAGATATGTTCAGTTTCTTCAGTAGTGCTTTATTTTGTCTGCTGAGATTAAAATTGCATAGGGAGCAGAAATTTTTAGAAATTATTCACATTTTGTTTTCTGGTGTAGCTCAGAAACTACCGTTCTGCCCTCATTTGAAGTAGTATAGTTATATTCAGAGTTATCCTTTTTAGGACATGAGTCTGTCTCATAACCAACAGTGGTTTCAGGGAACTGCTCAAAACTTTTCCACAATGCATTATCTTTTTGAATCTTTTTGAATCCTGTAAAAGTGGACATTACTGTGAGTGTAGATACTTTCTTGGAAAGGAAGCTTCCACAATTCCACTGCTTTTACATTTCCCTAGTGACATGGTTATTGTTCACAATGGAAGAATGCCTGCATATTTATTGCTATTCCCTTTGCTAATATACCTGTTACATACAGATATTTGTAGTATTCAGCATATGTCGTCTAAATGCTTTTGTAAATTTCATAACTTTTGATGTTTCACGCAGCCATATTTAATGGGATTTGTGCAGTGAAGAATTTAAATTAACTCAGACATATTCTCTTATATGAAAATACTGCCTGTACCATACTACATCTCCTCAAAATTATTGGAATTAGTTGACATGTTGCTTTGTCACAAGAATTAATCGATTCTCACAATTTGTGAAAATTAAACCACCATGAAGTATCTTTAACAAAAGTAGATGGGGGGGGGGGGTAATGTAATGTTTATCTATGGAAAGAAGTGATACAAGACCTCATACTCTTTGAGTTGTTGCACAAAGAACTCAGTATGCTTTGAGAAATTATCTTCTTTCAGTTATCAAAAGGACTGGAACTCTCATATTTTATGGTCATGCAAAATGTAAATATGCTGGATATCTCTGAAGCAGATTTTAAAGTTTGTAGCTTTTAGGGGAGTTTGGAATGACTTGCCAGTCCCACGTAAATTGGGGTGAAATTGCACAAAGATAAAGAATGTCTGTATTAAAATCATATATAGTATAGATGGTGTCTCAAGGTCTCAAGCCCTGTTTTAATAGAGCCTTTCAAACTAGAGTTACCGTGACAACGTCCAGGGGCATGAACATAAATCGCAGAATCCCAAATATTGCACAGTAGAAATTACAAAAATTCATTAGCTCCTTTTTTCTTGCCCATCTGTGTAGAGTGTGTAAATGCCAATAAATGAAATGAAAAACGAAATATCTGGATAAATCAACATGGTATTGTGGGCTTAGGATTTAGCTCTTTTGAAGAGTTATAAAAGCAGCAGCTTCTGCAGAAGGTTGATCTGCTAGCTGTTGTGACATAGTCCAAGCAAAGAAACATGTTTCTTTGAATTTTCTCTGGAATTTGAGAACTGTGTGAACACACAAACAACCAAGTTTATATGATTTCAGCAGGGAGGTGGCCTCACTCGCACCTCTCTCTCTCTCTCTCTTTTTTAGCAGTGACTATACTGTCACTGCATTACTTCACAGGATAAGAAGACTGTGTCATTGCTTCTCTGCTATATATATTCGGGCATACATGTGAAGGATTCTATCTTCAGGAGCATATTTTCTGCCCTATGTGCTCAGTGAAGTTATAGTCTTGTCTCCAGGTTGAAATCTGTTTCTCCACATCCCAACAGCCACCAACAGTCTTGGAAAAGCTATTCCCATTTTA
This sequence comes from Diadema setosum, assembly GCF_964275005.1. Classification (NCBI taxonomy): domain Eukaryota; kingdom Metazoa; phylum Echinodermata; class Echinoidea; order Diadematoida; family Diadematidae; genus Diadema; species Diadema setosum. Next base: position 36,717,496 of record NC_092689.1, read on the forward strand.
GTAGTGGCAGGCCTATGTCTATGAACATTCTCTTCCACGTGAGAGTAGTGTACTGTGTGCTCAAGACTGAGGGTTTTTTTTTTTTTTTGTGGAAACAGGTGGTAGGCAATAGTAATCCAGTAGAGAAGTCACAACATGGAAGCTTAGCAACTGTAAAAGTAAGAGAAAACTGTCAAATTGGTCCTATATGTGTGACTTTATCTGGATTCTTGTATGTTTTCTTTTTATTGGATAATTGTTTAAGCAATATTCTTCTTCAAGGTCAATAAAATTTATGAATTGGAAAAGCGCCTTATTTGAAGAGCAAACCACTGTGATTATGCGATAGGACTTATTTGTGCTGCTATTTGTGGTAGAAAAAAGTTCAGCTCAACTGGTGCAAATGCTTCATTGTTTAGAATATTAGTCGGCTCAATTCATATGGAAGCGATGCGACCAGATGCATCAAAAGTACCAGGTGGAGAGAGAGGGAGCTAAGTAGGTGGCACAGCAGCCGTAAATGCATCATTTTGCTGTTTATTTCGTTTTCTTTCTTTCCTTTTTCTTTCTTTTTCTTTTTTTGCCTGCAGAGGGAAGGCATGTACTGGGGTTCAGTTGAAGTTCAAGGCCAAGGTCAGGGGATCATGTTTGACTAGGATTGTGTTTCCAGCCAGGCTAGGTGAAACTCTGTTTTCACAGATGAAGTGACTATGTGTGCGACCTGGATCGCAGGTAGACAATGGATTCAGCATAAGGCGCGCTCTTTTAGATGGCAGTAACAAAGGTTCCCTATGAATTGTTTGTGACTGTTGGGGGGGGGGGGAGGGGAAGGGGGTAGGAGTATGGACAAGAATATGGAAAAGAAGTAGGAGGGGGAGCTTTTTTTGTTATTTGTTATCTAGGCTTGTCTCAGTGAAATGCTTCAAACAATCTTAACATGCAGTGATTGCGATAGCTAGTGATATCTTAACTCGTTTAGGATGAGCAGATTTTGCTATAACATGCACTTCCCGTATAGACATCTGCCCAAATTATACTGTAAACGTTGATAATTGTGGATGTGTGTTTTGTGGGTTTTAGGATTCGCACTAGCCAGAAGTGGCACGAAATATATGCAAAAATTAATGTACCACAACAATTTATGCGTTTACGGTAGTATGCTTTGGGGCAAGTCCGCAACAGGTTAAAGCCAGTTGGCTTGCTAAAATAACTCTCTTGTACAACTGAAAGAAAACAAGAAATGAAAGATATTATTTTAAAATCAGAAAGGTATTGTGCATAATGTCATTTTAGATTTGGCTAAAAAAGCATTGTATTAGGAAATTACACTACCTTTTTTTTTTCAGTTACATTGCCATGAAGTTTCTGTGTAGAGTACCCTATTTCTATCGGCAAAAATCTGCTTGTGAATATGCATGGATAAAATGACTTCCTCTCTCAGAGGACATGTGATTATGCATGTATGATATTCCTTCCTATAATCGTGAGCTGAATCGTGATTGGAACTTTTGATGCCTCTGTGAGAAAGCATGACATTTGGGACATTTAATGAACAAAGCAAGCTACTGTGTACCCCCAAAAATGTCATAGCCTTGATCAAGATGCCAGTTAGAGTGCTTGTTGATGAACACAGGGAGGTGGGAAGAGTCTCTTCCCACCTCCCTGATGAACACCATGCCATGTTACAGTGTGTTCATTAGACTAGACAATAGTCATATACCTTTATAGATATTCTTGTATCAGTCTGATTTTGTACTATTATTTTCACTGATGCTATCTTTATATTTAGTTGTTTCTCTGTTTTGTATGAACATACTGAGTAACTAATCGCTGATATTGCTGGAAGTACCTTAACTCATCATTCTGTGGAAAAAGAAGATTTAACATTTTATGCAATGATGTATTTGTTTAGGCCTGTTATCTATTTATTTATTTATTTATTTATTTTTTTTGATATTGTACTACTACCCTTCCTCTCTGATACTGTGTGTGATATGTAGATTAATGGTTATCAAATGCACTGCTTGGAAATAGGGTCCTATATGTACATTTACCTGGAGCAAAGTGCTTGCTGCCATAGTGTAGTGCCTCCTCACAATCCAGGGCTGACTTATAAAAACAACAAAATTGTACATGAAAGTTTCTTTTCCCTCTCTGAGACTTGTCTTTGCATGAAGCACAGGGTTTTGCTGTTGTTGTTGTGAGGACCTTTGTTCGAAATCATCTCTGTGGAGCTACTTGCATGTTTTGCGTGGGCGTCATCATACAGGAAATGATGACAAATAGATGTTTTAATAATATGAAACAATATGAAATTACACACCATGTTTACAGACAAGGCGTCCATCCTTGTGACCAGACAACCCTAAAGTGAATTAAGGTGAAGTGAATTAAGGTGAAATGCTACCCCAAGTTAACGACATCATCTTTCATCTAATTGCATACCGGTAATATGGTGTTGCAAATGATACTGTCGTTTCAGATAATATGTTAAACTTTAAAACCCCGTGCTATTATGTTTTATATCCTGTGTCCTTTTATGTACATGCAACTATTACAATAATTATTTTTGGGGGCCTACTGTATTTGCATTTGAAGATTTGTGTACAGATCAATGAATAACTAGGGATGCAATGATGCTATCTCACCAAATTTGTATAAGAAATTTTGATCAATATTACTGTTTCATGTGATGTACAAATTTGGAATTACAGAGCTCTCTTGGTATATTTGTATCAGATTTTGATTTGACTTGGACCACTGCATTTGGATGAGTTTTAAAGGGACTGTACAGTACTGGTTGAAGTGGGAATTCATGTTTTGAGCATTCCTAAGTGAGATAATGAAAAGCCTCTCATGAAATATGAAAGAGCGTGTGATTTTAAGAAGGATTCAACGTTTATTTGATGAAAATTGGTATTCAAATGGCTGAGATATCCAAAAAAAAAATGCTAATAATAAAAGGCGACATGCCACAACTTTATTAGGATCTCTTTGTTTCACCATGTTTTTGGATATCTCAGCCATTTCAAAACCGATTTTCATCGCATAAACTATTGATACCCCTTAGAACTGCATGCTCTTTGACATCTCATAGAGTGGTTTCTGAATATCTCGCAAAACATTAAAAGCTAAATCCTCACCTCAACCAGAACTGTACACACCCTTTGAGGCCAACTTGAACATGGTCTGGAACTGCACAGTAATGCTTCAGCCTTGCACAAAGATGATGGTACCTCAAAGATGAGTTCTTTTGGAGTTTAAGCAGTAAGATGGTAGCAATAGTTTGATGAGAATTTGAAGGGCATCAAATGGGAATATCAATTACCTTTTAATGTCATTATGTGACCTGACATGAAAGTCCATGTGTACACATTGTATCTCAGAACAGTTGCCACAATCTTGCAAATGAAAGGTTGCTAATCTATAATATCACTTATGTCACTAAATTGATGTGAAATTTCTTTGACTTTGCTCAAGATAATATCTATTCAACTGCGATGAATTACCGTGACTTGCTAGTCAGGTGGAGTTGATACACATTCACAAACTCAGGAGAAATCTTGCCATTGGTCAGTGTGTGTTTAGAGTGAATGAGGAATGTAGAATGAGGGCCTTTAAACTGTAATCACATTCTGGACCAAGAAAGCCATCTTGCGATGTCCTTTATAGAACATTGCCTTAACCCTTTAATACCTGAAGGTCTCTAGCAGTATGAACCTGGTAGCTTCTCACTGAATTATAAGCAATAAGTGCTACTCGGTATTGCCAGGGTTAAGACAACTAAACTTTAGATCAATGTCTTTGTGGAGGTGAACACACACACACACACACACACACACACACACACATACACACATACATACATACATTTGCAACACATCCAGGGCAACTCTGTGATTTCAACAGGGGTGGAGTGGGCTGTTCCAGGGCCGTTCCAGGGCCAAGGAGTTTAGACTTTCAGTTTTGCAATAATTTATAGATTTCTGTGGTATTTGATTTGGCCCAAATATACAGTACTATAGCTCTTGGATGACCTTCATTCATGCATTCATTCAAAATAATCCCTGTGATTATTGCCAAGTTGTTCTCATGTGAACATGAATTCATGCCTCAAAAGTACTAACCACAAATTTACCTTTGCATGGAAACATGGGTGCATATTGTATGTTGAAAAAATATGTCATTAAATGAAATATAAATGGCAGTAAGAACTCTAAGAAATGCTATTTGGAAAGAAGACAGTGATTTGAATTTCAATGAGTACAGGTAAGTGAATATTTGAATTTCATACCTTAAATGTTAGTAAATTGTGATCATCTGAGACACAGGCATCTCTATCACTAATCTGGTTTTCAAATTTCCAGCACCAATGTTCCTCTTTATTTTCTTTTAAAAGTTTCTTGTGTGTGTGTGTGTGTGTGTGTGTGTGTGTTTTTTTTTGTGTGTATGTGTGTTGTCTTTTGCCTTGGGCTAATTTAAGTGAATTTCTTTTGATATTCATGATATCATATTAGCGTCTTAAAATCTACAGAGCAGTCAAGGTCATGTGACTATGATTTCTGTTGTGTTATGAATGCTTGCTGTTGGCACATTGCTCAAAAGACAAGCGATTAGAGATTTTATTGATTATCTTAGAAGGATTTAACTTATTCTCTTCTTGCTGCATGGGAACACTTTGTGCATCTTACAGTAGAAATTAGGAAGAAATAATGTCCTATATTTTTCAATGAATTTAGAATGCAATTATGTGGTACTTATCTTTGAAAGAAAATAAATACATTCATTGTAAGGAGTCTTGCACAAGCAGTAACATGCTTACATGACCATGACAATTCCTATATAGCTCCCAGAGGAAACCACGCAAGACTGCTCACCTCAATCAAGTGACCATAACTTTCCTGCCAAGCATCTAAATTTGCCCAAAGCTTCTCTGCTCTGTTGCAGTTATTTCAGCGCTTTCGTCTGAAATGGATTTTATCACCTGCCAGTGTACTATCTTCAATGAACATCAAAGATGGTGCTAGAAATGTTCTGAACTAAAAAAAAAAGAAAAAGAAAAGGAAAAAGACGAGAAAATTCCTGTCAGTACTATTGAGAAGCACCTTGATTTTAAAATGTCATTTGGAAATGTGAATTAAAAAACACTATGCATTCAAAACAAAAATTGAAGAGTACAATGCACAATACAACTGATGTCATGGTCATGTGAAGAAGAGTTTATATCTAAAATGACCGTGGAATGACACGTTTGACAATGCTTATATTTGAATGTTTACCATATTGCTTGTGTGTAAGCTTTGTCGTTCATCCAATAACTTTTCTCCTTGTGATCGATTGATTCTTGTTGGTGGCATCCACTCTTAGTTTTTTTTTTCTGAGACTGCAGATGCCCAAACAATTTTGTGTCTGATTGCATGGATGTTGTATCACCATGAAGGCTATTTTTAGTTCTACCATGTGGGAACATTGGCAGATATTGATCGCCTGTGACAATGTTGTCTCGTCATGAAAGCTATTTCCACTATTACCACCCATATGTTTCTCTTGGCATCATTGAATTAGTAATGGTGTTGATCAGTATGAGTGGTGAGAGGTAGTATTTTTACACAATTAGGCTTCTTCAAGGTGAAACCATGCCACCAGGCATTATGAATTTAGAACAAATTTGTAGTGATGTACTTGGAGAATGGCTTGTGTGGAGTATTTTGAAACCTTTCAACTTCCATACATCCCTGCATTCGTGTCACAGTCATAGTTTTGATGTCAGTGGAACATCACATTGGCAGAGTGCTGTGAATCCATGTAATTCAAGCCACAGAAGGCGTCTCTGTCTCTGTCCTGGAAACTAGTGAACTTGTGAAGTCCTCCCCTCCCCCCTTTTCTCTCCCTCCTGCCCCCCTCCCCTCTCCCTTGCTGCTCCCCCTCTCAGCTCCTCCTTCCCAAGAGATGAAATCTGTGCTGAGTTCAAGGTCAGAAGTTCATGTTTTCACTAATTGCATCAAGGCCTCCCTGTCTGCTGGAGGAAAATTTGATTTCAGGCGCTTGGGACGGGGTGCTGTTGGGGAGTTCGCATCTTGGTGTGACTGATTGATGTGTCTGGAGTCCCGGGCAATTGCTGGCCCCGCCCAGCTGAGTGTGCATGTGTATGCTTGATGTATGTTTTGTGCTTCTTTTACTATGGGAGATGTGTTTCATGTATGTGTGTGTGTATGTGTGTGTGTGTGTGTGTTTGTGTGTGAATTTTAATTTATGTGTGTATCATTGTATTTTGTGTACACATTTGTATGTTCAATCTTAGATGTATCCAGGTGGATAAATGATATGTATCGGTACTGCGAAGCTGCAAAGCTAAAGTCTAGATGAATATTTGCAAAGAGATGTTGACCTTCAAGATTGTTGATGTTTACCAATGACCTGGTCATTGTATGAGATGCTATTTAGTATGTTTAAATGAAATCATTTAAATTCAATTCAATTTATTTTCACAGATTTAATAAAGCAATTCCATAGTACATCAAAGCATAAAGGCACATGAAAATGTAGAAAAAAATAGGCTTTAATGATATCTAAGAAAGTGAAGGAATCAACATAGGCTAAGACCAACCTAGACAAGTTGGGTTTATCTATGGCTGCATTTGTCATCTTTCCCCTGTTTGAAACGGCTTTCAAAAGCCATTTCCAAAGCCCTTTAGAAACGGCTTCCAAAATGGTTGCATTTATCAACTCATCGCGAACACGAAAACTGGCCTTGTCACTGCGCAGCTGCATCGCACATTTTGGTTCGTAACCGCAGTACAAAGCCGTTTCAAAACAGCTTTGCGTTTATCTCACTTCAAAGGGCTTCTAGAAACAGGTTTCTGGAAACCTGTTTCGGAAAGCACAAATTTGCGGTTTCGAACCCCATAATCAAAACAGCTTTGCATTTATCATCTCGTAAAAATTCCCTGAAAGCCATTTGGAAAACCTTATTCTGCAGAGAAAAAGAGTTCATAATTGCACCCTATTTCACCACAGTTCACTCGCTTCAGCCAGTGGCTACTCTTATTTGAGTCAATGTAGTTGAAAAAATCCCACAAATACAAAAATACAGTATTTTATACATAGTATAGCAAGCAAAAAAAAAAAAAAGCAAAAGCAAATTATAAGAATTATATATCGCACAAAAGCAAAATTAAAACCAATTATCAATTGAATTTAATCAACAAAATCAGAAGAAATAGGTTTGATTTGGATTCTGGATTTTAATAGCTTCAAATGCTGTCTATGAGATCATAGGTCCATGATGAGATAAACTTGACCAACTTTACAGCAGGGGAGTAGTTTTCCTTTCATTGATTTAAGAGAGAAAGAAATGCTTAAAATTCACACCTCCAGATTGTTTTGTGTACAGTGAATCTTTTTTTTTTCCCCAAATTTTATAGTGATGAATTAGGGAATGTTGGAATGTGTAGGTTTTACTCAGTGAAGAAGAGCAGACAATTCCAATGCTCTACTTAATGGTAGGGGATACCTTTTACAGAACTCCCAAAATGCAGCAAAACATTAAATATGAACCTCAGGGGACTTGTTTAGGCCACTGCTTAGAAATTTGGAAGTCAACAGTTATCTACAATTTGAATAATGCACAAAACTCAACTACTCATTAGTTCTGTGTGTCGGCCACACTTAAGCCTTTTTGTTGCAGTCTTCTGTATGTTTTATCGATAAACACAAATCTAAAAGTATAAGAGCTGATGTAATAAAATAGAGAGTGTGTGCAAGAATGTATATAGAAATGTTTGTAAGTTTTGATGAACTTTCTTCACAATTTCGATGGACACACATGCAGTGCATGGGTCTGCAAAGGTATCAGCCTAGTAATGTACTGGAATTTACGGTGAGCCCCGAAAAGAATTCAATTCAAAATCTAAGGATCAATAAAAATGTACTAAATGTTACCTTCCACTTTCAATACTTTATGGGAGTTTCTAAAATGATACTCTCTTCAACATACCAGTGTGTTTAGACAACTCTTCATTTAAGGCATGCAAATGGGATTCCCTACCTTTAAGTGATTGCCAAAATTCAAATCACCCTTTTAAATCTTGCTTATTCATCAAAAAAATAAATAATATGTGGGTGTCTTATATTTACAGCATTAATATTAGCATTTTCTCTCATTTGATCTTCATTTGGAAATAAGGATTTTCTCACATTTTATCTTCATTTGAAAATTAGTAGACTAGTCACTACTTCTGGGTATAAAATCAAAATTACAAACCAATTTGCAAACTGTTTGCATTTTTTTGTTTAAAAAACAAAACTAAAAAATGTTAGGTCTTTCACTGACTTATGCCTATGGAACATGAACTTTCTTTTGCATAGGCAAACCACTCATCTTGAGTAATTGAGTTAGTCACATTGATCACTGCAAATTACTAGCTTCATTCATTGATGGTCAGTATGAAACATTTGTGTAGGTGTAAAAATATGTGTACAAAATGTATCATGTGCAGAACATTCTTTCAACTGACTCTACTGAATGGCTGTAACTTCGCTACAAAGCACTTGTAGCTATGTTTGGTAAAGGCATAGGTTAAGAAATTAGAATGGGTCTCCTAAGACCCTGTTGTTTGGGCTTGCCTGTTACTCGTAGCTTGAAGCTGTTTATAGTGTAACGACCTTCCACTTCTCTTGCAACTGCTACCAGCCTTGGACAAAGGCTAATGTATCAGTCATCCTCTGTACTGTGTTCTTAATTGTACAGAACACAGAACTTTGAGGCAACTGGGTCCTGTTTCATAAAGCTTGTTATTTGTAACAACTGCCACATTTCTATGACATATTTGCTCTCAGCCAATCAGTTGCAAGAATTTCTGTAGCCTATAACAACGATTGTAACTTGTTATTGATAGCAAGTTTTTATGAAATGGGGCCCAGATGTTCTAACATTCCAACAGTTTTGTTACCCAGTTTCCTTCGGAAAGGCTGGGAGAGTGCGCCAAATTTTGTCTTGAAATCAGAAACTTGTTTGCCTAAGCTTCATCACTATTTCCATCAAAAGTTCACAGTTCTTTTTAAAAATCTGATATGGAATGCTGGCTTTGTCTATATAGAGGCTTTTGCTTGATTAATTTTCATGTTAAGCCAATTTTTGTGAACTTTTTGTGTGATTCCACAGCCAGACAATATTTTTCTACATTTTTTTAATTTTTATATTTCATCCAGTTATTTGCATGCACTTATTTTTGTACTAGTTTAGTAGAGCACAAAACTTGCGAAAGTTTGCACACTGTGAAATATTCTACCATGTCAATCCAGGGGAACACTTAAATGCATATATGTATTTATATCGTATTGTATTCAGCCACCCCACCCCAATACATAAATGAAAATGAGAGAAAAGTGATACATAACTAGCTGTGGAGAACAGAGTTATAACAGGGAAGGGGGGGGGGGAGGGTAGAGAAAAAAGACAGACAGACAGACAGACTGACTTGATGGGGATTCTTTCCTCAAAGTGCATTTACAAGTAAATGGCATGAATACATTGAGGGAAGCTGAAAGATGTCTGAAGTACCACCTGCATAATCACAAAAGAACTTGTGGCAAGACAAGAAGAAATCTGCGCAAGACCCCAGCGAGGCATTAATGAGAAGGCGCGCCGCAAAGTCTGTGGCAAAGTATTCAGGATGGGTTTTTAGAATGCAAAAATGATTTGATTACTGAAATATGAGAGGAAATGATTGAGAAACGATGGTGCACATCTTATTTTTAGCGGCACGCATACACACACAAAAAACAAACAAACAAAAAAACAACAACTAATAGATTTGTTTGTAACTGAATGAAAGAGGAAGGGCACACTGTTATTAGTTAGATTGTTCAGGAGAAGTGTTCCGGCAGAAGAATAATGTGGCTTTTTATGTGTAAGTCACATACTTGGGATCACAGTAACTGACAACATTTCAAGTGGATGATATTCATACAGCCTGTTTCAGTTGTTGTTGGTTTTTTTTTTCTGTCAGTTCTAACTTTTATCTTTCAGAAATGTGTTACACAATTAATGCATGTAAAGTTATAAAAAAATTGACAAAATATATCTTCTAGGGGGGTTAATCTGTTGATGTGAATGTGATTTGTTGTCCTTAATAGACTAAGTATTTACCCCAACTGTGACATGTTTGCATGATTTGATTAATGGATGTTTAAAAAATCAGCATCATTCTTTTTTTTTGGGGGGGGGGGGTGGGAAAGATGTTTAACAATATGTGTAGTCACAAAGAAAATTTTTATTTTGAGAAAATAAAGTTCATGTCATCTCACAAATAAGCATGATTACCAACAGGATATAGCAGTCATGTGACCTAAGCAACGTCAACAAGCTGCCAGTTACACATCATGATTGATGACTTATCAATACACTGTATCTGAGTGGTTGTATTTTCTCAATGTTTGTAGGATTTCACTTTTTTTCTTCTCACTGTTTATGTTTCAGATCTGTTACTTTTATATCACTGTCAAGTCATTAACATGCATTTGTATTGTTAGAAGTTCTAGTAAATTACAGTGAGAGCAATGCCTTACTTTGATGATCATTCAAACAAGTATTAAATTGTGAGATAACATTTAGCAGAATGTATAAAGCTACATAGGGGCTTCCTAACACAGTGACAAAAATGGCATGGTTGACATGTGCAATACACACTAATTCTCAATGAAATAAAAAACAAAAACAAACGAAATTTCTTGTCAAAAACTTCTGACACATACATGAAATAGATTAAGACAAAATAAAAGTCTCTTAATGCAGTATCATAGAATTACTGCATTATCCGGGTATCCTAATACCTAGAAAACAACAAAATAACAGAAAAAGAAGTAAAGATTCTGATATATTAATTTGACCAGGGAGGTGAACACCTCCCTGATTTGACTAATGATAAATGCTGACCGTTGGGTGCAGCAAAATGCCTCAGTGAAGCATTAAATAAAAAGAGCAACAACAACTTGATACCAGGGGTGATGTTCTGCATTTGAGAAATGAGTGGCTTCCATGTGTCTTGGAACCGTATTGATCGTCGGGGCAAGAAGGGAGTTGGAATTGATTTCACCTTAGCCACAATATGCCTCCAATGCCTTTAAAGGCACAGATTTCATGCAGGATGAATCAAATAATGCAGAGTTTGTACATATCAAATATATCTACATTATTATACTTAATGGTCTTTTTGCCATGTGAAATGTGTTGTCACCTGAATTGATTATGATCATATGTAGATACAACACATAGGATCAACACATTAGATGATTATGTAAACCAGAAATATTTGTAAATATCTCAAAAAAAAAAAAGCCTGTCAGAATTTCACTTGTGCAACTTGACCCAATCGTTGGAGAATACAACTGTATAATCAGTTCAGATTGATAAAAGCATCTTCAACATGGAAATAAAAGTACAGTTATGGGATTTTCAGAACTTGCATTTTTCAAGAAATGATGGGCTTACCTGTAACTAGTAAGCATATGAGGTTATGATGTCATCCTGTATAAGTTCATCCACAACTGTTTTTTTACCTTCCAAGCATACTGCTTTGTTTAAATTTACCTTTTCTAATAAAATCAACTTTGCAGTGGTATGCAAATGTATTGTAAATTAATATAAATTTGTACATAGGAAAATATAAAAAGGATTCCACAAAAATTTATTTTCTATGAAAAGCACACATTCCATTGACTTTTAGCCGAAATAGATTAAAGGTACTGTTTGCTGTTAGGAGCAGTGATATTAAAAAAAAAAGTTCCAGTTATCATATTTGTTGCATATATGTAGGTCAGTTATACTGTATCACAAAAATCCTACTATATAAAACTTTTGTAATAACGCCTAAATTATGAGGAGATATCACTATTTTTCTCAATAAACCATGACTGTAGATGGTCTATTTTAGAAACAATTGTATCAAAGCTATTGTTCACATTTTGTATAGATATATAACAATACTTAACATTGATTATACTGATAAGATTGTTTACATTGGTTGTTTCTATCCCTAACTCACATTTTAGAACTACCTTTAAGCACTGAAGCTGGGTTTTTGTTTCATCTGCAAGTGGTAAATAATGCCTTAGTTTAAGAAGTTATATTATTCCCCCTGCCTTTCTGTAGGTGGTGAGTTGGTGGTGACTTGAGTATCCTTTCATTATACCTGAGAGCAATGAAAATATGTGGAATTCTCTCCATTGTTTGAAATTTATATTATTATAATTATTTGGGCAAAGTTCCCTTTAAAGAATACCAGCCTTTAATTATGGTGAAAAACCAATAATGTGAACCAGAGTGTATAGGACAAGGTTGTATGAATATTGTCTTCATTACACATCCATGTGTGTGTGTTTACTAGTAGTTGAATTATCAATCTTTGAGGAAAGAAAAACTTTAATGTGTCGCTGCCTGTATTTTTATGTTGTAGTACATCTTCCCTATCCTGTTCAGAGAGATAAATGTGCAGCCTTGAAATATGACGTATGTAATGGGATTTTCTAAACTTATCTCTCAGGCCATAAACTAGAGCAAGAGATACTAGATAGTTATTAGCTCAACAAAATACTAATGCACATTATGCTGTAGGTGAATGACATCTATCATTTGATTTTCAAGGAAAGATCTATAATTCAGGGGGCAAATAAAAGGGTAGCAAGGATTGCAAGACTAGAAGGGAATGCAGAGATAAGCTTGTCAGGTTGTTATAAGCTTCAAATGCCATTTAGAAGTCATTCCAGCAGCGGTTATGTACAATGTGCCCAACAAATCAGGTACAACCATAGATATATAAAGTTTTATATATTTACATATACACTTTTATACAGTATGGGAGGGGGGCATATTTCAGGGCATTATTAGGTCTAAAATTGATAAACATTTTGAGTATGGACAGTTATGTTGACCCCTTCCATCCCAGAAATGCCATTTTTGATGTTTGGTCCTGTATCTTTTTGTTGCAGTTTTTATTATTCATTATAGTGTATCATAAGGTTGAATTTGAAGTTCCCTTTCAATTGAGCTTGTAGTTCGTATTTCATTTGTAGTTTGAGTTGCATAATTTTCAAAAGCCTGTAATTGCTAGATTTAAAAGTGATTCTTAACTTGTCATCACCTTTTAGATGAGCAAGATTCCTGTTTCACTCTCAAATTGTCAATTTTTTGTTTCTTTCTGATTTCATCCAGATCAGTTCCATGTAAACTCTCCTTTTTATAACATACACAGTAAAATTCAGAGGTGCCAGTGCAATGAGGAGAAGATGGTTCTATAGCAAAGTCTCCCAGGGCTTGAGATTCGATTGATTTGATTCCATGTGAATTTATTTCCACTTTGTATTCACAAAAGCAAAGAAACAAACATAACTAAGTTATACTGGTTATGACTGTATAATGGCTATTACTATAGAATGACATTTGTCTTTTTTGATATACAAAAGTAATTGAAACATATACCCTAATAATGTATACTTTTGCAACAAATGGTAATGCGAAATAGTCTTAAGAACCAAAGTGGAGGAAAAGCACAACTTTTAAGGATGAAATGTATCAAGCACAGCTTGATAGGTAAAATTTGGTACAAGTCCCTCTATAAATACACAGAATAAATTTGCATAAAAGTCCATTAACAGCGAATTGTCAATTGCCATACAATACCAGGGAAATGATTTCCAGCACTAAAATGACGATCTGCTGTACCAAGGTGTATATACTAGAGCAAAAAGTATGTTATTTTCACGGACTAAAAAACCATGTGTCGTCAGACCTTTTCTTATGTGAAGTTCATTGTTACATTTGAAAGAGGAGTCTGCTGTTTTGGAGAAAAAAAAAACAAATGAAAAAGATAAACTGTGTGTTCATTTAGGTAAAACGATGATTAATGGTGCTATTCGTGAACATGTTTTGCAAAAGTGGAAAGTGACAGTAAGCACCCACAGAGACGATTTATGATTTGTGAAATATGCAGTTGAAGAGAACTCAAGAAGCTCATCAGCATATATCAGCATATTAGTTTGTTTTAATATTTTGTGCACAAAGTGGTGTGATATATCATGGCTAGACATTTCATGGGGGGGGGGGGTTGCTAGGAATGCCAGTGATGTTCATGAAGAAGAAGAAAAAAAAAAATCCAAATCATAATCATATCATGAGCAAGATGCTAATGAGGATCTGTGACCAGACAATGCATGTTTCCCAACCCCATAGACACTCATAAGAGTGCCAGAGATTGCAGGGAACTATGAAGGGGGAATAAAGACACAAATGGAGAGGGGCTGATGTGTGCATGGGGAAAGAATCTTTAACGTTCTTTGCCGCCAAAAAAAAAAAGAAGAGAAAAAGAAAAAAAAAATGTGCATGTTGTCCAAATTGCAGAGCCGTCCTTGGGGCTAGCTCGAGTATTGTACATTGTATGTTGATGTCATGCGCATTGATCATCATCCGACTACGCGCCGTTTGCTGATTGTATGTCAACGGTGGCATCTCCCGACAAACATTCACATTACACACACGAGTCTGTCTTACTGTTGTATGTTGTACCACGGTACATGCACATGCACACATTACTGCATGCAGCGTACTATGTGCAATATACTTTAACGCACTTTGTGCAAGGGGCCAAAGGACAGATAATGTGATATGATGCCTGTTTGTACCAGCACTATTTCATTCATGGAGAATGTCAAAGTGAAACTGTACTTTAAGTTCTTGTTGACTTTGATAGTCTGTATATTTTAACCAATCATACTGTTCTTTAACTTTGATTTTTTTTTTCTGTATGAGTGAATTGTATTATGTTTGTTAATGATGTTGTTTGATAGATAGATTTCTTTTGTATTTCATCTTATTTCATATACAGTAATAGGTTGATATCATCATATTCAAAATGCGTGTATCATTAGAATTAAACAAAATATTGGAATGTTTTTTAAATGTGTGAAATGTTACATTTTATTGCAAAACAGTGATATTAGTCACCATGACATGCAGATAATGTATGTGCAGATTACATGAGGTGCTAATGTTATTAGGATGATATAGTTTTGGTTAAGATGGGGATTTAGGTTTTAATTTTTTGTGAGATGATTGTAAACTACTTTAATATGAAACACTAAAGAGCATACAGTTCTAAGAGGAATTCAAAATTTATTTGATTAAAATTGGTTTTGAATTGGATGGGATATCTATAAACAAAGTGGTCCTAATAAAAGGTGGGACCCACCTTTTATTAGGACCACTTTGTTTTTGAATATCTCAGCCATTGTCAAACTGACTTTTATCGAATAAACTTTGAATTCCTCTTAGAATTGCACGCTCTTTAACATGAGTGGTTCTAATTATCATGCAAAAAATTAAAGCCTGAATCCTCATCTCAACCAAAACTATACCATCCCATTATTGCCTCATAGGTATCCCATCTACTTGCACATGAAATCTGTGTCTTTAGCTGCAATTATCAGAGAAAAAGGTGTAAATCCATCACATTTTGTCTTGATGATTTTTTTAAAAGAGAAATTCCTGTTGCTAAATTCTTGACAAAAATATCTTTTTTGTAACATTTTGTGTGCATACCAGTTGGAGAGTTGTGAGATCACATCATTTAAGTCTTGTATCGTCGCTGGGGTGACAAGACCGTGTTTCTGAAATTTTGGTGAAAATGACTTTTTTGGATTGATGGTCAATAATTAGTTAAGTGATGTCCTGTCCAAATCCCAAATGTCTTACCCCCAAAATGAAGCCACTACAGCATGTCAAATGAAAGGTTATCCCATTCGCCATAGTGCTTTGACCTCCATGTTTTTTGGTTCTCCTGAACATTTGACATTTTGTAGATACGAGGGCTTGTCGCCCCAATGACGATATGTGCATACATGTGACTGTTAGCATGGTTTAATGAATAATAAAACTGAAATTTGTTAAATATTGTCTGAGTTTAATTGATTTTTTTTTTTTTTTTTTTTAGGGGTGAAGGAGACTTCTTGACTCTATTTTTATACTGAAGTCAATTTCACCATGGTGTAGAGTTTTATATCATACAAATACAAACATAAATTTCATAAATGGAGAGGCAGTAAAAAAAACTTGTTTTGAACAACTTCAAAACATAACATCCTCTTTAATTGATATGAATATCGTGCATAGAATCATCAACAATTTAATTATGTTCATCTTCTTGCAAGGTCTTCCAAACTCAAGCAGCATAAACGTATAGATGAAGCTGGCATCATAATGGCATTTCCTATGAATAGATTTCGAGGTTTGACTGCTATGACCGTGAATAGAAAAATGCAGGTTCAAAGACAATTCAAACCTGACAGTATTTGTTTCTGAGACATGCAGATTAATTTGCTCCGAGAAGGACAGCCTTCAGGAATCGCCACACCACTGTACACACCAAATATTTTGCAAGGTTTTTATTTTTGTGAATTTCGCGAGTCGGTTGCCTTTTGAGAAGTTAAAAACACACAGAAATATTAACTCTGATCCCAACATGAATGTGACACTAATGCATGCATTTCTCCATTCGGAACTGTCTTCCACAATTGATTTGATATCATGGAGTATTTGAACAAACCTTGCAGTAAAGTTATGGATGGACTCAGCCCTTCTCATCAGATCTCCCGTTAACTTCTTCTAAAGAAGAACGCAGTTTATGCCAATGTACGTAGTCTCCCAAAGGTTGTTTCCCCGCCCCCAAAAATAGTGAAAAGCAAGAATATTAGTAGAATATTCATTTGTTTTTGAGACGGAAAAAAAAAAAATGCATGGAAGCCAAAATCAAGTGTTTTTCAATTTTCCCTGGCCTTCTGGTGAAACAGTGAGGAGCCTCTTCAGTTATATTCTGATTGATTTGGTATGATGGTAGTTGGAAGACAAATAAGCAATAAGCATTATGCTGCATGGAATGTGTTCAGGTTTTTCTTGTCAAGTTTTTGTTTGTTAGTTTGTTTGTTTGTTTTATTGGTGCAAGTCAGAACTAAGCTGATATTCTATACAGTTCCTGCTGCGACATTGTCTGCTACAATTGAAATTTGACTGGGGTGGCGTTGCTCATGATTGCTCGACAGTATTAACAGTGTTCGACTTGATATCTGGCTTGTGAGCATATAGCCAACATGAGAAAGCAAATGACAGAGCTGCTGTTGTGTGTACTGTATACTCCGCATGTTGTTGTGATTTCATGCTGTGCACATTGCTACATATTTTAGGCGATTAGCTATTTATATACCTTTCTGTGCCAGGGGATTAGGACAGTGTGTACAACACTTCTATTTTTTTTTTTTTTTTTGGTGCCAATCATCACTCATGCATTGTGAAAAGAAGTGAAGAGCTATTGTCTGTACCATATCTGGAGAAAGATGCTTCAGTGTGTCTATGCAGCTGTAAATTGGCAACGTTCACTGCTAGAACTCATTGGGGGGGGGGGGGGGGGGAGGGGAGGGGACAGCATCAACAATGTTGTTCGATGCTATTACTTCAGGGACCCAGTATATTTGTTGTTGACTAATGTTGTGATGTGTTTTGGTTGTGTAACGATGGCATAGTACATGGTCATTACGGAGGACATGGCGAACCTAACATTATAAAAGACAAAAAAAATAATGTCAGGTGAAAAAAAGGTGAAAGTCATCTTTTAACTGATTTATGAATGTGTGATAGAGGAAACTTGCTCATGACACACACAAACACAAACACAAACACACAAACACATACCAGCACAGATGCCCACACATATACGCAGTCGGGCAAAGTCTACGTAATCATGTAAAAGCCGTGTTCATCCTTTAACAAGTGCCTGAGCATGTTTGATTAAATCCCGGAGATACTGCACCCCAATTTGACTAAGCCCAAGTTTTGCAGGATTGCAGCGGACTGCCAAAGGGGGATCCACTTAGGAATTCATGTGCATGCGCAACAAGAAAGTGCCGGAATGGGAGATGTGAAATCTAATGCTCTGCATGGCCGTGTCTTGATAGCTGGCTTCTACCAAAAAAGGGAAATCATGTTAAACACGAGAAAATTCTGCCATTGAGTTGGTTGGTATTTGAGGTAAATGTACCAGGGAAAGGTAGATTTCAGGCTGAATTATTTCCTGCTTTATGAGGATAGTTTTAGAGACCAAAAAAACAACATCAAACAAACACTTTGTATAAACTCAAACAGGCTCTCAGTCTATTATACAGTATGGCAATTTTGAATATTTGGCTACTTTTACAGACAAGCAACATGCAAAAACAAAAGAAAAAGAAAAGAACAAAGGAATGTGTGTGTATTATATCGTGATTTCAAAAGATTCAAGCCAGATTCCCTTAGCTTTTGGCGGACACCTTTCATTGGATGGAAATTAAAAAAAAAGAATATATATACAGTGTCCTTTTTTTTCTTAAGTTTGATGGCATTGATGAGACAGAGTTGCTGAATTCTCGTTATTTTCTTGCTCAGTATAGTTTTCTCAACATCATTATTGAAACCACTGTGCTGTTGGTGCCATGTAGTATCATGTTATAGACGTATAAATTTTACAGTTTTCCTGAAGAAGTTAGTGAAAGATATAGAAAGATATTAGTCCATTTAAACTTTTGTCGCCAAAGACTATGCATAGGGACCAATGCTTGTCATTCGTGTATGACCTTTGAAAGGAGTCCTCATACTGGTAAAAAGTACACACACAAGTATGCTCATTGTGCAGAAATATACCGCACATAAAAATTCATAGTATGACATTAAAGCTAATGGCTCCCAATATACACAGTGCAAGAAGCTTTAGTTCATAACATAAAAAGTACATTCTAACTTGATAGGAGCTCATCAACAAAACACCAGTGCCAATGACATTTATTGTACTGCAGAATCGTGACATTTGTATGAAACACAACTACATTTCCTTCTGTATTATCTTATGTGGCCTTGAGTGGAAGCACAGAAAGGAAGGAAGGAATGAAAAAGAAGAAGGAATCACAAAAATGAAACTCTTTCTCAGTTTACAGTGTGATGTTTTCTTCAGAACTTCATTCCACTTTATGAGCATAGACTGTCCTTAACATGTACTGTAAGTTTATGGAGTTAATTGGTTAAGAGTTATTCCACTCTTTATGGAAGTTTTCTGTAGTCATATTGTAATTTGTAAAATTTCATAAAAATTTGGCTGATATGAGTAAAAGCTATTGAATTCTAAAGTTTCATATGTTTTCAAAATAAAAATCCCAACCCTGACATTGGTCAAAATGACTTATGCAAATAAAATGATGTGAAACAACTCTCCATTTAGCTTGCAAACAAATACTTGTATGTGCTCCATTTTCAGTCTTGAAAGATATTCACCAAGAAGAAATTACATTTGCCTCAAACTATCTTACAGTTGTAATCATTATCAGTGATGATTTTGTTTGTTTGTTGTTTGTTTGCTGCAGAGTGTCCATGAGCTAAATCATTGATTACCAAGATATTCTTGTGATAACACTGGGGAGACTTTTGTACATAATTCCCTAAGATTTCTTTTATTTTATACCATGATAAGGAAAATTGTTGTTTTGTTTGTTTGACTTCGTTTTTTTTTTTTTTTTTTTTTTTTTTTTTCAATCAGAGCAAACTTGAAAACGAGTGGAATCGCCCTTTTTTGAAGCATGGCGCTCAGAGGGGATGTCCTTTTTTTTTTTCTTACCCTGGGATGTGTGCAGTGTTTTTGTTTGCCAACCAAATCCATGTCATGCTGATTGGGAGCCGATTTGTAGAGCCCCAGTCAGACTGTCTGTCCATCTGGTAATCGTCTAGCCGTAACACCTGTCTGCAGTCATTAGTCATAGCTACTGTCTCCGTTTCCCCTGCTTCTTCTTAGGAACTCTCGCGATTATGGCTGCCTGCCTTCTCCTGTTTGTTTTGGAACTTCGACTCAAGATTTTATGGTGTTTGTATGTGTGTGTGTGTGTCTGTGTGCGCGCATGCTGTTGCAGTGTGGATTGGAGAAAGGGGCCATTAGTCGTGAATGAATCTTTTTCTACTGAAAGTCTGGTTTGTTTTCTTATAAAGTAATTCATTGAACAACTTGCTTAGCAGTTGACACTGTGATGCATTGTTGTTAAAGGAGAACTCACCCAAATTAAAATTTGTTTTGAATGTAATCACTGTTGACTAACTGTTATTATAGAGCAGTTGAAACATTTTACAGAGTTATTAGAATCATTAGAATTTGCTCTCCTGTTAGAGGAAAAAATGTAGCTTTGTAGTTTAACACTTAAAGGCACATGGTTCCGGTGGTTAAGTCAAATGCGTACGCGAGCGCAGGGAGCAAGTTTCCTATAGAGACCTACGTTATCGACTTCTCTTTAGCGCTTATGCTGTGACCCACTTCCCTGAGTCCTAAGAAGTCTGATCCACTGTAGTCAGTGGTCCGATCACAGGTCGGCTCATGATTCGGCTGAGGGGGATGACAGCTTTAGCAAACTTCTTTTGTGATGTCATACTAAGAAGCACATATGCACGCACGCTGGCATTACTACAGACTGCGTGATGCGCAGAGAAGACAATGAAGGCAACGTTACTTACCAACACCTACGCGCTTTACTCTTGATGACAGCTCAACTTTGGCAATCTTCGTATCAATGCTAACGGTGATCGGTAGTATCATCAACAGCGCCCTCTACACTACCAGGACTAGCATGCGCCTTTAAAGGTAAAACATTGTTATCGCATGCCTGCAGAACTGTCAAATTTCGCTCCAAAATGTACATGTAGGCTTATGCCTAAGAAATGTGTTGAATAACGCTGTAATAACAAGATATTGATTGGAAAACGAAGAAAATGTGAAATATTAACCAAAAACGTTCGCCGGAGTCGCAGTCTTAGAACTTACTGGAATGGGGTCAGGCTAACTCGGCCTCGCTTTGACGGTGGGATCGAGTTGTCTCTCTGGATTGTACAGTGTTGTACTATGGGAGTGCTTCGCGTTCTGGCTGGTCGCAGTTATGGGCTGAGTTGATACAATACGTGCATCAGAGAACCTCTTTGGTGTGCATACAAAATGAACGTGTGCCTATGTATAAAATATGGTGATCACAAACTGCATGTAAATTGTCTGAAATAGGGCCAAGTTGTCCCCTGAGACTGAGTTAGCCTGGATCCTTCTGGAACAAAAGTCAATATACCAACTTTTATTGTTCTACACTGTCGATCTCAAAATACTCCAAAACAATTCATCATCCCAGCAAATTGCGTCAGCCTGGTATAGAAGTTTCTTGGTAGACTCTTTCGATATATATTGCAAGCATATATGAAGTGGTGCAAGACAGGTTCTCAAAGACAGGTTTTCACTTTAACTTCTTGTGTACAAGTATTATTAAAATAGCAATAAAACAACAAAAAAAGACATCGAGTTGGCTTTTTTGTATGTGTAACATGGGTCTAAGTCAACCTTGCACAAGTCCACATATTAGCCAAGTTGAAGGAAAATTCTACGTAGATTGATTGGAATGAACATGAAAATTCTGTTGTTTAAGTCAAAATTCAAGTGGAACTGGAAGGAGTTTTCTGGTCCCTTTGGATTTGACTTATTGTAGGTGAGGTTGACTTCATATTGATATCTATTGTGGTCATTTTTGGCGTTCTTTTCAGCAAGTCTTGCAAATGTTAGTTTGTGCTATTTAGAATTTGTTTAGATAAATCATGGAGAAAATTTGGACTGTATTCTTGATGGAGGATATGTTCTCAGAACTCTTGTCATGCAGATTTTATGCAAATTTGTGTACTTGGATTCTGCATGTTTTCTTCTGGTGTGGCACATGAAAGCTAGACACGAGTTGAAAAAAGTATCTGCCTATGCTTTTAAGATACATTCATGCTTGGGAAGAACGTGAGAAATTAATAGACTGCACTCATACTTTGTGGCAAGCCTTCATACAGAGCTGTTGCTGTGGATTCTGTTGCCATGGAGGTTTTGCGAAAAGCGTGAAGATATGCCGTGACTGACAGACTGCTGTAATTGCTTGGGTGACAATGCGAGGAAAAACACAACATCAGCCACACATGAAAACATATGGGAAGCTGACACAGCCTTATTCAGTTTTGTTTTTGTTTTTGTTTTTGTTTTTTCATTTAGAAAATTGCAAGTCTCACTCTTCAGCAACATATTCTGCATATTACATGGGTGCAAGAAAAATATTATCTTAGAAGTATGCTTTGTAGCTGTCAACCTGAAGTCTGAACTATTACTGTCTTCTCAAATCATTACTTCACATTTTATGCATTGAACTTTTGAATCATGAGGTTGCAGGTCAGCCTAAACTGCACTCAGATATACATTCACAGCCACAATACCATTAAAAAAAACCAAAAGGTTTGTTCTTGGTTGGGGTGTGGCAAAATGACTCCCCAATGTGGCTCAGCCATGCCTAGCCAGGGCCTGATCCAGACCTACATTGTAGAACAGTCACATTGATGACTTAATTATTCTTTGTGGATTTTTTTTTTTCTGGAATGTTAACATGACTTCCAGCTGTTTGGTTATTGTGTGTAATTATGTGTCTGAATATTTTTTGTCATATGAGGTTTTGGTGTTGACGATGGTACAGGTTGTATACGTGTGTGTATATATTCATCATATAGGCCTATTTTATAATACATGTTTACAGTGCATATATGAAAATTATATTTTAAAACCTATTTATATTGTCTGAGCTGACCTCCATGATGAACTTTTTGAACTGTCATACCTTGTAATTGTGGCTGTACACTCAAAAGTGTGCCAACAGTTTGTTATCACCGCAGATGATGTTTCAGAGTTTTTTCAGAGATAGGGTTTGCGGTGGTTCGGGGATTGAAGCACCTCTCTGGGCTTCTCACCCATGGGCTTGTTCTGTGGCTAGTGTTTGACGTGAGACCCAGGCTCGTCGTAGCACATGGTGTAACCAACACGGTGGCTGTGGCTTGACATTTGACCATGACCGAATTATAGGGCTCCCCGTCTCTGGTTGCCGGCTGGAATTACACAGGCTTGGCATTGAACCAGACGTGCACTTGAGTGGCAGCAAATTGCTGGTATGCTTGTTGTGCCGTGTGTCCCCCCAGCTCGGGCGGGCTGGTTGAAAACACGAGATTAGAGAGGAAAACAAAAGTGAGGCGCGCCGGTGCATTTGATACAGCAACAAATATGGCATGCATGTTTCATGTCGTGAAATGGAGACTGGGCCTGGTTTGTGAGCTCACTCGACAGTCGAGCTCTTCTGATGCAATAACTGCTCCATTTACCAATGTAACAATGCCATTGCCATGTTTCATTGCTGTCTAGCTGCTGGAATGTTTTGGTGATGAGAGACTCACTTTAGGAGACAGATCTTGCAATTGTTGCTACAATAAACGGAGCCTTGGAAAGAAAAGGGTGTAGTTTGAGAGAAATGTTGTGTATCCAACTTGACAATTATAGCTGCTCATGGATGTGCCGATGTGTCAAGAGTGGCTGGCTTTTGTTACATGAGAATGAAATATAAAATGTAGAGTAAATTCCATAAAACATGTTACTAGATGTAATTTGCTTCTGCAGAGCCCTTCCGACTTTTCATGAAATTAATCTTGATAATATAATGATCTAAAGGATCACCGTGTTTAACATGATAAAGGTATGATGCTCTAAGAAGCAAAAAGATGTAAAAAGATATTTTAAGTCTAATTACTACATAGTACTGAATCAACCTGGTATAGTAAATTACATTTGTAACAATTCTGTTTTCTCTTTGGTTTGCCAGTTCTTACTTTCAGGGGTTATTTTTTTTTTTGCACTATTTTAGGAGGAGCCATCCAGATAGAATGGAAGAAGAATACCTCAATGCTGTATATGTATTTCTTTCTCTAAGTATACATGTACAGTATTCATTTCATACTTTATAGTAGACAATAATATATATCGTTTGCTGAGAATAAGAAGGGCTTTATTGCATTTTTTTTTTTTTTGGGAGGGGCACTCAGTTATTGGTATCATGTTGCAGAGTTTTATTTCTTCATTATGGTATCAATTTTAAATTATTTTCATATTCAGTAAAATGTTAAAGGTTAAAACCACAAGGGTGCTATTTTACCATATATTTGGGACAATGCTTTTAAATCTACCCACTTTTTAATTTCTTTTCCTTTTTTGCCAAATCTTAGAATGTGATAAGCGCTCTTCTTGTTCTCAGCTGATGATATGTCCATAGATGGAAATATGGTGGTAACTATTGCAGTGAGTGAATCAATGGTAATAGAAAAAACATAGAAATACAGAGTTGAGTTTTGTTGAGTTTAAGTTTATTTTATTTTGCCATGGTACACTCACTTCAGCCAATGGCTGTTCTTCTGTAAGTCTGTGATGTTAAAAAGATTTTGATTTTGATTTTGAGTGAAGCAAACAGAAAAGCAATATTCATAAGTATAGAAACAAACAAAAGGAAAGTAAACCAGTTATGAATTAAACTCAACTCAACACAATCAGAAGAAAAAAACAATATGATCATGCAGTTCAGTGCCGTAGATTTCAATGTAATATGTATTTTGTATTTAAAGATAAAGAAAGATGTTGCTTTATAAAGGAGAAATATTATTTGATGTATGGATTGATATGCAAAGTTTATACATTGTAGGTAACTATGGATTATTACATTCAGGAGAAATCACTCTACTACATCCGGTGTATATTTCATTTCTTTAGGTATCATACTCAGACGTGTTTTTGCAATCAGTTATTGCTCACATACAATTGTATCGAGTGTAATGCATACACGGGTGAACACCGTGTTTGCAGGTCTACATCTTTTTATGGAAACTTTCATTTCTTTTTCCCCCTTTTTTAATGTGTTTATGTTTGTGTGCATTTTTTCCTCTTCTTTTTTTTTTTTTCTGCCTTCCGACATGCAATGCAACTCGCATCAGGCCCAGCACATATTGATTCACCTGGGGGTGTGTTTGCAAGAAACTTAATTTCAAACATCACATCCAATCATGGAGTGTGTTTGATGCGGAAACAGTGTAGACTGCCACCTGACCAGATCCTTGGATCACATTTTTATTTCTCTTTTGTTGTGTTGGTATTTTTATTTTATAGGTTCTTTATTTATTTATTTATTTCAATATTTTTTAGCAGGGTAGCCCTTTCATTTGGTTAACTGTTCTATCAAGGGGCCCTGCTCACATTATGTACAGATAAAATGTAATGAACATCAAAACAAAGTACACACAATAAAATAGCCTACATTACAAATCAATCACATTTACTCCAAAACAAAAATACAAAGAAACTTAAACACTACCAGGTTCTACCTTCTTGGCTGCTTAATACACATATATGGATGCTATAAAGTATAATATAATATAATATATTTATTTCTAGTTAGTGTATGCACTTTTAGATGTGAATATACACATTGTATGACGTGTACATTGTATGTGAGTGTGTGTGTGTGTGCACCTGTATATGCTTCTGTAATTTGCTAGGTATGTTCAAAGTGTTTGATATGATTTTCATGTCTGTTCGACTGTGATATATCTGTTACATTGTTTTACATGTATGCACCCTCCACTGTAGAAGCCTATGTGGGCAGAACCCAAATGAATGCATGCAGTGTATGGTACATCTTACTTCTGTGTTTTGAAGTGCTGATCCTTTTATAAGTCTGCAAGGTTCTTCTATTGTAGCCCTCTTTTTGTGTTCAAGGCTCCACAGTATACATCAAAGTGTGCAAATTTGGCCTTCGGTATAAGAAAAACATATCTCATGACATATTTTTACTTCAAGTTCCAAAGCTATGTGATGTGAGGACTCTCAAGTACTTTTTGAACTTCTTTGTATTTTCATATATGGTATATGTACATGCATATACAGTGTATGTGCTCAAAATGTCATTCAGGTGCATATGGGCAAATGAAAGTCAGGAAACTCAGGAAACTCTGACAACATGACATGTGTGAAAAATGTGTTTTTGTCTTTCCAAGCACATTGTTTTAGCTTATTTCAGATCGACATATCATGCTAGTGATGACTGCCAGGTGTGTGGTACTCCCTTTGAAAGATGTAGCAACTATGCATAGCTGCAGTTTAGCCTGTGTTTGTTACAAAAGAGAATGAATATTTTTTTTCAACCTGAGAGAGTCTTTGATATTAATAGCAGTATGATATCATCTTCAGGTAAAAAAATAAATAAATAATAATGATTAAAAAAATAAAATAAAATGATTGTAGCAAAGTGTAGTAGCACTGTTTTATTAAAGCAAAAATTAGGTATTTATTCATCTGTACTTTAATATTATGTATTTTTTGTATTTTTGCCATTACCGTAGGTTCCTTATCGCTGTTTCGTCTGTAAGAAGAGAGTGCTGAACAAGGGGCGACAGTCCCACCGGCTCCTGTGCGCCGATAGTGTGCTACGCCCGCCAAGATCAACGGTTTGATGTGACTTCACATCGGTTTTGCCGTCAGACTGTCTAGTAGTCCCAGTCTGGAGGAACTCCTGAATTGGGTCTCACTGTACCCTGCTTCCATTGCCGTTCTGCCTCCTCCCCTCCCCCGTTGCTCGTCATGTGCGATTCCACAATGTCATCCCTGGATTCAGCTGTGATGATGGGTAAGATATCCAGAGGAACTGGTGTGCCCCACTTTGCTAGTTGTCTTAGAAGTGTTTATCTGTTTTCCTGGAATTATAGCAGCGTTAAAAAAAAGAAAAAGAAAAAAAAATCAAACTTTTTCAAGTGTACAATATGCTGAAGTCGTAGCAGAGTTGAATTTTTACCTACTTCTGTACCCTAAGTTATCATTTCACATGTATTATAACCAAGGCTGCACACTGGCACTGGTCGGACGGTGCCTGACCAGTAAAAATCACTGTCGGACCAGTAACTTTTTTCAGGAATGGACCGGTTAAACATGGAAAAATTGGGTACCTACTGATCTGACAGGCAGGTCGGACCAGTCGAAAAAATGGGTTAGCGTGCAGCCCTGTTATAACTATATTGCAGTGTGCATTTTAAAACATCTTTTTTTTTTCTTTGTTTGTTTTTTTTTGTAAATGCCATTTGACATCCTTTTTGGGGAAAAAGCAGAGGAAATCCTCATTGTGTTACAGAGATTACATTGTTCCTGCTTGAAGCTCTGTGGTGAGTGCTTGTGAAAAAGAGAGAGTAAACAGCAAAGAAAAAGAAAGAATAGGAAAAAAATTGGCTTGCAATGAATCACTCCTGTGTAAAGACTTCTTCATGCAATATGCAGGACAGTTTCAACGATCATATTTCATGCATGCACCTTCAAGTGCCCATCATTCAAAGTACTACATACAAGCTGACATACTCATGAATGATGGAACCCGTAATGTGGAGATTAAAGGAGAACAAGGCCTGAATCAAAATCAAGCAAGTTAAAAAGCAGAAAACTATTAGATCATCATATCCGAGAAAATTGATTGATAATATGAACTTGGCAGGTACTAGGAAAGTCACAGTCATTGGAAAATTCATGGTGTGTCTTGTTCATAATCATTATGGCTATAACTCAACTGATTTCACATTATCTCAAATTACACAGAGCAAAATATATTGTGGACATACTGCCTAATGGGTAAAAACAATTCCCTGATATTGAATTTGACATTAACCCATAAGTAACTGAAATGCCTGGGAATGCCCAAAACCACCTGAAACCGCCCGTCTTATTACTCCCTAAGCTGCCAAAAACCACCCGTCCATTTTTTGAATGCTCTATAATGTTTTTGTGTTCAAATGGAATAATTACATAATGTAATTTGAAAGAGGTCAAAGATCAGCAAAAGTATGTCAGAATTATATCGGTGACACACTATTCTCTCGATAAAGTCATAATAGGCTTTTAAATAAACATATCTTACAATAGACAAAAAAAAAAAAACCAAACCAACAACAACAACAACAACATACAGTGAGCTATTTTACATCATTTAGAAAATTGTCAAAATGAGAGCAATATTGCTGTACTTTCAACGGAACTGTAGCCATTATGTACAGAATCGTCAGTTGCTAAAGGGTTAACTTACGGCAGACTTGGTGTTTTTGTCCATCAAACAACAAAGACTACTGTGCAAGTGTTGTTTTGATAACCTGATCTGAATGCCTTTCCAGAAAAGGCTATGAGGATACAGGAGTACCATAGGAGATTACAAATTGATATTCAAGTAGTTATAATATACCTCATTTGATGAATCCTTGATTCTGATTGGTTGAAATTGGGTGCTTTCAAACAATTGCCTTCATCCCCATGGTACCGAATTGCCCCCTTGCGTTATAGCTTTACGTATGTATCACTGTAAACCCTTGGTTTCTCCAGTGCGAGAGGTGACTCTTTCTGACACGATTGCCGTTCAAACCGCGGGGCAATGATATCAGCATTGCCCCACAATACGGACAATATCTGTTTTCTAGCTGTCTTTGTAATATCTTGTACAGTTTTATTCAGATTTTACCTACCTGTCCCTTTGTCTCAGTGCTTTACTTGAGCAGCTTTCCCCAAAGGGAATGATGTTCTTCTTTAGATCTTTGTATAAGTTCACTTTCATATGTACACATACGCATGGATTGAGTTAATGCAGTGATATCCATAGAACATATCATTGAAAGTTTGAGGAAAATCAGACAATCCGTTCACAAGTTATGAATTTTGAACATTTCTGTGCTGTCACTACTGGATGAGAACACTGCTACAGTGTATGATGTCATATGCATCTATGAATCGAATGATATGAGGAAAATATTAAGAGAACTCTAAAAAGAAAAATATATTTTTTGTGTGCAAAAAGTCGCATCTTTAGGGTGGTATTAATTCTCTCAATTCATGTGTATATTAATGTGTACTTGTCCTTTAAGGTTCTAACTAATGGATATTATTTCTCTAACTCTAACTCACAGGCTTTTATATGGTTTCTTTTATTACATGCTCAAGAAACAAAATAAATGATATGCATGTAGTTTTTTAGGTATTTTTCAGATTTCCTCATCCTTCAATTTTCCCAAGAGATATTTACAAAGAAATTGATATTGTGTTTGAAAATTTTTGTCATATGAATTATATCTGCCACAATATCTAAAACTAGATTTAAAAAAAAAAATTATCACCCAACTTCAAAGTATGACACCTCAACATAACAACATTATCTACGTTTTATGTTTGTTGTAGACATCCATAATTTGCATTTCAATATTCATTCAAAAACAACTCAGTATGCACATAAGAGTTCTCTTGTCATTTTCTATTTTCTACATTAATGAATTAGATATATTTGTAACAAGATTAACATCTCAAAAATATGCACTATTAGCAGTAAAAATAAGAATAAAAACTGAAATGAAGTTTGTCAAGAAAAAAATACACTACTTGATTGTAATATGCTGACCCTGACATACACTTGTGTTTAGACTTCTGTGGATACTCCTAAAAATGTTAGATCTTGAAAAGTTGCTTGAATTCTGTTCATCAGAGGATTATTTAGAAACTTGTACAGCTATGTATTTTATCAACATTTTGTCTGTATGTCATTTCTTTATTAACTGGATTTGAACATTTAATTACTACCAGAATATTGTCATATAAACTGTGAAGGTAACTCTCTATTAAACAGAGTGTCATCTTTTTAGTGGAATCTATGCCATTGGCTCTTGAATGTATGTATGATTTCATAAGATATCTGGTAAAAATAAGGTATTTGATATATGACATTACCATGACTTGTTAAGTTACACTATTTTTGTCATATGACAAAATTATGCAGGCATCATTTTCATGTGATCAAAAACAAAACAAATAAAATATTTGATTATGTAGTTACATGTACATGTGTCTGCGTACATTTGCAGTTAAATTACATGAGATTGTAGGTTTCATAAAGACTTAACAACAACAGCAAAGCATTAATGGCAGCAAGCCGCCTTGTGCAAATAAACAATATGAGGACTGCGTCAGAAAAAATTGACATGTAGGAGCTGTACAAGATGACTGAAACAACATGTCAGACACACATAAAAATAAGACCTTGGATTGTCATGTTCTGTTAGCTTAAACTTCTCCCATTTTTATTTGCCATACTAGAGAAATTGTACTGATTTTAATGAATGTGAACACTTCGTAAAATGATTTTCTTAGAGAATGTCTGATATTGAATACATGGCATTGTGATTAATGCCAAGACTGAGAGTAGTCTACACTTTTAATGTGGGTTACCATTTGTATGAGCAGCATGTTAGACACATGCATTAGAGCTGTAAAAGAGAGGAAAGAGTATACAAATGCAAATTGAAAAAAAGAAAAAAGAAAGAAGGACAAATTTGGGAGTGACATTTAAAATAATTTTAAGAAGGAAATGTACATACACATTGTAGCAGGTATGTCTGACTGCGATAAATATGTTCAGGCTCAGTACATGCGTAGGAGGCTCATGTGGTTTGCCTAATAGGACAGAATTGTACTGTGGTGTGTTATAATGTCTGATCATGTGTGAAATGCATCGTGGCAGCTTCTACTTTTTCACGAGCTGTTATCCGCTAATGCTCTTGACAATTTTGTGCTTTTAAATGTTTGATTAATGCAAAGGAGATCTACACATTTTTATTATTTATTCTTGCTGTTGATTTCAATTCATGGTGATTGATTATCCACACTTGGCTGCTTTACAGGCTGTGCAATATTAATGGAAACTCTAATTTCTCTATAGACTATAAAGCTCATGACAGTGTGTAGTGTGTCTGCCCCAAGTAAACTGAGCGAATTGTTAGGCCTATATTTGCCGTGATGTTCATCATTTTATTTTGTAGCTAAGAAAAAAAAATGCAGCGAAACACCTATATTCTACCCTTTCAGATGTTATGTAGAATAAGGCCCTGTGTGCCTGTAGCAGTTTATTTTCAGAAATATATAAATTGCTCAGGCAATTATACCTGTCACCAAGGTAACGAGAGATATTCTGATGCAAAGTATGATTATTGATATTTATGTCGGCTTTTTCTTGTCTTTTATTCTTTAAAGGTCCAGTTTACCTTTGGGAGCAGTGATTTAAAAAATGTTCAAGATATCACATTTGATTCATATGTGTAGGTCTGTTGTATCATAAAACATCCTACCATATGAAATATTTGCCATAAAACCTAAAATATAAGGAGATATCAGGGTTTTTCTCAATAAACCGTAACTGTACACGGTTTAGTCTGGAAACATTTTTATTATAACTATTGTTCACATTTTGTGTATTTAACAACACTTAACATCGATTATACGGATTCAAATTTCGACAGTGGTTGTTTCTATCCCTAACTCACATTTTAGAACTATTTTAAAGCACTAATGCTTTCATCTGCAAATGGTAAATTATGCCTTTAAGCTACTCTTCAGCTGTGGTGTGTTGCCATTCATTCAGATTGACTTTGTCTTTGCAAAAGTTTCCTTTTTTGAATTTTAGTACAAAGGAAAATGGAGGGATTACTGTTGATATCCAGATATCTGTTATTTTAAAGTCAAGTAGCTATCTGAATGAAGTAAGTTCCTGGATATATAATACTCACTGATGTCAGAGGTTGTATTCAGTCATTCTTCAAGTCAATAATGGGTGTCCCAGTTTTAGAGAATATCAAGTCCCATCTGGAGGAGAAACAAATGAAATCTTATCCCTACCATGACCCACATTCCTCCTTACAGTCATGCTGCTTTAGCCGCACTGAGTGTAGTCAAATGTCAGGGTAGTGGTCAGTGGCATGGTGTAGTCAAAATAGACATCATTTAAGATGGATCCTGTCCCCAAAAGAAAATGAAGAAGAAAAAAAAGAACAAAAAAGGGAGAGTCACAGATCATTGTGTTCATAGGACTCATAGTGACTGGTCCAAAGTTATGAATACATATATTGATATATATATATACACCCTTTATATATATATATATATATATTATATATATATACATATATATTTTGCTTGTTTGTTTGTTTGTTTGTTTGTTTATGTTTTTCCTAGGGACTGATCACCATGTGTTTCTGCACCTGAGGGTAGGAATGCAATCATCCTGCTCACATTTATATGAAATTATGTTGTGCTCATGAATTTCCACAAGAGTAATTCACAGAGATTCATGCTCTTGGCCATTTTCCTATCAATCAATCAATTAAGTTTCTATTTCATTTCCAGATAGGAATACATTCAGAGAAACTAATTGAAGGAAACTCCAATGATGCAACCCATATTTGACATGATTGCAAATAAAAAAGTGAGGACTTCAATGTGATTTTGATGCATGTGATATAATGAATGGCACAATACAAAATGTATGTGCACATGCAGAGAAGTTGATTTTGCATGTTAAATGTTGAATGTGTTGGAGGTTGGAATGTGTTATGCACATCTTTAATAAAAAAAAAAAAAATGTGTGAAGTTCAGTAGAAGTTTGTTCACAATTGCTGGAGCATCCTCCACGTTCTGTTCACACATGGAATAAATGGTTAGGGGACTGCCCTAGGCAGTAGTGTGAGACCTATAAATTTTGTAATGAATAAAATGTGGCTGTGGCTGTGGCTGCTACAGCCCCTAGGACGTGTGAAGAGTTTAAATGCAGAAAGCGATATAACCGTTTTTCTCAACTTGAGATACAATATTTTAAATTGAATCTGTTGAAAAGCAAAGTAAAAGGATTAAAATGTATGTGATAGTTTTGATGATATTTTCTCACAGATATTTTGTGTAATTTAATGTGCATCATTGTAAAGATTTTATTTTCCTCTATTTGATGTTGACCTTACTTAAAAAAAAAAAAAAAAACTTTGAAAATGGCATTTATCTGTTTGTGCCTTCAGACACTTCATGCATACAATGCACTTTCACACATGCGGCAAAACGGGCGGACAGAAAACACATGGTGCTTTTATTTTTTTTGTTGATTAAATGATTTTAATAAAACTATTGTTAACATTTTGTAAATACGTAACAATGATTATACTGATTAACACTCCTATATAAGTTGTTTCTATCCCTAACTCACATCTAGAACTACTTTGAAGCACTAAAACTGTTTTTTTTTTTCATCTACAAATGGTAAATAGTGGCTTTAAATTTCTCTCTTAAACTCATTCCCCCTATAGGCCTACCATTTTGCTTTTTCAATAATCAAGAATTGTTTCTTTGAAACCAGAAAAGATAAGATGTATGTGCAACATATATATATGTACTTTCGTTCAACTTTTTCATCCTCTCAAAATGTGTTGGATATCATGAAAGAAGAAAAACAAAACAGAAAACTGGATTATACCCTTGACCACTTTTGTTTCATCAGACATCCGCTATGAAAAAAAGAAAGAAAAGATAAACCGCAGCAAAAACAAGAAAAGTACAAATCCATGAAAGGAGTGTGAGCTCTTCATTGCAGCAGTAGGTATTATGACCAAAAATGCATCAAATTCAAGGTCAAACATTTTCAATTTGTCTTTGAGTGTAGTAATTCCATTCATACAAGATCTAAACCAGACAAGAGCTGACTGAAGCATGGCCTTGATGTATGTAATGCAGACATGCAGATAAATACATATGTATTTAGAGTGAAAACACTTTTGAAATGAAACTGCAACTCAATCTGAGTGCTAACCGAATATGTAGAATTGTTGAAAATGATGTAGGCCTACTTTGCAAATTTGTGATAATATAAAAAATTACATTGATTTGATTTGATTTGATTTGATTTCTGAATTTCTTTTTTTTTTATATACGTAAATGTAATACAAAGTCAATTGAACGAACTAATTGAGCACAGTATAATTTGAATTTGACAGTTAAAACAATCAATGATAAATTCAAATGTCCAACGTTTCTTCTAACACAGTGCAAAATGAAGACAAACAGGCATTATTTTATGCATATATTTTTGCAAACATAGACACATTGTCTCTGTTAGATGCAAAATTTCTAATATATGGAAAGACAGAAAGAAATGCACTGTACTTTCTGGCCCGACAACACACTGGCGAAATTCTACATCAGATGTTACTGTTGTAGGAGAAGCTTGGAAAAATAGGTTGGATGGAGGGAGTTTGCAAACTTTCTTTGCACTTGCTCAAATCTGTAGTTCAATTTTATTCAAAGCAGAATCATCTCCTTCACACAGAATGAAATAGTTTCCAGATTATTAATGGAAGTACTGATGAATGAGGAAAGTCTGCCTTGACAGGCTGGCTTGTATATGTGGCCTATTATTTATTGCACTCCTACCAAAATAAATCATTCCACCCTGTCTGCCAATAACACTTTGGCCCTCCTCAGATCAATACACGAAGAGCAATTCATCAAATGTAATGCTGTTTGGCCTGCCACCATGTGGCTTCATGTTCCCATCACAATTATAATGTTCTTGTTACTCCACCAGTGTGTGGCGCTTAATTGCATACCCTGCCCTCTAGGGCCATTTGCAGAAAGTGCAGGCTCGCCTGTGGATTACATCAGCTTGTAGCAACTCAGAAGAGACATAGAATATAAAGAGAGAAAGAGAGGGAATGATAGTTCCTTTTAGATGGAAAGGAAAAGAGTGGGATAAAATTGATGCGAGTAGCTGCAATTATTCACGTGTGGGACAGAGTATCGGGAGTGTGTCCGTGTTACAAGGTCAGTGCAACTGACACCTGCGTACTTTCGAAATCAGTTTTTGTTGAGGAACTCTCGAAAGGTATTAGCACTCTTTCACCGGGGGTTTTGCAATGAAATTCCACCTGAAGTTGGCATTAATGAAGTTTTGGATGGAATTTTAGAGCACTCTGTGGTAGGTGGATGAAAAATAAAAACATTCCTTGTTTTTGTTCAGCATTATTGAAACAAGAGCAAGGTAGTATCTGTGAAATCGTGGGAGTCACAATCTTACATTAATAAGGATAGTTATAATGAGTGAGTAAAAGGCCCTATTTGGTATGCAAGCGAATAGAATTTCGACAAGTGAATAAGTTTGGAGCCACAAGTTCAATGTGTAGAGGCCTACATATAGGGGCCTATGTCAAACATTTTTCTTTTGAGAAAATATGGCTAGTTGCACATCATGGTTTTGAAAATATTCATTTTTTTGGGGGGAGGGGGGGGGGAGATTGGGTATACCATGCAATCAACAAACATGTAGATATTTGTTCAGAACAAATTTCAGCCAATTTTTCATGTAACCAGAATTATGATGTGTCAACCTACAATTGTGTTGTTGGTTGTTCCTGTATCTCAATGCACAGTGGAAGAGGTGAAAGTCAGTGACTTAGACGAAGGGGGGGGGGGGGGGGGGGGCAGGGGAGATGGGTCCTTCATGGCGAAATATGTTACACTTACATTGACAGAAGTTGCTGGAGGCGATGCGAGAGTGGAATGTCATGGGGTGGCCCATGAGCATCAGAAGTGTTGTCCTGAAATTCTAGGATGTTCTTGTCAAATTCAGTCACCCCAATGACCCCGTGAGAAGTTGTCATGATCTTGTTTAATGTGAACCTAACAGATTCTGGCAGTCTGTTGCACTTTTCAACTGGGATCGGAGAAAAGAGGGAGAAGGAGGGGAGGAAGGGGGGCCCCAAAAAAAAAGAAGAAGAAGAAGAAAAAAAAAAGCAACAACAAAAAAATGCTTTAAGCAGTGACTGGCCAGAAATGCAAATAAAACATGTAAATAAATAAAATGGTGCGTATCTAATGCAGACTTTCTGAATTGAGTCCAAAGGCATAGGATGCTACAGGAAATCTAGTGCCCAAATCACCCAATGCTAACCTCCATTCGAAGCCGAGCTTGTGTCATTGGATACTGCATGACCTTTGTATCTAGGTTATTAGTTATCCCTCTGTGTATCTCCTCTTCTTTTCTTTCTTTTTATATTTTAAGAAGAAAGGATTGTTAAGACTTGTGGTCATATTCTGGAAAGATCGCAGTCCAGCTTGTTGATGTGATGACAGCACCTTTCTTTGGTAAAGCTTTGAAATCTTCATGGGACAGACGTCAGAAGCATCAGGATGGAACGCTCATCACAAAAATGCTGATTTGATTTCTGAGCTCATCCGGCAAATAAGGTGTGATCAGGCTGATACTGCTGAAGAATTGTGCCCCCATCCATTTGCTCTCTGTGGTGCTCTGTGGTGCTCTGTGTGGCTTTTTTTTTTCATCCTTTCATAATTTTGGAATTTTTGTATGACAGTCACTTTTTCACCCACTTCAGATTTAGTTTTATTTTATTTAATGAAGCAGGATCAGGATGGAATTTAGAAGTTTAGTGCACAATTGCAACATCGTAAATGATCCCAAATTCACTGAAATTTGCTGAAATAGATTTCTCCAAAATTTTATGAGATGTTATGATTTTCATTTTTTCTTACATTCTTAGATTGCTTTAATTCAAATTATTTTATATGTTGGGCCTAGTCATGTAAGTTAACTCACTTTCTCAACGTTCTTCTTCAAGGTTTTTCTTAAATTTTTTATTAAGCAATATAGGGAGATTTTTCAAGCTTTCATATTTTTTACCCATTTCTGACTTTCTGTGTCATATCACATTATATCACTTCTGTGACTAGTACTATTAAATAGTGCTTGTATGGAGACAATGATGAAAAATTAATTTGACTATGAATTACGTTTTCCTATAGGAGTAACTGAAACACCTGTAGGCTTATGGTATCTTCTGAGGCCCCTAAATCTTTTTCTTTTTTAATTATCAAGACATCTGTATGATTGAATAAAGATTCAGCTTAGCTACTTAAACATTTGCAGTGACAATTATAATGTCTGTAGATGTTCCCCTTTGTAGTCTTTACTCCAGCTAATCCATGGTTTGCCTTCTGTGCCAATGTTGACATTCACTAATATGCTGTTTGTGGCCATTTGGTGCCAATCTCCTTTCCTGAAGCTATCTATTACTGAAATATGATCTTTTGATTCCCGCTAATCCCTATTGTATGGCAGTAGTCATCTTGTTGGGACTCTCACGTAGTTTTACAAGACCTTGAAACTGGCTTGATGAATTTGGATTACAGTCAAGTTTAGGGGGGAATCCGCCAAATTCTTCTTGTTGCAAAGCATTTATTATGTATCTGTAGAGAGACAAATGAAATATGAAATGTTGATAAATTTGCAAGCTATGACTTTATGGTGGAATATACTGTCTTATACACAATATACATATAGAATACTGTAGGGGGATGATTAAATAAGGGGACAGCAGAACTGGGCATTAATGAGGTTTAGGATGGGATCTGCCGTGTGGAGAAGTACATCGATCCTCACACCCTGCCCGCTAACATAGACACAAACCGCCATGCTCTTCAATTACCAACCTTCTCAACCTTCTCAGTCGCTTAACAAGAGGAACATCGCTGTGGACAGCCTTCCTTCCGCCGATCCAAGCCGAAACGGCCGCGGCCAATTATCCTCAGCAGTGCAGAGAGTGTGCCGACATTCATACCATCTGCATTTTTTTGTTGTTGCCAAGTTCTTGATGGTATCTTACTCCTGTTTCACCCTCCCCTCCCTCCATAGTCAAATGTGGGATAGGAGGCTTTGTCTAAACAAATTGTGGCATTCTAGAAAAAATATTTTGAAAAAGATACAAAAACATACATAATGAGATAATTGAGATGAACACTCGGGTCCTGCTACATAGAAAAGGCTTACTAATTGTAAGTCAAAGATTTAGTCTTCAGCTGAGTTGACTCGAGTAGAGGTGAAAACGTGCTTATTTTTTTAAGTTGTCAGTTTGCTAAAGTCAGTAATTGTAATATTGTGATCATGTAATAGGCTGTGAAATGGCTGTTTGGACCTTATGTCCTACTGTTGGTAAACCAAGGAGCAGTTATTGAGAAAATCGCCTACCTAGTAGGCGATTTTAGATGTCCCCTTTTGCAATCATATTTGTGGGTTTTGTGTGTGTGTGTGTGTGTGTGTGTGTGTGTGTTGTTGTTTTGTTGTTTTTTTGTCTCTGTGCCATGGAAGAATTCTGACAAATTTGCACTTATTTAAAGTGCCCTAACTTTCATGTTTGTGTTTCAAATAAATGATTTAGTTTCTAAAGCAAAACTTAATTAATGAACCATGACATGAATTTAGAATCTTCACTTGTATACTGATTTCAAGAATTACAATTACTTTACTTTATTTGTCCGTATGTACGCAATGCATTTTGTCCAGTCTGACAGCTTCTGTCTAGTGCATCTTTAAAAAAAACCCCAAAAGTTTGTAGAATAGTGCAATGCAGATGTTGTTGTTTCATGTCTATAGCAGTTTGTGCACCATGTGTATAAGTCAATTCAACATCTAATCATATTATTAGTCCTTAATTGCCATGAAGGAGTGATGCCGTGATGAGACTGACCTAATTACTCCGCCGCTCTGCTGTAAGGTCGTATGGGCCCAGTTTTGCGAGTCGTTTGTGACATGCAGGGCTTCCATTTTCTCATCACGGCGCATAGACCGAACACCTAATGAAGGTCGTGAGGGAAAAGGGTTGGTTGCCAAACGCCAATACAAGCTTGAATGATTGGATTGGACATTGTGCGCTGTGAAGAATGCCTCCACTGTTTACTGGAGAGATCTAATTAAAGCAGAATGTACCCTCTAGGAGAGATTTCTATTACATGAAACATAAGCCACAAATTTGTTTGAAACCAATTGAAAATGGCCAATATCAGTGATATTACTATTCAAACTTGGTATTAAAAATCATCTCTCACACTATTATGTTAATGAACTTCTTTGATAAATTAGTCATATATCAGTCTTCTTGGTCTAGTAACTAAAATGTTGCTGATGCAGTGCCTCTACTCTACTTTTACATGTAGTATAGTGTCTCTTTAAAGTTCATATGCGTTTTGCAACCCTGAAAAGTAATTCATTTCATAAGCTGGTATATTGTACAGGTAGGTAATTCAGACCTTCTTCAGAATAATAAAACTGGAAACTTCTTTGTGATTGATGGGAAGCAATACTGTAGATTTCCATGAATTTATTTGCATCCCCTCCCCCCACCAAAAAAAAAAAAAAAATAAATAAATAAAAAAAATCCAGCTGTTATTCTCGGAACAAAAGGGGGGCATATCTTTAGTAACATTTGGTTTTCCTATTGAATTCATTGGACCCCCCCCCCCCCCCGACAAAAAAAAAAAAAAAAAAAAAAGGACAATGTATAATGACCATTATATATTTTGGATAAAAAATGAATCCTCTAGTGACTGGTTGAAAGAGTTCCATGGGATTGTAGGTATTTTAACTATTTCGGAATGTTGGCCTGTTTTGACACTCCATGGACCTTGGTGTTTCCAAAAATACTATTCTCTTTGGGGCGTGGCCCACAGTGAACAGTACTATTTGAGTCACCTCTGCCCATAGTTTTAACAGGGAAGTGGGAAGGGCAAAGTATAGTATACTGTATTTGGGTGGAGTAGTAATTACTGCTGTACAAAGAGATATTTCACATGTATACAAGCATTTGTAAAGACAGCACATCCTATGATGGAGATGACATTTTGCTCCTTGTAGCAATTTTAAGAAAATAGAATATTTGATCTTGGCCCAGAAGAAAAAATTAAAACATCTCTACTAGAGATAATACTGTTAGGCAATTTTGTATGACAAGATGTTTGTTTTCAGGTCTTCCTTGCACTCCATGTAAAATGATTTCACAACTTGCCCCAATTTAAGTAAGTTTCACTGATTTCTGCCATTGAATTCCATTTCTCAATATGTTCTTCAGTAGTTTCATGAACAAGGCATTACAACTTTTATCTAGTTACTCACTATTTTAGATCTGTGTATTTCTCTTTTTTTTTTTTTTGAGGTTTGAGCTCAATGTAAGAGTCTATGACCTTGTTCTTGTCTAATATTGATACTGATTGTTGGAAAGCCAAATTTTGGTTAATTTTTTATTCTCAGCTTTCACATATCACTGTCTAATTCAATGGTAGCAATTCCATATCATGTATCTGACGCTTCTACAGCTCTCTTGTTTGTCTTTTGATTAAATAATTGTTTGAAAAAAAATAAAAGGCTACATGGGGGATTTGAAAATATTTTTTTCTTCCTTTTGATGAGCTTGTCAAGCTTAAAATGAACCAAGAACAACTAAATAGTTGAAAATAAATCTCTGATGCAAAAGTGTTCAAACTGAAGTTATACCACACTGTGCATGATTGTCGTGCTTTTTCTCCTTACTTGTATTTACATTCTGTACAGTAGTTGTTTACAGAATTTTTTTTTTGTATGAGATCTAGAGGGAAGTGAATGGAAGGGAACTCAATATAGTGCTGACTCCTAATAGAATTATCCCCTAAATCAAACTAAGATGACATCAGATGCTGATGTTCTCTTTTCCTGCACAAAACCAGCCGTGCTCGAGATAAGTCCCTTTTCTAGTACAGCAGCTGTCAACACTGGAGAGGCATTGGCCAGAAGAGGGATGATATAGAATTAGAATAGTATCATCGGTGTTTTTCTGTCAAGTGGTCATTAAACAAAAAAAGAAGGGAGGCCTGCACAGTCGTGTCAGCTTGTATCCTGCACTGGCTTCCTTTTGTTGGCCTCTGGACAGGTTTGAAAACATGAATGTATGATAAATAGCAACCAAACAACAAACAAAAGAACACTGTGCCTGAAAAGTTTCTGATCGGCTGTGTAATGAGCGCAAGTTCCCAAACTTAGATTAAAGAATGAGATAGAGAAAGTAATGAAGAACATAGAAAACAACAAGAGGAAGGATTGATTGAAAAGGGGGGAAAAACCGTGTGTTGCTTGTTCCCTAGATAGCGAGAGAGGTTCGAGATGGCCCCCCTCAAATATCACTTCTTAGTCATGCTCCTAAGTGTTGTGGTAATAGTTGTGGAGCTGTCAGGATCCTGTCACATCCCGTTAACAAGCCACGGGCTGCTGTCATGACACTGATGGATTCTGATGGATCGTGTCATTTCCAATCAGCCCTTAATTTTACGGACGTGGATTAATCTCTAGGTCTATTTTTGAGGATGGAGGGGGAAAGGGGGGGGGGGGAGATGCAATGTCTGGAAGATATTGTCGGGAGAATGACAAATAGTGCACGAAAAAGAGAAAAGCGTATCCCTTAGACAATTGAAAAAATGCTGCATTTAATATGATGAGCGTGACACAGATGTTAGTCTGTGGCCGGCTGTGTCATGCTGGTGAGTTCATTGCACATTAATTGCCAACATGATGTCATTCTTACGTTAAACCGTGATTGGACCATTCAGGGAGTTCTTGGTAAGTGATGTGTCCACCGAAGATACTGGATAAGAAGTGACCTTACATCCTTTCCTCCCTTGTCCCCTAACCTTATTCCTCCCCCCCCCCCCCCCAAAAAAAAAACAAACAAAACAAACAAAAACAAAACAAAACAAAACAAAACAAAACAGAAACCCCCTGATAATATGTCATCATACTTTCTGACAGTGGTTACTTGAAGCATCCCGTCAACTAGGAACATCTGTGCTTGTAATCCTTCTAATTCAAAACAAAGAACGCATGAGTCAATTTTAAGCTTAAGTTACGTGAAGTACGTGTATATGTCACGTTTTGGAATTCTGTGCTAAAAAAAGTAATCAAATTTGCTTCAAAGTTGTTGCTAAGTTTAAATGATAACAAACTGGCACGTACTGCCTTTGTGCTTATGTGGTTTGAGCTGAGTGAAGTCACTTTCATACCAAGTTTTCAGAGGCCAAAGAAAATCAGAGCTGCTTTGCATTGTTCAGTCGTGTTGTATTCAAATCCGTGTTATGAGATTGTTGTGAGGAACAACAAATGTGCATTTTTTTCAAAGTTTTTGAAAATCAAATTGATGTTTTTCCTACCAAAAGGATTTCACAATAAAGCCTAAAATATAAAGAAATATGTCTATTTTTTCTCAAACCATAACTGTAGATGGTTTATTGTAGAAACAGTTTTGTAATAACTATTGTGCACATTTTGTATATTTAAGAATACTTAACATAAATTATACTGATTAACATTTCTACATTGGTTGTTTTTATCCCCAACTCACATTTTAGAACTATTTTGAAGTACTAAAGCTTGGATTTTATTTCATCTGCAGGTGGTAAATAGTGCCTTTAATATTCAGGTTGTTCATAGCGTAGATTGCTTTGTGTTACCTTGTGTTATATAGCTTTGCACAAAACAATGAAGACAGAACCCACCCCATGATTTGTTGCATGTTTTCATGTGACAAAAAGTGGTCATGATTTGAGTTGAACTGTTAGTCATGGATTCTGCCTGCGTGCCACTGGCCTTATTTGTTCCCTGATGTCTATGCAGCTCTCACATATAAAACCACTTAGAATATGGGTCTAAGTACCATGTATCTATGGAACTACAAAGAAGTTGGGGTCAGTATCTTGAGGTTGGTCGGAATTGTTTTTATTACAGGGACTAGTTTTATCAGAACAAATTCTCTTGTCGCAGTTGCAATGGTTTATCTCCTACTCATGGATGTTCAAAGAAAGATATGAAATGAATTGAGGGGGGGGGGGGATGAGGACAA
The DNA here is from genome assembly GCF_964275005.1 of Diadema setosum. Classification (NCBI taxonomy): domain Eukaryota; kingdom Metazoa; phylum Echinodermata; class Echinoidea; order Diadematoida; family Diadematidae; genus Diadema; species Diadema setosum. The sequence continues at coordinate 36,759,983 of NC_092689.1, forward strand.
TCCTTTTCAAACATTAAATACTTATCTTGGACAGTGTTTTCTTTGTCATAGTGACATAGTTGAAATAACTTGTTTTGCTGAAGACTGGTTTGTTATTGTAATTGCTAGTGTTGCAAATATAATATCTGTCTTTATTCCTAAGTGGGTGCTAGAAAATAAAATGAAGTGAGATGAAATGAAGACAGCTTTTTTAAAACATGATGCGAACAGTGACCTCTTTTTTTCTTCATCATTTATAAAACTACTTGCCTTGCTGTAGAAAGTTTTGTTAGTTGAAATATTTTTGTTGCAGGTATGTTCTCTCTCCTCTCCCTTTCAAGTGGCAGCCAAAAGGAATTATGAAAATGTGATCTGACTTTTGAAGACAGATTTTAAACATTGTTTGCTTATCTTGCAAAGTGACCCCTTTTTCTTCCTCTTGTAGTTCAAATGACATACTTTGCCATAGAACAGTTTTCAGTTCTTGAGCAAAAGGCATTACCCCCCCCCCCCCCCCCCGCTCAGTTATCAGTAAAATAATGATTAATGTAATTGTGGTAATTGAGAGTGTCAGAGGAATTACTGTATATGTTGGTTTATTTCCTGGTGTTTTATCTTTGCACATTTTGCAGAGTCGACCAATGTTCACAAAATTAACACTAGTGAAAATATTGCCTCCTGTAACATGCGTGCAAGAAGCATTTACATGCTTTTCTGAGGTGGGGAAATTGATTTTTTCTTCTTTTTTTTTTTAATATCGAAGAGGGAAAATATTTCTTTCCTTGTTCCAAAGATGTAGTTCTTGATTGTGAATTCCACCACTTTCGAAATACCGTGTGTGGCATAAGCAGTTCATACAGTCTTGTAACACAAGGTTTCTGCAAGAACAGTTTCCTTGAATATGGGTTTATACATGTATAGTAAGAACCTTTCTTTTTTTTTTCCTGCAAGTTGGCTGCCTAAGTTTGGAAAAAACAAAACAAAAAACAAAACAAAAAACAAAACATTTACAGATCAGGGAATAATCACACCTCATACATCTGCCATTCAGAGAGACATTTTGCTTATTACACAAGGTAAAAAGTTCACTCTGCTCCAGCCTCGTCTCTCCCCCCCCCACCCCCCCCCCAAAAAAAAAAAAAAAAAATTGTGTCTGCAAAACTTGGCATGGAGAGTGATGGGCTGCTAAGGGGACCCTGAAACCCTGCAGTACACCTGTAGTGCAAAGTAGATGGATAGTATGCTATCTGCAGTGAATTCCCCCTGGCACTGAAGAAATGCCTTCTGCTTTATCCCCTTGTTCAGACGCAAAACGTTTATACCAAAACTTGATAAGAACGACGTATTAAGAATCATCGTATAGCTGACAGTCCATTCAGACGCTAATCTCGACAGTTCGGGAAACATATAGATGCGCAGTTTCCCACTGTGTATGTTGTTGTGGTCATGACGTTGCCACTAGTGAGGGGAATAGGGTCAACTTTCGTCCTCGCTCACATTAAGCCCCGCCCAGTTATACTGTTCTATGGTTGCCATACGTTCAGACGCATCTTATGGACATGATGGAATGCTGATTCGTTGTCGAGTTCTAGTTCAAAACGATGCTCTGACCCTCGTTTCGCCAACACGTCGTTTTGTTATACGTCGTTTCGTTAGTCAGTGTTCAGACGTATAAATTCATAGTGTAGCTATACCATTTGATAAACTTTTTTGTATCAGAATACCCTGAAAGTCAAGACAAGAATTCCTTTGTGATGATCACTAGTAGATATGGAGGGGGGGGGGGGGGGAGGGGTGTACATGGCAATTAGAGATTGATATTTGGATCGCCATCCAAATATCACTAACTTGTTGTGTTAATGCTTGCAAGCCAAAAAATTGTGATTCAGATCACGATCGAAATCTTACTATTTGTGCAATTTTTCCCAAATAATTGCGATGACTTCTCTGCACTGTGTCCTGTCAGAATAGTAATTTGAACATCAGTGTTGTTATTCCCAAAATGCATCAGCTGTTTTCACTGGAGGCTGGGGGGGGGGGGGGGGGCATAATACGGTCCATTTTTCACTGTAGGGAGCCAATTTAACTCATTTCCAGGTGTGAAGTGAAAGTATACATCAAAATTGTACAGTGATGATGTGTGTGGGCTTGCATGTGTTAAGTGTGCAGAAATGCATGAGTGCATGCAATACCATAATTGTGCTACATGCTAGGTAGCTCTCGCAGCTAGGGGTCAATCTGAGGTGACAGGTGTTCCACTTGAGTGGGTTGGTGAGATTTTTGGTCGTCGTCGTATGAACGGCTGTCAGAAATATGGATGTTTTGATTGCGATCATTCACTAGGATTTTTGCTTCGTGTGAACTGTGATCTGAAAAGTGAGAATCCAATCACAGTGCACACCTCACTCCTGTCTGTGGAACGCACCTATTGAACGTGTAGGACAAGGATGCTATGAATGGTGGGAAGGGGTAAAAGGTCACTGACATATGCATTGTTCATAATATCATGTCAAGCAACAAACTGGAAGACACTTTGCATTTTGTGTTAAAGTTCATATTGAAATAGGGAAGGATAGTGCATTTAATCACATTATCTTGATGCGTCATTGGTCTATTAAATTCAAAAAGAAAAAAAAAATTGAAAAGGGGGGGGGGGGGGAGTGTTGGGCTGCCAGAGTTATGACATGGTCTAAGAAGAAATGAATGGAAGGTTGATGATGAGGTGCCCCCCAGATGTTTGCATTTGTGAAGTGTGGGACATTGACTGGAGAATTGGGTGAAGATGTATGGGACCTGACAGAAACCAAGACACAAATAGCCGCGGAAGCGTTTACGATATGTCGAACAAGAGTTGCTGGGAAAACAACGGTGAGGAAAACAGGAAAATGTTCATGTTTGAGCGAGTTTGCCAAGATGTGGTGAATTACAGACCTACTCCGAAGTAGGAAACCCCTGTAATTGTCTGCAGGCTCTCCAGCAATCCTCAATAGTCTTCCAGCTGATTCGCGCTGACAAGCGACATAATTTCTTGCAAGTTTCCCCCGTCTCTCCATGGAGGAAGATGCGGAATCGAGTGACAGCAGCGGTTTCACTCGCTGGTTTTTTTACATCGGCCGGCTCTTCTTTCTCGATCAGTGAATTATCAATACCAACATTTTCATTGTTCTAAAGTCTCAAAAAAAGTATAGTACCAGAGATGGCGAGGAAAGCTATGGTGAAATGCCATTCACCTCTAGACATGTGACTCTCTCTGTAGTGGAAGCCCCAGTTTCTTCCCCTATTTAATGCTTGTCTGAATCACGTATGCATCATCTTTCCTTTTTGTCTAGCTGTTAATGTCTTTTGTACTCTCAGAACAAAACCCACAAAAGAGAAAAAGCAGAATCTTCTTCTCCGTTCCGTGCACTCTGACTTTTTCATCCTTTCTGTTTAACGTGAATTTTCTTGACATAGGCTTCCTCGTGAAAAAACAAAGAAACAAGCACTTTCATTCTTTATGAGTTTCCTTTGTTGCCAAAAATGATTTCAGAAGAAATGTTTGGTGCAGATGATTTTCAATCAAACATATGGGTGACTGGTCGTAACATTTAAATCCCGTAAGCTAAGGACGAGTGTCTCATTGGCTTATTAGACGCTTGCTTTAACATTTCTCTGAAAGCGACAATGTCAGGTTAGACCTGCACAGTCTAAAATTGAACTTCATAAACCTTTTGGATATCATTATCTGTTTTATGGTTTACTTCAGGACAAAGTGCTTGTGGATTTATTGCAGTACACTTTATGATAAAATGGACATATCTACAAGACTTCAAAGAGTCGACATTCAGAAACTACAATATTATTTCATTTCATTTCATTTCATTTCATTTCATTTCATTTCATTTCTTTATTTGTCCAAATTATGTATAAAAACATGGCATGGAAAATTGGTTTTGTTGCACATTCATAAACACATATCATGCATATTGACAACAGATAAACAAATTACAATACATATAACATTGAGTGAATACTAAAATTATATTAGTTAGTTTAAAAGAATTTTTTTTTTCCTTAAAACCTTGATGTAGCAACTTCTAATGGTACAACAGCATTGAAATGTGATGTGCAATTATCATTTCAAAAGGAATGAGATATAGTAAAGCTTTGATTGCATGGCCCCATGTTTGCAAACTCATCAAACTTTAAAGCCAATAAATCTTTCACAGTGAGACTTATCTTGGTCAAAGGTAGCTCAAGTTACTTGTGAGCATGTGTGTGTGTGTGTGTGTGTGTGTGTGTGTGTGTATGTATGTATGTGGGGGTGTGGGGAGATGAGCGTAGTTTGTCCTTTTTCATTTATTTTTTTTAATCTTGAAGGTGTTGACATGTTACTTGACGATCAAGGGTGTATTTGTTTTCTGTCAAACATTACATTTTGATTGGATTTTTTCATTTATCTCATTTCATTTATTCATTTTCATTTTCAACAGAAATATAAATGTCCAAAACAAATCCTGCTTAAAAAGATAATATGTCAAAATGTAGTATAATCACACAATATAATAGGTTTTAAACCAAGTGGATTTATGTAACTGCTTGTGTTTATAGAGCCAAACGAACATAAAGCCTGTTTTTTTTTTTAAATCACCAATTGTCCATGATATGCATCTAAATAAATATGATATTTTCCCCCTTACGTTATATGAGCTGATCCACAAGTTAGTACACACCTGATGCCATGCGTAAACTGAAATGATGCCATGTGTAAACTAAAATGAGTTTCACATGGGTTAGGCTATTAAGAATGTGTGGTTGGTTGATTTTAAACCTTACGTGTATACAGTATTGTCATTGGAGATACCAGTGTATTTCTAGAATGTGTGTACAGTGTTTCATCAAACAGGAGCAGAGTATTAATAACTTGTCTAAAACAATGTAAGATATGAAATCTTGCCAATGTGGTTGATAGGTATGAAGCATTTAGATGAGAAGTGAGGGACACTCCTTTTGAGCTTTCACCGAGGCATTGGATTTAATGGGTGAACAGGTGTGATCACCCACTGTTGTGTGTTTGTTGCATGTTAAGCAATGCACATTGATCATTTCCTATACCTGAGAATTCACTAGTAGATTTTGACTAAGCCCACTTTAAGTCATCAGAGCTGGTCAGAATGGGACAAGAGATAAAAGGATACAATTGTTTAATTCTGATTGGAAATCCCCCCACCACTCGACCACTGACTTGCAATTTTTCAGAATTCTTCTTCTGTAGATCTGGAACTGTTAGAATCGAGTTTGGTGTCATCTGTTGGTGCTGCGGCGAATAAAGAGAAAAAAAGCATGTATGAATTGTGCCAGGGAGGGTCAGGATCAATTTTGTCTCTAGGCCAGATGCCCAATGACTGAATTAGCTTTTCTGCTAGAAAGAAAATAGTTGCCAAATATCAGACTTTCCTTATTTTCTATGAAATATTTGAAAATCTGCTCAGACATGTCTTTCATTCAGAATTAGTACAGGCTCCTAAATTGTTATTGAAATTATTAACAATCATCTGTGGCAATTTTCAAAAACTCTCATTGTTGCTGTAATTATTGTTGAAATTGGTCATCTGTTATAAAAAGTTAATGTTTGGTAATAAGAAACAGTGATAAAAGTACATAACTGCATAATACTGTACGAGCTGAAATTTTCGCGTACAGATATTTTCGCGAATTGCTACTAGGAGAACATTTTCACGTGTTGTTAATTTCGCGGTTGCAAGGTCAAACTGTGCTTATCTGTTCGCACGTTGTTATTTTCGCGTGTTGTTATTTTCGCGGTTCAAAGGCGATTCGCGAAATTCGCGAAAATAAAACCACCGCGAAAATTTCAGCTCGTACAGTACTATATTTTTGTGCAAATGAGAGGTCCAGTCTGGCTTTTTAGTACTGTCTATGTTCTAAATAGTGAAATCTGATTTTGATTGAATGCTTTGTATATTACAGATGTTTTTGTGGTTTGAAAGAAGAAAAAAAAATATTTTTAAGTTATAGGCTAGAAGAGGACTTTCGAAGATGACACCAACATTTCATTTATTTCACTAACAGTTGAAGGTGGTGGTTGTGTGCATTCTATCTAAATTCACCATAACACTGAAATAAGACAGTTTAAATCCCGAACATTTGAGTATTGATTACTCTGCAACTGCTGTCACTCCAGTGGGTCAGTATGTGGCCCTTTTTACACCCTCCATGAAGCAACAACTTTAAATGATTAACCGACCTAAGTAGCCATAAGATTTCCACATCATCAACATTTACTTAAGATCTTTAAGTTTTGTTATCTATGAGTAAGCATTCTCTGTTGGGTAAAATGTTGTTGAGCTTGCACAGTGCCCATTTTCAAGACATGAAAGTTAAGTGTTTTCATGAAAATCAGCCAGCAGAGCCATATGTATATCATACATACTGTTTGTGGTGAATTATATTTTCGTCGTATTGAATGATTTAATTTATTGCTCGTAATGTCTCAAAGATGAAACACAGGGACAGGCATATGTAGCCGAGCAGTGTTCGATTGCTGCCGATATGAATCTTGATGTGATTTACAGCATTGTTTGGAAAGCCAAGACTCATGAATATTGGTAGAACAACATGAGGAAATGAAACGAGATGGTATGAAACAAGGATGTTTTGTCCCATCTCGAAACTTCCACTTTTGCAAACAATCAAAGAGTACTTTGAACTTTTTGTCGTCTGGAGCCTGCGTCCTTGATGCATTCAAAATTTTTGGTGCATGCATTTTTCTCATCAAGCATTGTTAGTATTTAGTTGATAATTAGCATTATTATTTTTTTAAGGCAAACAAGAAATCAGGGTGAGGTACCACATAATTATAAGAGCTCATGTCCCACCTAAACTGATCTTTCCCCTCTCAAAAATGGCAACCAGAATGACAAAAGATTTTATGAGATGGCAAAAGCAGCATGCACAGGTGTGAGAGTCATGATGAAAAAAAAATCTTCCGAGATTGTATAAGGGTTTGGTTTGCAATTGTTCATTTGGTATCATTTATAGTCTGGAACATTCTTTGGTATCGTGTATAGTCTGGAACAGTCTTTGGTATCGTGTATAGTCTGGAACATTCTTTGGTAACATGTGTAGTCTGGAACATTCTTTAGATGCTTCATGAAGGACTTCCTGTTGGGTTTAGCATTGTGGCAACATGTGAAGCAGATGACCAAACACTTGTAGGGACCATGATATGCGATGAGAGCAAACTTTGTGATCATCAAGGTGAAGACCGTGCCTGTCTTTGGTTAATGACCCCCTGTCTTAGTGCATCTTGATTAATAAAATTTGTGTCTCTATGCAATACACTGTATGTCACATGGAGACAAATCCCAGCAGAGTTAAGCAGGTGAATGTGCAATGGCACTGCATTTTTTGGTTGCTGGCACCTTTAAAAAGTTTGAAGGCACATTCTCTCATGCTCTCACAGAGCAGGTGACAGTTATACCTGGCAATGAAGCTTTGAGATGAGAGAGAGAGAGTCTTTGAGGGAGTGAATAAAGGACTCTGACGTCAGACTTTTGAGAAACCATGGTGATTACAAAGGGACAACCAGTAGAGAGAAAGTCCAAGTCGAGTGTACACTCGTCATTAATCACTGCCTCCTATTAATCAAAACAAAGCGGAAAGTGATTGGGGGGGGGGGGCAGAGAGGCTTACTTTGCCACACCTAAGAAGCATGAATACCAACTTCCAGTTGACATGGGGAATTATATTCAATTGAGATGTATTCAGCGCTGATGCAACTGAAAGTTGAAACACTGAATACCATTGAGTGATTGTCAATGAAATGACCTTCAGTAATGAATGGCTGCATCCAACATACAAGGGTGTATAGAATCTCCATATTTTATACCAGCATCAAAGCTCTAGGGTGTGTATGGACTTGGTAGCATCATTTATCCATTATCGCCATGTTGTTGGTAAAATTGCCCAGCTGTTGTGCACTTGGCATTATTGACGACAATGCGAATAGCTTCTCTGTACAATTCGGTACCAGCATTTATTACATTTGTCATGTTCAGTTTTGTATCGCATCATCCTAACCTTGAAGGCAAAAAGTAGTATTTCTTGTGTACAACTATCCTGTGTAAATGCTGCTGCTCATGTTTGGTTTTGGAGAATTAGAATGAAAAATATTGCACAGTTGTACTTTCCAAATTGTCTCATTTATATGTTGAAAGATAACATTCGATTTGTTTTCCAAAGGAGATGAAGCCAAGGCAATTTCTCAAAGGATTATTTTTTTATCGACATCAAACAACTAAAGCTATATTTCCCAGCAGCCAATTTAATGTGAACATGAACTATGCAGGTGGAAATCTTTATTAAAGATAATATAAAGATTTGGTACCCTGAATTTCCTTGTCTTAGTTTGTGTTTCAGGTTAAAGTACCTTTCATACAACTAACACTGTGAGACTTACTCGCCCCAAAGTGCTCTCATGTCTTAGTAATCATGCAATAATGGTTTCGTAACCATTATTGCATGATAACTGCGACTAGCAGCGTGCAGCCCCATACACATAGCTAACTGTGACCAGCAGCCCCATACGCATAGCGTAATGGGGCTTGGCATTGTAGCATTCAGGATCATGACAGATGTAGTATCGTGGGTTATTATCAACTTAAAATCCAAAAATATCTTCAATTTGAAGACTTACCAGTTAAGTTGAAGTATTGAAAACAGGCTTCGGGCAACGTTTGGTTTTGCCAATAGTCCCTTTCTGTTCGAATTGATGACTGAATGTGACTCGGTCGACAGGACCTTGGGAGAGCTACACTGAATTGACGGCCAGCGCATGCGCACACAGACATCTTATCTGTTCATGGATTTGAAATTTGTGCGCATGTGATCATGTGTGCGCATACGCCGGCCGTAGTATTCAGTGTATGTAGCTCTCCCAAGGTCCTCTCGACCGAGTCACATTCAGTCATGAATTCGAACAGAAAGGGACTACTGGCAGAACCAAACGTTGTCTGAAGCCTGTTTTCAATACTTCAACTTAATTGGTAAGTCCTCAAATTGAAGAAATTTTTGAATTTAAGTTGATATTTACCCGTGATACTAAATCTGTCATGATCCTGAATGCTACAATGCGAAGCCCCATTACGCTATGCGTATGGGGCTGCTGGTCGCAGTTAATTGCATGATTACTAAGACATGAGAGCACTTTGGGGCGAGTAAGTCTCACAGTGTAAGTTATATGAAAGGTACTTTAACCTGAAACACAAACTAAGACAAGGAAATTCAGGGAAACTTTTGAGGTACCAAAACTTTATATTATCTTTAAGCATATAGGTGCCATTCTATACCATGTTTAAACTGATGAAAATCTGACTAAATATTTTAAAAACTGAGATATTTCAGAGTTCCACATGGTCACTTGTGATGTGGGTCTCAATGACTATGCATGTATACAAAGTGACTGGAGTATGGCTATCTGCTCTCAACTTCCCACTGTTCTGTGTATGAAAATTTGATTTGTTGTTGTTGTTGTTTGGATTGATAATTGAGCAACTACAACATGTCTAACAGCAACATGATAAAGAATTCATGTGAAGGACACCAGTTTGTGTGTTTCCTTGTTGTATGCTTTCACATAAAAAAAAAATACAGAAGACAAGTGAAGATATTGTGTTGGTTAACGACAGACTAGTGAGGCCTTAACATTATCACTTCATCTAATTTGCATACAGTCTAGTTACTACTAATATGAAGTGATTCATCAAATATGTGTGAAACTTTAAAGGTTTAACTACTTTCTTTTTATACCCCTGCCAAACGAAGTTTGAAGGGGGTATATAGGAATCAGCGGACGGTCGGGCGGCGGTCGGTCGGTCGGGCGGTCGGTCCGTTGCAAATCTTGCGTCGCGAACTACTTCCTCAGTTTTCAACCGATTCCCATAAAACTTGGCACAGATGTGTGCCTGGGGTTGTAGATGTGCAAGACGTATTTTTTGACAGTACCCAAAAGTATGTTGCCATGGTAACGGCATATTATGGGCAAAAATGGGTACAAATCTTGCGTCGCGAACTCCTCCCACAGTTTTTGATCAATTTTTATGAAATTAGGTACAGATGTTCATCTGAATATGTTAATGTGCAAGACACATATTTCCGCAGTGGCAAAACGTGCGTTGCCATGGTAACGGCATGTTATTGGTAAAATATAGGGCAAAATGCTTCATGGCAAAACTGCTTCATCAGTGTTCTTCCAATTCTCATGGAATTCATATTGAATGTTTGTCTTAGGATATAGGTCAGCATGACACATTTCTTGACAGTGACAAAAAGTATGTTGCCATGGTAACAGCTCACATATTATGAGCCAAAATGATGGAAAATTTTGTGTTGCAAACTACTTCCTCAGTTTTTGCCCAATTTCCATGAAACTTGGTACAGATGTGTGCCTTTGGTTGTAGATGTGCAAGACGCATTTTTCGACAGTACCCGAAAGTATGTTGCCATGGTAATGGCATATTAATGGCAGAAGATCAAGGAAAGATCTTGCGGATTTAACTACTTCCTCAGTTTTTTGACCAAAGCTTATGAAATGTTGTTTTGACCAAAGCATATGAAATGTTGTTTGGCGGGGGTATAACCAGTCGCTGTAGCGACATTTCTAGGTTCAGTCTGGTTTTGATGAAATCTTTCTGAGGATTTCATGTAATTTTTGCATCTGAGACCACAGAATAAAAAAAGTTGATATAGACAGTTTTGCTTTGTGGGCAACTTTGTTAGTAGTGTTTTACTCACTTTGCTCCAATTCTAAAAGTGTAGCTGAGCATAGCTACTAAAGGAGGATTGGTCAACAAAAATGGAGAAAAGCAAAACCTATGAAAACTTGTACAAAGTAACACATGAAACTTGATAATCACACCATCTGGTAAATCACCCTTTACTGAATTTTACGAGATCCTTGTGATGACGGACATATTCTTTTTATTATTATTATTTTTCAACTCGCACAGGTCAGCCCATCACTTTTGCAGCCAGATAAGATTGAACAAGATTTGTTGTTTTGGTTGCTGTAAGTTTCCATGATCAGTGATTTTCAGGCAATTGTATGAAGAGATGACATAACTTGAATAACTTGATCAGTTCTAAGAGCTCTTTGTCCCTTTTTCTGTATTAAATTGAAAATCTGATGGTGTAATATTTTAGATGGCTTCATTAAATCAAATGGTGATTACACAGTGATCCCAGTGGCTTGTCAGTCTAAGGTAGTATTCTGGTACACAATATTATTCTTTTGTACCTGTCTTGATGCTTTGCTGATTTAACTTGAGTAACACTTTGCTTGCTTTTGTTGTTCACTACTTTGATTAAAATGGCTTTATTTTTCAGACCAGAGAATCACAGAAAGGGCACCAGAAAAGTCCCCCCTCACAATCACAGCTGTACAACAGACAGCCATTTTTATCAGTTCTCTGTGCCATGTTGGAAAAGAGCTCTGTAGTGAAATACATGTATGTGTCACTCCTTTGCATCATTTAGACCACTTCCCTGCATCCATGATTATGAATATTCATACTCCTGCAGCATTAACTTATTGTGGATATTGTAAACAATGTGTAATAGGACCTTTTAGCACACTTGAAAGAGAGTACAGTTTGGATATTTACAGAAATTCTAGGGTAACAGAGAGCGCGTGCTTTTATGATATTCTTATCATGAGGTGTGGTACCATCGTGCCTCGGCAGTGTTTGTGTAATCAAGGAGATTAATTGTGGGAGACTATGCTTTGCTTCTCTTGGTTTAGCATTAACAATTAGTGTAGTATTACAGTTTCTGTGGCTGCAGCATGATATTAGAGCGCATCTGTCATCATAAGGCAATATTGCCAATATCTTTCCTCCTGACTTATTAGAAATTTCTACCCAGGGAAACAATTTTTGGTATGATTATTGGTAATCATTTTTTTTTGTTTATGAAAGAAATAGTCTGTATATCATATTTGTTTGTTTGCAGTTGAATGCAATATAATTTAACCATGCACTTATCAATAATTCTTCATAGATTTAAATGATCTCTTCCCAACATAGGTTGCTTACAAAATACAAACGTAGATAATTCTATACCACTATCATAATCACTATTTCTTAGTATTATCATTGGCATCATGTACAATAGTCATTCATATTGCGAATAAATGTGTGTTTTTCTTTACTTGAAGATTTAAAAGTTTTATTTGTCAATATGTTATTAGCAGTATTATTTTTTATTTCGTACCTTTCAAAAATGATAATTGTACCCTATCCATCCATTCATGAGCAGAGAGGACTTCCATGACTAATTCAAGAATTTATATTCATATTTGTAAAATGAAATGGAGATGGTAGAATTTGCGTTCGAAAAAAAAGTTTAAGTCTCAAGTCATTTTCTTTGAACTGGATTTAGAAATTGTTCCTATCTTTTTTAGACCTACATATGAAATCAAATGTGTCTCTGCTAGTCTCAATTCAGAAAGTTTTATACTGGATACTTTCATGCAAGTGTGTAATGTGGCTTCAGCTGTATTATGAAGGAAGTGGTTCCTTTTAATGGGGAACAATGCTTCAAAGATTCTGTGATTCTGGAGGAGGCTTTCTGATAATCCATTCATTATTATTACTATTTTTTGCATCTCTATCAAGAAATATAAAAGACTATCACGTTTGGAAGTCATATATTTCCATTGAGATGCATGTAACACACAAGTTATCTCTCTGTCGTCCGAATGTCTGCAAGCATTGCATAGAGGTAGGTTGTGTACATTCATGTATTTTACAGATTTTTTGTTTGTCATCTTTACTGAAAAGATGTGACAAAATCCTGATGAAAAAAAAAAGCTGAACTGTTTTTATTGATTTCCAATGTCATATAATTCTTTCCCAAATAATATTTTGATTTTGTGGTCTGTTGCAGAAGACTATTCTTTCCTCACCCAGGTCCAGCCATGCATGAGGTCTAACAAGCTTGGAAGATGGAAACTAGAACTTGTCAATCAGAGGGACTTGAGGGCACCCGGGGTGGGGCGCGGGATAAATTATGTGGCCTGCCCTGTATGATGCATGGCTTTTACGGCTCATTTCAATTTTTTTCAGCTCGTAATTATCTGAAGCCTTCAGAATTGAGGCAGGGGCAGGCCGCTTGCCTTGCCCAGCCAGTGGGGCGGTGTGCTCAATTGACAGGATGGTGTGGTGTGACCAGAGGCAAGATGGATGCCCCGTTTGCTGTGGTTCATCCAGACTGCACGGTTTGGATTGATCACTAGTCTTCAGTCAAGGGGGCCTGTCTTGTCCAATGTCAAAAAGAGTGTGATAAATAATATACTGCTGCCTTCGATTCATCCCCCCCCCCCCATGAAATCATTATTGCCTGAGTTGAGATTCTCATACATGATTTCATTTTATTGGAAGCTGAACATGTTGCGTATTTCTGACACCCTTATTTCATCATTGTGGATAACCTTTTTCCTGTATATCAATTTTCCTCTTCGTTTCTGCTGCACCACAAGTGTCTCTTAAACACTTACTTGGCATCTGTGTTTATTCCTGCCTGGGAACCAGTGTAATTTATGCCTTTCTCACTTCCTCTACCTGCAATGTTTTCACAGGAATTCTTACCGCATCAGACAGTGTTATTTATTCATGAAAGCTGCAGCGTACTCTATAGATGTTTTATGAGATCTTAATTCATACAGAAAAGAGTAGTGTCATGATTTAAATACATTGCCACAATGATTATCCTTAGCTCTGTTATGTATGTTTATATGAACATATATACTTACGTATCTAAATATGTATATATATATATGTTTATTTATATATATGTTACTTTAATATATTATATAAACCCAAACATTCATATATGAATATCTATGCATTATTTTTATTTACTCGTACCCTGAAACTCCTACCTGTCAAATTGATTTGTGTAAGCAAGGACTACTCAGACTGTTCAAACTTCAAATCTTCATTAGATGATAATTACAGAGTAGCCCTCACGTGAAGCCCAAATTGAGAACCTACTGCAATAAGCCCTCTACTACTCTTGTGTTTTACTCATAGGCATCCTTTGGGTTTTTCATATATCTACAAAGAGTATGCAACCAGCCCCTTAATGTCTGAACAGCTCTGAATACATTCGGCACAAACCACTTTCAGTCGTCCTCTGATACCCTGTCAGCCTCATCGAGTTCCCAAAATTTGATGTCCTCCTCATACTGTTGTGTGTTCTTGGGACTTCAGAGTGTTTCCATTCTTCTTGCAAGTCTGTTTCATAATCCTTTAAAAAAAGTTTTTACAGGGACCTGAATTCTAGCAGACTTGAATTTTCTTCTTGTTTTTTGTTTTTTGTTTTTTTTTTTTTTGGGGGGGGGGGGGAAGGGAGGAGGTCCTGGTACTATGATACAAGTCCAAAATAGAGTAAAACAATTTTACCCTGGTCTAAGTAACCCACCACTCAAGTTAACTTCAGCAACAAGTCTGTTATCCATTTTGATGTGCTTATGTATTGTTCCCCCCCCCCCAAAAAAAAATCTAAATTAGCAATGTTGCAGCTCTGTTGGGAATACAGTTTATATCATGGTATAAAGTTTATATCATTTTTTTTTTGTGATTGTCATTTTTATTACAATATATCATTTACTTAGGTACATAGAAATATACATAGCAAATTGTGGATGGTTGGTCAACTGTTTACGTGCTATGACCCGTAAGTGGCCCAAGCAGAGGCTTTTGCCAGCAGGAGAACCCGATGACTATTAATAAACCTTGCGTACATGTTTACTTTATTATAACCTCATAACATTTCCTGCCGGTTCAAATATCCCTTGCAACCTTTCCCGAGTGTCTGTGAGATGAGTGTAAAAAAGGAGCAGATGAACATCATAGAGTCAGCAGGATGAACATCATAGAGTCAGCAGGATGAACATCATAGAGTCAGCCGGGCAAACAACTGGCCACTGAGCAGGCCCTGCCGGCCTGCTTAGCATGGTCAGTGGACCGACCAGAGCCGTGTTTGTAAGCGCGCGCAGACACACGCAGACACAGATGCTAAGATGAGCGCAGACCTCTGCTTGAACTATTGCCAACCCCTCCAAGACCAAAGTACATTCCTGCGACAATGTCTCGGCCACTCTCTGTTTGCTCAATCTAAGCGCCCATGATCTATGTATGTCAAATATCGGAGTCTGAACCATCGACCATACCAGAATGCTTGATGCATCATTTACAGGGCAATTTAAAGACGGTAGCTCTCGTTAGTTCGTGGAGGATAAGTATAGGTTTTTGGCAGAAGTAAGGTTCTACATCATGGAAAATTGACCAGTTTATGGGTTTTGTAATGTCATGAAAGGAGTGTCTTAAATGTAGTTATCATAATAGCATGAGAAAGGGTTCCCCCCCCCCCCCCGTGCCTTAATATAAAAAAAAATACAGCTGGGAAGTAGCTGAGAAAGTAGCTACTGCCAATGGGCAAAAGGACAGTGAGATTTTAAGTTTTTATTTTGCAAGAGCTTTTATATTGAATCTCTTGTCATTTACTTACTGCCTGAAAAGTTTCAAATCATAGAGAAACAGCAAAAAGAGATTTCTATCCTGAAAATCTGGAGGTTGTTACATTTCAAGCATTATGAAATGGAGGAGAGAGGGGAGGTGGAGATATCAACAGAAATAGGGTCATTGTAACCAAACAGGACAGAAATCTGTTTGATGGGTAGTTGCTGCATTTCAGTTTATTGTGGTGTCCTTAATATTGAAGCAAATAGCATTGTCACATGTTTTAACTCAGGGAAGAAAATGTTCCTATATGTTATCAGAGAGGAAATGGTCCCCTCTGGAATGTGATGCTCGCCTGTTCTTATGACATAAGAACTCATAAAGATGGGAAGGCTTGTATGATGTGTACTTTCTTCTTTGGAGAAGGGGACTCATATTTTTTTAAAGAAGTGTGGAAAAAGTAGGAGATACCCAAGACAAATGCTTGCCAGGGTGATGCTAAGAAGTAACTTCTTCCCCCCCCCCCCCCCATCCGAACAGAATTCCTCAATCCCCACTGACACCGATCCAAACTCCAAAGGAAAACATCTCTCCTGAGATGATGCGTGGGACCAGCCTTGAAAGGGTGGGAACCGCAAGGTTAATGAGTCTCTTTGGCTCATGTGAGGCATGCCTACTTGTGGTTCCATACATCCAGGGGAGGTGTTGGCCCCCATTGACCCATCCCTATGTCTGATGCTCCACTATCCTATATGGCTGATAAAGACTTCTGCTCTCCTCGTTCAAAGCTGATGATGATTGGTATAGCAGCGTTGGTCTTGAACTGGCCTGCTTACATTGTGCATTGCCGATGTTTCTTCACACATGACTGTGGCATGAGAGACGAGTGAGAAGACTCTTACTAGATGGTGCCCCTTCAAATAAACTAGGCAAGGAAAGTTTTTGTCTGGCTTGGTGGGACTGGAATGTATATGTACGTGATGGGCCTTTTTGAGGCCCATTCGATCAATCTCTGTGCAGAATAGGGTCATGTCCCCAGGTTCATCCTCATACCCTTCAGCTATAACCATATTCAATATGTATAATTTTGAAACTTCAATCAGGGGTCAATATGCAAGTATAGCAAGGTTGATTCAACCGTTGCTGATCAACCCTTCCTTTTCTTCTTGATATCATACTGAACAAGTGGCATCATGGCTGGCAATGAGAAACTAACTTCTGACAAGTTTCATGTTGTTTGTTTGTTCTTTTCCATCTGAGAGGATGGCTGGATAGCCCGTATTCAGCTACGTTAAGCTGGTCTTCCATGGGGTCCAGTTGGATGTGAGGTGGGACCACTTCACCGAGTTAAACACCCTGCTCTTTGCGATGAATGAATGAAGTGGGATCTTTTACGTGCATGGTTGTTACTCTCTCATACACGGGACCTCCATTTTATGTCATCTGAGGAGGGACAGAGTGTTTTGCCTCTTGCTAGAGGGGACGGTATGCTTAAACACAACATTGCTCAGTCCAGACTCGGGTTTGAACCCGCGCCATGTGATCGTTAGGCAGACACGCTACTGACTGAGCCAACTCACCGCCCATCTAGTTGCCCTGCTTGGTAGAGTAACAGGGTGGCAGCGGATAAGTCATGGATTTTTGTGTTTTTTACATAATCAAATAGTCTACCTATGAGTAGGGAATAGAGACTAAAGCTCTTCTGTAGAGTTGGTCCAAGAGATATTAGAGTACCAAAGTGATGATGTCACAGTCTTTTGTTCTAGCTTGGGTTGGAACCAGGTGCGAGTATGGTTAGTTACAATTGTGTTCACAGATATTCAGACCAGGTGAGGTTGTGTAAAACTAGTTTCCATGGCAATGAATGACTGTGACATCATATATACTTTGGTACTGAATATCATCAAACATAAGGGCCCGAATTCACGAAGGTGGTACAATTGAAACCATGGTTTAAACCATGGACAAAGACCGTAGTTTTTTATGAGGTGCCAAGTGTCGTATGGCCTATTTCATTACGAAATCAGTTATTTCGTCGACAAAATGACCATTCAGTTAATGAAATGATATTTTGTAATGAAATGAACGTTTCAAAATGGTCATTTCGTCGACGAAATGTCTTATTTTGTAACAAAATAGGCCATGCGACACTTGGCGCCCCATAAAAAACTACGGTCTTTGTCCATGGTTTAAACCATGGTTTCAATTGTACCACCTTTGTGAATTCAGGCCAAGGAGGTGTAGGCACCTCATCAGATTAGCCCACTGTTTCATGAATATGCTGTTCTCACAGAGTACTACTCCTCCTTGACTTTGAATACAGAGAGATTAGGAAAAAAAGATTTTTCCCAGTATTTGATGAAGAAACTAATTTTTCAGTCTCTCAGTCTTACGATGTGCTGAAGACATTCATCAAATGTCCATAATGTTATATAGGGTAATCATTTCATAACCGTATATGAGCCATAGACAAATTTGTTGAAAGTTGTTGCCAATATAACTTAAGACCTAGTGCATTTCCTGTAGCACATGAATTCATATACGTACAGTATAGTTTCGTAATGGCTTTTGTGCACTGTAAGTCACATTGAATGTGTCGTTCACAAAGGTTAATGGAAACATAAAGCGAGGGTAGAAATGCAATATGGCTTTCACATGAGGTAATGCGAAAGGAAAGTAAAAACAACTGGTGTGTTCATGGCTGTTCAGCCTTTTTTTGTGCATAGTAGTTGGCAAGTGTGTATTGCCTTGAAGCTGTGAAGACCAAGTGTAGTACAAGCATAAAAGAGAAGAAGTTTCACAATTTTCCTGCATTGTGCAGGTGACCACCATAGAATTCCGTATGTGTGTGTATGTTTGTTTGTTATATTTGTATATGCCTGCAATATACAGCACAATGTCTGTCTATGTCTATTTCTCTTTGTCTTTTTTCCTCTATGTGTATATACATCAACATATACTGTGTGCACATGATATTGTATGTATGTCTATAAAAATATATATGTGGGTGTATATGTAGAAACACATAGATTCATGTAGAGTACTTAACATTAATCTCTCTTACTATAATCAAGTCAGAAAAAGGATGGAATGCAAATTAGATAAACACAATTAGAATTGATGGAATCCTTTCTTGTCTTGTCTGATATTGGGTTGCATGATGTATCGATATCGTCATTTCTGAGTTTTTTCGAACATGGCTGTCTTGATGCCACCCATATTACTTATTAGGCTGCAAATATAATTGATATTCCTCTGATCTTTATAAACCCTAGAAGTTCTTTTTTTCTCTGTCTGTGTGTCTCTGCAGTCTGCTCAGTGGATGCTGAGACACTTTTTAAAAGGATTAAGTCTTATTTGCCTCACCCAACCTTTTGATGTGGTTTTAATGTCATCTTGTGTGAACCTTCCTCCTCATTATGAAACTAGGCCTTCACGTGGTTCTTGCATTAAAGATCTTTAAATGATTCTCTCTCTCTTCCTCTCTCTCCCCCTCTCTCCTTCTCTCTCCCTGTCCTTCTCCTTCTCAACCTGTCTAGCAGACGGGTCTGCCTTCACAGATCCCGTGTCGGTATGCCGAGATGCACTGTGTGCCCGATGATTATTCCATTTGCATTAACTGTTTAATTTCCGCGACTTGTTTCAAATTAAGAGCACGCATTAGGGAATGAATAAGAAGTGGGTGTCTCGGAAGCTTGTTTCCTTCCCCCCATCCCGACGTACTTGGAACTAAGTGTTAGGATGGAGACGTATGGATTGCTTGATTTGTGACTATTGGAGTTGAAGTTATTACTGGAAGCTGATAAAGCATGACTGTACAAGTGAAGATGGTCTAAATGTTTCAAATGGCTGCTTACTCTAATGCAGTGTCCAACAGACATAAAATGCCTGAATTTAAAAAAAAAAGAGTAAAATGTTGAAAAAAAAATCTAGCTTTAGTTTCTTTGATATCAATGCTAAATGTTTCAGCAATCAACATTGTTAACAAAGTTACTGCAATATTTCACTGAATCTAACAACGTCAGACATGGCACATCGTAGAAAGTCCAGAATATGTGCACGACAATCTGTACCTAAATCCGAGTCAAGAAATTACATATCACATATGAAACAAATGTGATCAACCAATTATTTCCACTGTAGTTTGTACACAAATAAATCAGTGTACAATATCTGTTTTTTCTTTGTGGTGACTGGTTCTGTCTTTTTTGTCCTTGGTACATTTTTGGCACTGTCAGTGAAAACATTTCTTACAGGAAATGTGACATGAAGTTGCATTGTCCAAAACAAACAAGGAATATTATCCTATCAACACCAAAGTTGGAGATCAAAGACAGATAGTACATTAATGTGCCAGTCACTCCACATTTTTTTTTCTTTTCTGCTTTGCTTTTATTCAAACATGACTATCTTTACACATATGTTTTCCTTGCATTGTTGCCCACATGTCACTGTTTAAGATTGTTTGACAACATTTGTGGCTATTGTTGATTTTTTTTTTAGTGAATCTCATCATAATGTTATTGAATTGACCCATTTTATCTACACTCATGATCTCCTATTTTAATAATCAGGAAATTATAACCTGTGTTTGTGTGAGTGTTAACAAGTGTTTGAATGGGGCATGATCTGAGTGTATGGGTATTTCTGTATGTGTGTGTGATGTGCATGTGTTTGTGTGTCTATATTTACGTGTACATCAATAAATATGATCATCCTTGTAAAGTAATAGATTTCGAATAATTGCTCTTCTGTTTGCATTTTGATAAGACGCTGTATATCATGTTTATGTCATTGTTACTTGTTATTGATGAAACTTTGCATATTAATATGTATGTTGTTTCTTATAATTATGTCTTACAATTTAATGCATTATAATTTAGCCTCTGCCCTACTATTTTACATATTTTTCAATAAACCATTAGCAAATTCACATTCAGACATGTACAATTTTCCCCCATCGTCTCTGTAGATATGCTTCTGTGTGTCACGTGTGTCTGTTTTAATTTGAAATGAGTTTCTTTTCGGGACCAATATCAAAAGTGAAAGCGAACGCAGAATTTCTACATGTCCTGTTGTATTTCTCTTGTGCGATTGGTCTCCTTTTCTTCTCCCCTCCTTCTCTCTCTCTTCCCATCCCACCATCCTACCATCCCACCATCCCCCTACCACACCCACTGAAGTGAATCATTCAAACAGAGCCTCGTTCTGCTATCACCATCTCGGCACGTACTGAACTTGAACCTGCAGACAGACTGGGTCTAATTGAATTGAAACTTCTGGCTTTTGTTGCAGCCTCGTTGGATCTGGATCGGAGGGGGTGAAGTTTGCCCAACCCGCAGATATCACAAAGGGAATCTTTGTGATTTTGTTTGTTGTGGAAGCCCTTCTGCCGTCTAAGCAATTCTTCTGGCAGAAGAGAGGGGATAGCCAAACCATTTATGAGGGCAGACATATCTAGATAGGCCGTCCTAGAAGTCTGTGCAAAGGAGGTTGATTGCTTGTAGTTATGCCGAGTTCCCACTGTCGTGCAATCTGCTACGCACTCCATGATTTTCCATCAGTAGCTGATCCTGATTTTTTTTTATTTTTTATATGACTGACACAATTTACACCACAGTTGAAATTGTGGTCTGAATTGTGGAGTAATCATGGTGATCATATCAAATTTTATTAGGTCTTATCAAATCATGAGGTCAGTCGTAGCAATCTTGTTGATCACAGACAATTTTTGAATGTCCAAAACTTTTCTAAGGTCATCATGATCGCCATAACTGACTTCAAGATCGGATAAGACCGGATACAATCACAATGATTACTCCACGAGGCAGACCATGATTTCCATTGTGGCGCAAGCTGTGATAGCTAATAATGACCAATCATGGTGTGAATAGTGGATCACATGACAATAGGAGCTCAGCATAAAATGGCATCTTTGTAAACTGATGAAGAAATATAGAATCATTACATTTGAAATCATGCCAGCGGTCTTCGACTTCAGCTAGGTTCGAAACATTCTTTCCCTGTTCATTCCCTGAGGACCCAGACTGTTTACGTTTTAACAAAGAGATGAGTACCTGGTAATGATGCATAAGCAATAGACAGTTGATATATGAGATTATATCCAGGCTCTAGTTAGGGTAAGGAGTATAAAGGAAGACCATCAATGCCACTGGCACGATGTTTCTTCCGTTAGCTCTACATAGACAGAATGGCTTGCCAAGGATGTTTCAAGTGGTATTTGTAACGTAAATTCCACAATACACCATTGAATTTCATGTGATTAAAATGTCTCCCATGCATCTTATTTGAACATTCAACTAACCTAAAACATCGACAGGCAAACTGAAAATGGTAGATTGTATACATTCGTGAACATTGTCTGCGAACTACACTGTACATGCAGACACACAGTAGGTAGTGGCTGTTATAGTGTACCGTATGTCCCCTTCAAAATTACAATGGTACCCTCCGCAATGATAACTTTAAAAATTGTGAATCAATCCAAATACAATTTCAGGGTATGAAACTATAACTCATTGCCCACATCTTACAGAAAACCCCATTCGATTTGCTTCAGTGGTCAAAGAGAAATAAGGAATTTTGTAGAGCATGTCAGGAATCTCTTTCTGCCAAGTTCTGTCTATTGTGTTTACACATTAAAGATAATATAAAGTTTTGGTACCTCAAAAGTTTCCCTGAATTTCCTTGTCTTAGTTTGTGTTTCAGGTTAAAGTACCTTTCATATAACTAACACTGTGAGACTTACTCGCCCCAAAGTGCTCTCATGTCTTAGTAATCATGCAATAATGGTTTCATACCAGAGCCGCCGCCGTACGGCGGCGAGGTTACACGTATTGTACGAAACCATTATTGCATGACAACTGCGACCAGCAGCGTGCAGCCCCATACGCATAGCTAACTGTGACCAGCAGCTCCATATATATAGCTAAATGGGGCTTCGCATTGTAGCATTCAGCATCATTACAGATTTAGTATCGTGGGTAAATATCAACTTAAAATCCAAAAATTTCTTCAATTTGAAGACTTACCAGTTAAGTTGAAGTATTGAAAACAGGCTTCGGGCAACGTTTGGTTTTGCCAATAGTCCCTTTCTGTTCGAATTGATGACTGAATGTGACTCGGTCGAGAAATAAAGAGGACCTTGGGAGAGCTACACTGAATTGACGGCCAGCGCATGCGCACACAAACATCTTATCCGTTCATGGATTTGAAATTTGTGCACATGTGATGTGTGCCAATGCGCTGGCCGTAGTATTCAGTGTATGTAGCTCTCCCAAGGTCCTCTCGACCCGCGATACTAAATCTTTCATGATCCTGAATACTACAATGCGAAGCCCCATTACGCTATGCGTATGGAGCTGCTGGTCGCAGTTAATTGCATGATTACTAAGATATGAGAGCACTTTGGGGTGAGTAAGTCTTACAGTGTTAGTTATATGAAAGGTACTTTAACCTAAAACACAAACTAAGACAAGGAAATTCAGGGAAACTTTTGAGGTACCAAAACTTTATATTATCTTTAATATGCAGTCCCAAGAGCATCCAAGTGCTAAACTTGGAAGAATCAGACTCATGACATGCTTTACAACAATCTACATTTCTGTGTGACTGCTTAACCAAATTAAATGGGGTTTTCTGCAAAATAGAGCTAAGATATTATATTTCAAGACCCTGAAGTAGCATTTAGATGGTTTAATCATATTGGGTGTTATCAATGCGAAAATCTGATTGTAATTTTTTGGGGGACATCTGTGTTAAACTACACCCTGAATTTAGACCCATTTCAGCGGGAATGAATGTGTGGTTAAAACACTGTTATTTACAGTAATACCTCTGATGTGGACAGCAAAGAAATTATCATGTTTTTGTTTTGGAATCAAACTTGTAACAAGCAAATGTGAGTGAAATATGTTCATGGTGTAATGCCGGGAAAGGCTTTCCGTTGTCAGTGAAGTAGAGGAAATTCCATTGTATATGTTTTGGTTTAGCTTTAGCACAGGGATGGCTGAAGGCATGATGGGGAAATAAACTGTTGGGGATGTGATTTGTCCCGTGCCAACATATTCAGGAGTAATTAGAACAATTTGTCCAGGATAACTGCTAGATTATTACAGAGGGACCTACCTCCATGATGTTTGACCTGGTTTTGTTATATTCGTGATTCATGGTTTTTATTATTATTATTTTTTTTTGGAGGGGGGGGGGTCTGGTTAAGAAAAATAAATAAATAAAAAACCCACTGTTTAGTTTGACAAGATTACAGCCTCCTTCTTCCTTTTTTCACTTTGCTATATATGCGGACAAGCTTTCTTGTGCAAGCCTTTTTAGTAGATAACCACATTTTGTCTGTCTGACTGTGACATTGTGGTCTTGGCACAGAATTTGTCTCAAGATATTATTTTTCGTAGATTCAAAAATTGTACTGGTGCTCAATGTTTAGCAAATGAAGGCAACTATGAATAATACAATCATGTTTATCTTTAAAAAAAAAAAAAAATCTTAGCCTTATAGATAATATAGATACATAATAAGACTTATTCCAGAAGTGGGTTACTGCATCAACACAAGACAAACTCACTGCAGGCTTCCAGCTTCTGTTCTGCACAAAACCAGTTTGCAGGAAACAAAAAGGTCTGTTGTACATATTTCAAAGGTTGCAAAATGGGTTCTCTGCTGTAACTGACAGGGCTGCAGCCCCCCCCCCCAAGTGTCCAGACAGTCAAGCAGCCATGAGACAGGAAACACTTGCCCCGGAAGCAATTTTTGACCTCTCTGTTGATCCAAGGTTGGGTCTTCATCCTGTTTCTCTACTTTTTCAAGTTCAGATCCATATCCATAGATCCTGTTCCCCTCATTGACAAAACAAGTCCCCTTCCAACCTGGAATGGCTCTGCCTGCACAAATGCCTTTCAGACATTAATGTTGTTTGTGCATCATCCCACTGATAAATTGCCCCAACGATCATTAACAATTGTCTACAAAAGTGACGAAATGTATTTACATTAATTTCTAAACCAATATGTCATGCAGCTTTTTACCATGGCTTTAGCTCTGTTCAACACCAAAATACAATGTATGGAAAGATAAGTGGTACAGATAAACTCAGTGTTTTTCAGATCAGTATGGCTTTTCATATTTTTCAATTTATGTTGTTACAATGTATTTCTATCGATTTATAATGAGGTGGTTACAAAGCACTAGAACTTTTCAGCCTGCAACAAAATAAAGGGATGATTATAAATGCAAGGGTGACTCCCACCAATTAGCCTGCCTTTACTCTGTTAAAGGACAAGTTCAACTTCATAAACATAAGGATTGAGAGAATGCAGCAATATTAGTAGAACACATCAGCGAAAGTGTGGGGAAACTTAGACAATCGATGCAAAAGTTTTGAATTTTTTAAATTTTTGCGTTGGAACTGCTGGATGAGAAGACTACTACAGCTTGTGATGTCATATGCGTACAACGGTATAAAGAAAATGTAAAGAAAATTCAACATATTTTCAGTTTTGTCGCATAATAAAAGAGCACTTGACTTGCCTCTTTCTAAAGGCAGGGGGAATAATATTGCCCATAACATATATCAGTAAAAATTTTGTGAAATTCTCTTTATATTTTCCCTATATTGTTGTACGCATATGACATCATACACTGCAGTAGTCTTCTCATCCAGCAGTGACTGCACAAAAACTTCAAAAATTCATAATTTTTGAACAGATTGTCTGATTTTCCTCAAACTTTCAATGATGTGTTTTACTAATATTGCTACATTCTCTCAATTCTTATGTTTATGAAGGTGAACTTGTCCTTTAATGATGAAATATGAGATAAAAGCCCAATTACCATTTAGTGTTAATAGTCAATTTTGGTGACATAACCCCAGTCCCTCTTCCATTTTAAGCTATGGTTGGCATGACTAGAGTGGGTTTTCAGAATTAACAAAAAGATAGCTTAAGGATTGTTTAAGGTGACCACATAATGTTACTTTTTGATTTCATCACAAATTAAATCAAAGGAATACTAAAAAAAAAAAAAATGTACTACAGAAAAAAATCTAAAGCTACTCTTGCAGTGTTCCTGCACAAGTACACCCGGTGTAAATGCAACTAAAAAGTTTGTATGGGCATTTGGAGATACACTGTCTCAAGCGAGGTGATTGAATGATTGTTGTAGGTAAAGTTGTTGATTGAGGACCATGAATTAAATTGAATTGAGTTGAATTTATTTTTCCCAGTCATTGTTTCAGTTTCAGTTTCAATTTGTGCAATACTTTCAATAAAATTAGGAAAAAGATACAGAAAATTGACAACACCACACAATAACAGAGAAAAGAATGATCACAATAGTGCAACAGTAAGCATCAATATAGCATTACAAATATACAATACATTTGAAAGTGTTGGGAGACAGACAGAAAGGCTATGTCTTATATAAAACAGTAAAATTTGTCACAAGGAAAAAACAAACAAACACTCAAAACACTGCATGGAGTGATAAGTGGATGGGATGGGTCACTAAAAAGTGCATACAACTTATAAGGTGGTGGATCAGGAACAACTTAGCAGAAAATTATGGTAAGGCATATGTAAGCAGACATAAAATGTGCAATTATGTATTATGTTTCCCAAAGCTGAAGTTCTGTAATACTAGATGTCATAGTTTGTATCATCTCCTCCAAAACAAAGTGCTCTTATTCTGTCCATACTGTGCCACTCATTAGAACTAGAAATATCATGAGACAGCTTAAAATTACATTGTGGTATCATAGTGGCTGATAATAACATTTATTTCACATTATGTTTATTAACCCGTTGAGGACGGGCTGATTTTGCTACAACACGCGTTTCCCATATACCCCTGCCTGAGTATACTCAGGACTCGTCCTCAATGGGCTAATACACAGCAGGCTCTCCCCCCCCCCCCTTCAATCTATGCAAATTAACTGTAATTATTTTTATGTACAAGCACTAAATTTTATGGGAAACTTTTGTATCTACGCTACTGGCTTTGTCGCCAGGCAAAGGGTTCCATATCTGCTGAGAAGGTGTTGTTTAATATTGGCAATAAAGATCGGATGAAGCGATATGGCACAATATTTCATATCTGTTTATTTCTGTTTTGCCACCTTGAATTTCAATATGGAATATAAATAGCTTGAGGCATTTTTTTAGATTCTTGATCCATCTACCCAGGTAGTTGGTTCATGCAGTAGGTCAAAAACTGTCCATCAAAATTTTCTCAACTTAGCACAGTAAGTAGGATGAGGTATTTGATCATATAGATCAGTAAATAAAGAGATACATAAGGCTGAAAGTTTGTGTAGAGTGCACAATGAAGCAGGACATACTGGATGTTATACAGCACATTGCATGTGGATGAAGAATGAGGTGCAATTTACTGATTAAAGTTTTGGAAACTGTACAGAGATAAGTTCACCAGGTTCAATAGGTCAATTTTAATCTTTGTGTGTGTTTGTGTGTGTGTGTGTGTGTGTGTGTGTGTATAAGAAGTGAAAAAATGGAATGCAATAGTTATTGTAAACTAAGCATTCAATAAATTTTGCAGCAGAGCTTTGCATACTTTACTTTCATCAGCATTGATAAGGTCAGTTATCGTCTTTAATTAAACTATATTAAACCCGTTGAGTCCAGTAAACCTCATTTCTGTACTTTTATGCTACAGTATATTGTACTGAAAAGCAAGATATTTTCGCGGCATGAAATTTTTGCAAATTGTCACTGGCATTCAATGCATATGATCCTAGAGTAATTCTTGGTTTGATATGTGCATTACAGATGACATCCTGATATGCTTTTAACTATCAAAGTTTGACAAAAGAGAGAAAAAAAATTGTTTTGGTTCATGGATAAATGTAAGCATATATATATTTTTTTAATTAACATGTTTGTACATAATTTTTCATTAAAACTCGGCATGACAAAACATATTTCTCTTACTTGCCCAATAAAAGGATCTAGTAGCCCTTGGCTAGTGGGCAAGTGGGTCTGTAGTATCTTGCATTTTCTAATAAGTGTCAGCTCAACAACTAACTGTTTCTCTCACTGCTAAAAGTGATAACAAGTATGCATTGAATCACATGCCCATGTATGTGCATATTTATCTGTATTTTTTTTTCTCTCTCGCTCTTTGTCTGTCTACGGTCTCTTTTTTAAACTCTCCCATTCCTATTTATTTTGTTCCTCATTTCATATTGATCCACGCCTACCTAATAAGTGTAAGTCCTTTTATTCTCAGAGGACCCACCCCCCTCCCTTCCCAACCATATGTTCCACTTTTTCTCCCTCCCTTGCCACTCTCTCGGTGCATGTTCCACCATGTAACCACTGTCAGTGTTGCTATCGGCAACCAATATCAATCACCAAGCTTAAACCCTGTCTGCATACTGATTGCCTAAATTGGGGATGACTGCATCTTCATGAAAAGATAACAGTCTGTGGGGGATGTTCTGTGTCCGGGTGGACTTGACTTTTGGCACTTTTACTGCTCATAAACTAGATTTGAAGTGGCACCTAGATTCTGGGTGTTATTTTGCTTGTTATTTTGTGGAGTATGCAAACACTACTCCTGTCTTGTTAGATAAACAGTGACTAACACACATTTGCAGAAATACAGACTATTGAGGCCACCATTTTGCATATATTTTTCCTCTCATACATCGTAGTATTCTATAGTGTACAGGTCATCATTTTTGTGATTTTGATTTCTTGATTTTAAGTTGCTCCACTGTAAAACCAGAGATATTTATGGCATGAAATTTTTGCAAACTGGAGCCCCAACATTCACTGGTATCCAGTGGAGGAGTGTGTAGACAGGAACTTTTGCGTGCATTTTTGATTTTGTGAATCTTGGCTCTTTGCGAAATTTGCGAAAATTTCATGCATGTGAAAATTTGTGGTTTTAAGGTATTTCATGTCACATTGAGACAGGAGTTTACTAGTTGTTTGCATAAGATTGGTTGTGAAGAGAGATAAGATTTATGAAAATTATCAAACGTTTTCAAATATAATATTGTCCCATGGCTTGGTTGCATTTCTCATTATCTATCTACATGTATTTGTGGTTTATTTGCAGTGCAAGCCATTGTAGTATTTTAAACACATTAATGATATGCTTTCCTTATGTCTTGTTAATTTTTTCTCTGTTCATGCTGTGAATGAGAAATAGCTCGTGCTCATATCTTTCATGGAATCCTTCTCAGAATCTCCTGTATACTTTTCTCCTTGATAAACCACTTGCCTTTATTTATCTGCTTCCAATGCTCACACACGCACTCACACACACGCACACACACACACACACATTACAGTGGTAGAAAGGGGAGGGGGAGGGGCGTTACATTCATCAGATACTTGTGTAGTGATAACAAGTTTGTGTACTCAGTGGTGCTCAGTGGGGTAAGTGCGGACATGCCTTTGGGTGAAAATCAACTAAATGCCGGCGATTTTAGTCAATTTGTGAGGGTGTTCACCCCTTGGATGTCAGCTGCTGGTGATGAAAAGGGGGAGACATTTTGATACGACAAGAGCTTTTCCTTAATATGACAGTCCTCGTAGTACAGGTCAATGTGCCTTTTCATGTAACCATTATCCTGCTCAGTGGCATGCTTAATAGTTCATAATTTTTGATAAGATGGACTTCAAGCAAAATAAAACCAAAGAGGTGGGAATGCTTAAAGTGGATATCAGTACTAAGATAAAAACTTACCAACAAAAATATAAGTACATTGACGTGTATGCAGGTATCCTGAATAAAGTTTGAGTTTTATGCTTACAAGGAAGTGGTGATTAATTAGCACTCTGGTCCTATTTCATTTCATTTCGTTATGTTTTGTTTCGTTTCATTTCATGTCATTTCATGTCATTTCATTTTGTTTCATTTCGTTTCATTTTATTGTCCCCGCCGAACGAGTTCGAGCAGGGGACTATGAAACGGGCTCCGTACGTGTGTGTGTCCTTGTGTCCGTCTGTCCGTGCGTCCGTGTGTGATCAAAATGTTCAAAATGCTACTCCTTCGCCATTTCTAACCCGATTTTGATTCTGTTTGCTTTATATGATAGCACTACATGGGAGCTTTGAAACTTCTATACAGAATTTCAGTTGTGACCTTTGACCTTGACCTTTGACCTATAATGTACATTTTGCTTCAAAATGCTACTCCTTCGCCATTTCTAACCCGATTTTGATTCCGTTTGCTTTATATGATGGCACTAGGTGAGGGCTTCAAAACTTCTACACAGAATTTTGACCTTTGACTTCTTTGACCTTTGACCTTGATTTTTGACCTATATTGCACATTGCCTACAAAATGCTACTCCTTCGCCATTTCTAACCCGATTTTGATTCCGTTTGCTTTATGTGATGACACTAGGTGAGGGCTTCAAAACTTCTACACAGAATTTTGACCTTTGACTTCTTTGACCTTTGACCTTGATTTTTGACCTATATTGTACATTTTGCTACAAAATGCTACTCCTTCGCCATTTGTAACCCAATTTCAATTCCGTTTGCTTTAAGTGATGGCACTAGGTGAGGGCTTCAAAACTTCTACACAGAATTTTGACCTTTGACTTCTTCGACCTTTGACCTTGATTTTTGACCTGTATTGTACATTTTGCTACCAAATGCTACTCCTTCGCCATTTCTAACCCGATTTCGATTCCGTTTCCTTTATGTGATGGCACTAGGTGAGGGCTTCAAAACTGCTACACAGAATTTTGACCTTTGACTTCTTCGACCTTTGACCTTGATTTTTTTACCTATATTGTACATTGGCTACAAAATGCTACTCCTTCACTATTCCTAACCCGATTTCGATTCCGTTTGCTTTATGTAATGGCACGAGGTGAGGGCTTCAAATCTTCTACATAGAATTTTGACCTTTGACTTCTTTGACCTTTGACCTTGATCTTTTTACCTATATTGTACATTTTGCTACTAAATGCTACTTCCGGCGGGGACATATATTACGCACTGCGTGATTTCTACTTTTCCTTGTTTCATTTCATTTCATTTCATTTTGTTTCATTTCATTTCTTTTCATTTTGTTTCATTTCATTTTATATCTATTTGTTTGAAGGGCATTTTCTTGTCTAAACCCTGGCTTGAATTGTTTACATCAAATATTATGCAGTTCATGATGTGAAAAAATAAAGCTATTTGCATTTTGTTTTGTTTTCCGAAACTTCTCACTAATGTGTACAAAATCATGGTAGGATGACAAAGTTGCATGAGAATTGTGTATGTTGAAGATGTGATCGAAGCCATCTCTGGTATGTTTATTATTAAAATAATTTACATATTAATTTCTTCTCAATGATCAGTGATTGCTAGAGATTGTGATGAGCACACACATCAAATAATTTGCCCAAGTATCATTAGAGGATAAGTATATGGTGGTGAATGTTTAGTTGCCCATTTATGGTGCAATATGTTTATTACTATATGAGACACCCCTTCCAATGATGTATTATTACATGGTGACTATTCAAATAACCACAACAAATAAGTTGGGAACTACAATGTAACTGCTTCTAACTTCCTTCAAGCAACATGTAGCTGCTTCTGTTTTCACATCTGGGGATCCATTTGCATACATTTCTTGTGTTTGACCATGCTGAGTAGGCCCCTACCAAAAATTACTAGTAAGATGATACATGTATGTCAGTAAGATGTATTTATGGTAAAAGGGCTGACATTGTGAGCATAAGAATGATAGAGGAAAGTTACAAGAAAACTCAGCATGCAATAACAAACCTCTGTGGTTACAGTAGCCAGCACTCATTCTTTGACGTTGTGTGGGTTAAATTGAAAGAAAAAAATGTCTTGTCTCTCTGTCTTCCAGATTCCTTGCATTCAACATTTGACCTCAGAATGCATAGTTTTTCTTCTTCTTTTGTTTTTTATTCTGCCAAGTTCAGAGTTTAAAAATGTCCCTTATTGTCTTATAGTATATGAACTTTTTACTTCTTTTATGGAAGTATTCTAGCAGGAATGGGTTGTATTTAGCTGTAACTCTGCATCATAGGCTGCGTTTATCATCTTTCCCCTGTTTGAAACGGCTTTCAAAAGTCGTTTCAAAAGCCCTTTCGAAAGCCGTTTCCAGAGCCCTTTAGAAACGGCTTCCAAAATAGTTGCGTTTATCAACTCATCGCAAACACGAAAACTGGCCATGTCACTTCGCAGCTGCATTGCGCAATTTGACTTAGAGGAGAAGGGGTCATATACTGTAACCGCAGTACAAAGCCGTTTCAAAACAGCTTTGCGTTTATCTTGCTTCAAAGGGCTTCTAGAAATGGGTTTCTGGAAACCTGTTTCTGAAAGCACATATTTGCAGCTTTCGAAAAGGCTCTCCGAACCCCATAATCAAAACAGCTTTGCGTTTATCAACTCGTAAAAATTCCTTGAAAGCCATTTTGAAAACCTGTTTCTGCCGAGAAAAAGAGTTGATAAACGCACCCATAGATAAAAGTAAATGTAATTTGACTCCTTCACCCTTCCTAGCAGTGTATTACTGCAGAATTTCTACTGAACAATTTGAGTTTTGATGCCGTAGCTGATGAAGGGAGTCATGAAGAGTTTAAATACACATGCAGTGGGGCTCCTTTACTTTTTTGCCTCATTTGGCTAAAAATATCTGTAGATTCGATCATGTTTTTAATAACTCTCGGTGCTTATGATTACTTTCCACTTCAAAAGGGCATATTACACAAGCATGCCAAATATCTCTGTATATTGGATTACAAGTATGCAGACAAGCTTGCTGCATGGGGAAAAAAAGTAGGTCGCATGTACTAAAAAGTGCATTGTTATTTCTGATTTCATAATTTCATCCACGTTCAGAATGATTTCGTTTAGTTGAGAACGTGCCAAGATTAGTATGCCTGCATGCAATGAGTTAGGATATGTGGTGATGATGATATGCTGGGAAGTATGTATTTTGTGGGTGGTTCAAACAAACAAACAAACAAACAAACAAAAACCAAACAAACAAACAAACAAAACAAACAAACAAACAAACCCCGAAGTCATCCCCAAAGCATAAAATACATGACAGTTTGAAGTAGTAATATAGCAAACTTTTGTTGAACATGATGTAGGACCAAGGTAGGACCTATCGTTAACAAACTGATTAACCTGCAGGTAATGATGCAGATACAGTGAAATAAAATGTTGTGTTAATGCACTGGATTGTGTCTTTTGAATGCAAATGTGTCATTTGATTACGAGTACGTAAGTTTCAGAAAAAAACAAAACAAAAAAACAACAACTTGTGATGGTGATCAAGTGATATCCACATTTAGATATACTTGTGTACCTCCGGTCTCTCATGTACCCTTGGCATACCGCAGGGTTCAAAGAACTTATGCGTTTGTCTACGTAAAAAAGCTGGTTTCCTTAGATATGATGGCATGCAGTTTTGGGCAGCTTTCCCTTGAACGTCCTCTGCGGTATTATCATGCGTTGATGCACTCCATTAATGCATACCGGTATGGTGGTTGTGTATTGGGAATGTAGGGTTATGTCTATAGGAAGTACCAAGCCGACCTAAGCATGTCAGCTTCTCGGCTGCTCCAGACGAGACGGCATTTCGTGCAACAAGAGAACAAAGAAGCTAATTGCAGTTGTAGGCCAAGAGAACTTTGCATGATTTTTGAGAGTAATGTATGAAGGATATGATATAGACGAGGAGAAAAAGCAGAGACAAAGTAGAGAATACTGACGGAGAAGGGCAAGCTGTGTGGATGAGAAAAAAAAAAACTGGCAGAGCTAGTTGTGCTACCAGAAATTTAATGTGTTGCACAATGTACCTACAGGAACTTTTATTTGATAATGAGAGATAAAAACAAAAACCTAGAGAGAGAGGGGGGGGGGGGGGAGGAGCTGTGCATGGAGTGCCTGTGGTCTGTTGTGGGCACTTTGCGCCCAAACCAACACCACGCAGTGAATATGAGCCTGGAGCTGACCACCCCCAGAAGGGAAGTGGAGTGGCCTGCAAAGTGCACCTGAACCTGAGAGTGGGATGTTCCATTATACCTACCAGCTATATGATGTAGTTATCCCCTCGCTGCCTGGCTGGCTGAGTCATATACCTTGTATTAACATGCAAATCGTGACCTGGATCTTCAGGCGTTCATTGGCTGGTGTAGGCTGAAGAAGCTGACCTGAGAATGACCTTAGTGGTATTCAAGGTCAAGCTTGCGATGTGTATATGAATTGGGGGGGGGGGGAGGGTGCTCAATGCAGAGAGAAAGAGGGACATTCTGAGAGGCAGAGAAAAAGCGGTAGAAAGAGGCAGATAAACAGAGAGAGAAAGAGAGAGACGTACAGACAGACAGAGACAGAGACAGACAGAGAGATCGAGAAAAAGGGGGTGGGGAGTGGAGGTGAAATGCATGTATGACTAGGGGAAAAAAAAAATAGAAAGCCAAGGCCTAGTCTAGTAATATTGAATGTCGTCTGTGTGTATGGGTGTATAGCCCCATACCTTTATAGTAGAGCGTCTGGTATATGTGGATCAGGGGAGGGAACAACACACACCATCCATGTGTACATGACAAGCTCGGGCTGCCTCCCTGCCTGCCTGACAATGTCTCCGTGACCCTCTCCTTGTGCGACATACAACCTCACCGTTGTCCTGACACAAGCACCTTTTCTATTTCTCATTGTGAGGACTGGTGCAACACGGATCTAAACCCCACTGAATTCAAACCAGAGGCACCTTTTGGCCCATTCTCCGTACCAATTACCTGGTCGCTTGAGGGAACGGAAAAAAAAAAAGGTGTTCTGCCGGGCAGTGATATTATTTTTCCCTCCCCCCATCACATTTCTCTCAGCTGCCCTGCTTTGCTGTGGCAGCCGGGTGGTGTGTTAAACACGGACGTTGAGGCTGCCTGAACCCTAGGGCTGGATGTCTCGCCGGGAGCTGTAGCGACAGGAGATTGTGTGTGCTCTCTCTCTCTCGTTCCCTCTCTCCTGTGCATTGCCTCGTTGGGCCAAGTTAACAACCCAATAAACTGCTCCTGGAGGACTCGTAAAAGAATATGAAAAACTGTCCGTGTTCAATCATTGGAACCACCTCCTTTTTTTTTCTGAGCTTTCAGCGTTTGTGGAAAGTGTCCTCTTGCACCAGGGGAGGAGGAGGATCTAGCCTCTCTTGCAAGTGAAGCATTTCAAACGGCACAATAGGAGTCGCTCAGATGTCATGAATAACTCTGATTTTAATTGAATGACGAATCACTCAGTCCTGCTCTGACTAGACATCAGCCTGTGCAGTATATAGTAGCACCTTGCCCCTCTCTCGGACTTATCCTTGAACCCTTTCACTGCTGAGGAATATAAGACGCCTACATGGTATTACAAATTGGATGCTAATTGAGTTAAGATGATTTTGAAGAGTTGCTGTCATGAAATATTGCATGCAGTGATGTCACACAAAAATTAACAGCCCAAAGTTTTTGATTTTCACCCCCAAAAAGTTCAGAGTTAGTCCTAATAATTTCGTATACCAATCTACTTCCAATGGGAGTACTGCTTCTGGTTTTAAGCAAGTAAGAGAAATTTAGTCGATCAGCGAAAACGTCTTTTATGCTTAATTATTGTCTTCTTTGTGGAGATATTTCTTCAACAGACAAACTTCATCTCCTGGGTTTACTCCGCAGAAATTTGTAACCCTCTAGTGGGATTTATCAATGAGAGCTGTGCCCAAAGGAGGAGCAGTTGTCATCTTGAGAGATTTGAAAGAAGAAATTATCAGCGTCCTTGAAGACATTAATATAAGTTATGATTGTTGCACTTGAGTGCATGATCCAGGTCTCTCAAAACCAAACATCCATGAGCAAATGCAATCGCGACAAGCGTGTGGTTGTGCAGCTGGCAACAGTTTGAGAGCAAACTTTCCACAAGTAGCATCGCATTTCTGACACCACCGTTGGTCCTCTCGGATTGATAAGCTGCGAGATAAGCCAGCGTTTCTCTTTCGGTTTGTTTGTATTTAGCCGTGTTCTTTTGTAATCATTTTCATCCTGGTGGTATATTTTTTTCGCCGGTGCGATTGGATGCGTGGAAATCTGTAAGTCATGCTCGCTCGCCATGCCATGGACAGCGTGAGGGGGACCATTCCAGCGTCGATGTTACCCAGAGTGGGTCTACAGAATGCCATCAGTCAGATGGGCCAAGTCACTGAGGACATGCAAGTGGGTGAGTAACTTCTGCAGGGGTCAGGGAAAATATTGGGGGTGGGGTGGTGGGGGAGGGGGGACAGAGGCAGGGGTGGGTCTTAGTTATCATGACATATTTTAGGTCTATGTAGTCTTTGTCAAAGGAGACAGGGGGTAACACAGAGAGAGAGAGAGAGAGAGAGGAAAAGGCTAAAGAGAGGGAGAGGAGAGATTGACTGAGGAACATGACCATTTGTTTATGTCAGGGCGCGGTAAGGTTGCGAGTGGTGCGTTTCGGGGTGAAGATATCTGCGACGACGACAACGTGACAACGTGGCCTGGAGGCTTCTGGGGATGTCAGTGAGTTATGTTTTTATCGTTCTGTTTGTTCTCTTGTAGCCCCGATAGCAAATTCAAGTCCTAATTGATATTGTCATATTGATAACATCATATTGACGAGTGCACATACAGAGATGCTATGACAGGTAATGGCGTTTTTACTTGAAGCTGCATTTTAGTTCGCCATGGCCCTTTTGTTACTTAAAACCAATCATGACACTCCTCATATTGCAAGATTCAAAGTTGCCAGCGTGTACGACAGAAAATGATTTACAGAGTTGCTAGAATGACTGTTAAGAAACATTTTGAATAAAGGACATGGCTGTCTTGTTTCTCCACTTTATTCAAAGTACTTACATTTAGTGTTGTTGAATTAACAAAGCAGTCATGAAATATACATATTTGGGAAGTGGTAGTGAATGATTTTGAATACCTTTGCCATTCCAACTCAACCAAGATTGTTTATTGTTATTTTTTTTTTTACATTTCCTAGCACAACATACTACTATAGAATGAAATGTAAGTGACGTGACTGATTTAGGGGCTTTACAGTTAAGCACATGCGTAATGATGACAGGTGTGTATAAAGAATCTGTTACAATAAATGATTTATTAAAGTATGAAAAACTGCTGACCGACACTGATGGCAGATAGATTTCTAACAGGTCTACACAGAAGGATCTCAAATAAACCTCCTAAAAGAAACTAATCAGCGTGACTTCATGGCATTCACATATCTTTGGCTATCCTAATGTAGTT
Organism: Diadema setosum; assembly: GCF_964275005.1. Classification (NCBI taxonomy): domain Eukaryota; kingdom Metazoa; phylum Echinodermata; class Echinoidea; order Diadematoida; family Diadematidae; genus Diadema; species Diadema setosum. The sequence continues at coordinate 36,796,778 of NC_092689.1, forward strand.
GTATACTTGAGATGTGTACAAATTGTAAAGCATAATACATTTCCCTGATCACACACTATGCATGATTACATCTTAATGTGGATTTGTAAACTTGGAGTGTCCAAAGCTTGATACAATTCCCCTATCACCTTATACACCCCTGTAGATGTGATATCTATTGGTGCTATACTATGGTAGGCTACTGTATAGGAACTCGTTACAGGAAGGACTTAAATGCTCAAATAATGTTTTCACTAGTAATTCTAATCATAGAAAGTGTAAAAGAACTTTTTGAACAAGCACTGTATTAAATCAGTAAATTTTAGCATTACTGTAATTCATAATTGTTTTCATAATTTACCACAATATATAGCCTGTAGTTTGGGACCTTGAAGTGTGTTATTTGTAATTGCTTTTATTTTTTGTGAGCTGTGCTGTTATCATTTGTGCGCCAACATTTTGGTCATGACCAGTGTCGAGGCTATTTTTTGATAGCACACAGGATAATCTTGAGATTTGTGCTCGTGGAAGCATTTTGTGCTGGTAGTTGTGATGGATTACCCACGGTAGAATGTGGTAGGATATGCAAGCTGGCAGTGCGTGGAAACCGACTCCGGCTATAATCAGGCATGCCCCCAGTGCATCAGTCATCGCGATGCCCGTATATCAGGCTGCGATGTGACTGATCTTGGGCGACATGCCGGGGGAAGCCTTGTTTTGCAAACATGGTCGCAGCTATTGCAGTTCCTCCTGTTTAAAACCGACGACGCACACACAGACACACACACATGAGAAACGGTCTCCAGCAGAGAGGCTGCTCCATCATGAAACATACTCAGACTTTTTATACTAACCTCAGAGTCACCCTGTTTTGGTCTATTTATTTTGTTGTTGTTGTCGTTGTTGTTGTTGTTGTTGTTGTTTTGTAAGTAACTTCAGAACACAACCCTGGAAAATGGGGAAATTTAGAAGGTATTTATGAAAACAGGATAAACTACTTGCCAGCAAACAGCAAAGATAAGCTTAGTATTATCATTACCTTTATTTTTATTTCTATTATTATTATTATTATCATGATCCGTAATATTATTGTAATTATCATTATTACCATTGTCATTATGATGATTATTATTTTGATGGTGATGACGGTGGTGATGATTATTATATCCATATCTGATGGCTCACTGTTGCTGCTGCAGCTACTGCTATTACCAGTTACTATACTACTATAAATCATCATTTTTCTATTGAATATTGTTATTATATGGTTGTCATTATCATTATATTTGATGGTAGTATAACAGCAACAGAAAGAGTAAGGAAGATCAACTTCGAATTTAGGCAGGGTTCAGTCTAAAAATCAACATATCAGAAAGGGAAAGTTGATCTGAATGATATCAGTCAAACCAAACCAGCAGTTTAGCAAGTGTTTTGGTGTACCCCACAGGTGTGGAAAAAAAAAAAGTTAGCACATTCTGAATGTCTGTAAGTCGTCGCCCAGGCGTCCTGCAAAGACCTCGAAATAGCTGCCGCGCTCATTTGGCCGTGATGTCGCTTTTGTAGAAACGACATGTGTGACATTTCGTTTTGCAGAGGAAAAGACTGTAATGTGATTGGTCTTGTGAATACATGTATGCACTACAAAACATTGAATAGTCGGTGGTTATTTACATCGATGTAAGGCAATTTTTTGACCAGATGCAGTAAAAACAACTTGATGCAAAAATCATTAATTTGAATAAGATATATTCAGTACCTGCTGCTATGTGGGATCAGAACCGTTACTGGCTGCTGGTAGCGAAGCTTGGTAGTCTTGTGGATATGACACCTGTCTAGCAGTCAGGAGGTTGTGGGTTTGAATCCCATGCAAGTATATAAGGTCGTAATTTTAATCAAGGCTTTTACTAGAATAAAAACAACCCCAAAACCACTGACTGATTTGTGGCAATATTTGTTGATATAGGACCATTTGTCAATCGGTTGCAACAAAAACAACTCGGTAGAAGAGTCATTGATTTGAATAGAACTTTTTCTTGCTCACAATCTGATCACAGCAGTCATATAAGTCTTGTCGTTACAGAAGCAGTAGTAGTAATAGTGATGGCTGTTGTATTAATAGCATTGAATTGATCTCTTTTTATCATTATCAGTGGTAGTGAGTGGAGTGGTAGAAGTGGAGCAGTAGTTCATATATATGTGTACATGGATGTATATATTATGAATTATATTCAAGTAGAGTAAATAGGCAGAATTGTGGTTATAGATGTCAGCCTATGGATAGCTTTAGGTTTACTAATACAATCTTGAGACATAATTTTAGTAGGGTTAATAAAAGAGCAATTAAACAATACCAGTTGCATTTCAGAATGCTGTTTCCCTATAATATGTTTCCCCAGCAAGCAGCTTCACATTGACATAGCATCAACATTACACACTATTGTGGTGGTTTTACCACTGGGTAGTATAAAACTCATACAAAGCGTTATGTTCTGTCATTATCCTATCCCTTTCATTTGTGGAAAGTGGGGGGAATACAATGTGCAATATGGTTCAGACATTGCAAGTTTATGTTTTATAAGTATGAAGGATGAGAAAAATAAGCCCTGGGCAGGTGGTATTGATATGGAGTAAGTAGTCTTGTGTTCATATAGATGATTTATTGCTCAACAAAAACAACAAAAAGAACAACAACAGCAGCAACACAGCCTTGGTATACATGAAAGGGTCTAAGAGCCTCTGGCTCATAATTATGACATTTAACTCTGCATAAAGTCATATTAATTAAAGCCGAGAGACAAAATATTCACTTTGGCAGTTTTTTACTTGAAACGATAATTTGCATGGTACAAATAGCAGAAACTTTACATTTTTTCTTCCTTTGAGAATTTTCCTTTGACTTATAAAGTTTCTGACACTTCAATGCAAAGTTAACTGTGCAGTGTGGATATTCTTGGTTGATATGATAGACATGGCTGTGGCCTGGAATGGAGGCTAGCAACTTCTGTAGATCACTTATGAACATTTAAAAAAAAAAAGAAAAAAAAGAAACAGAATTTCGTTGGGTGGGTGGGTTTATTGCAGATCCATTTCCTGTCGAGGAAAGGGTTTGGAAACATTTATAACCCAAAAAACAATTCTAACCAGGCTTACACAGGACAGAGTTCCTGCTACAACTGTAACTCTTGAAAGTGAATAATTGTGCCATACATGTACTCTGAGATATACAATGTACTATACTTAATTCAACTGTGCAGTATATATGTTATCTGATATCAGTTATTGTTTTTTCTGTTGTTCAGCATCTTTTGTGGATGTTTTTATCTCTGTTCAGACACATGCATTTTTTATAATATCAAACATTCAGGACTCAAATATGCAGGAATATTATATAAAATAATAGTGTTTCCTTGTCCGTATTCCAGATTTCTTTATCTGTTTGTTGTGACAGAAGTCATAATTTATTAACCTACGGTCAACCTCGATAATGTGAGTGTGTACTTGTGTGGACTAGTGTTGGATCAGTGTATGTGTTGAACTATGAGATGCACAGATATGAGTCAGTGCTCTTCAATTTTGATAGTAACTTTTATCATCAAGGAACTTGAGAAAATGTAGGATGCTGCACCACCTTCTTGTCTTGATCATTTATGCAAATAGGAATATTCAAATTGTCAAGTGATTATGGAAACATGTGTAAGCATTCTGGATGATGGCGACATCATGAACAGAATGATCCAAATTCTTTTCTTTTTTTTTCACTTGATGCTTGGAAACAGTCACATGTCTTCCTTGTCATGATAAATTATTACTTTTGTTAATTTATCATTTGTGCTCTATGCATTATGGGGTATTGCGGTATTTGTCAAATTTGTAATTTGTTTGGAGTAGATATAAAAATTATTTACTCAGCCTTCCCTCTTTCAGTTTAGTATATGTCGTCCATGTCAGAGTATGCAATGATAAGAGCTCTCTTCTTATAGCAGAAGTGCCTTGTACGTGTAATGATGAAAATCTACATCAATGTGGTTGAGTGTTTTCCCCCAGGAACTATATTCAAATCATGAAATTTTGTAGGAGGAATATTAAATTGTGCCCTACATTTGAAGCCATGCATGGAGTAAAAGTTTCAGTACTAGGTCTTGAGCTCAGAGGTAGGATTCCAGTTGTATAGCCAGTAAAAGTCTCCCCTTTCCTTCAAGAAATACCAGCACATCATTTCATTTCCTATGTGGAAGAAGATAGGTATTGAGAGAATCTTTTTGTAATATCTATGCTGATTGTTATTTCCTGTCAAGTCATGCTTACTGGTATTCTGGAGAATTGCATCCTTTTTAAAACATATTACCAAACATTTTCTGTATGTTCTAACTCATTATAAAGGTATCTTTCTCCGAGCATCTACAAAAGAACTATCTCCTTGAATGATCCTCTTCATACTTGTACAATGTTTTGATACTGAAGTCTGTTTTACACAAGTACAGTAGTAGTTGACATGTCGGGCAAGCCTTGCACAACATTTTGGTTGTCAGGGACAACCTTTGTTCTACAGATGTGTCTTAAATTTGAGTGCAGTTCATGAAGCTGTCATTATATGTTACATGTTATATCTAGGCAAAAAAGAAATATGGAATTCCACGAAAATGGCTGATTTGTGAAGGACGGTAATTTCCTGAAGTGACACAATTTGAGCACAACTTTATCTGTAATGGATGGAATCTGCACATGCAGACAATCCCATGATGTCTTCTGATGTTTGAAAATGATAGTTACCAGCAAGGACCATGTATCTGTTCGTTGCAAATAATCATTAGGGCCTACATGATTATGTCTTCATCAAGAAAGTTCCCTGAACCCTGTAGCGAGCGGCATTATAATAATATATCCACCCCCTTTCCAGTGTTGTCGTACAAGGGGCGGTAAATGCTTAGAAATGTGTTGCATAGTATTGCATAGCGGTGGTAAATATATAGAAAGGACACACCCACACACACACACAAACAAACACACACACACACACACACAAATGCAAAGAGGTTTGGTTTCCCTCTGCTGGCCCAGAATGAGCTCTTCAGATAAAGAAGTTCAAGGCTTTGGCCCCTTCACCTGTCTCTCCCACCGACAAAGGGATTGGTAGTAATTTGCTCATCTCGGGCATAGAAATGCTCGCTCCTATCATCAATCGGCATTTGCCAGCCATGGGACTGCGCCAGGGTTACAATTAATCTTGATTGTGTAACAGACAATTGAGGAATGAAATGTTTGCAGTGGCATTGATGAATTGCGGCATAGATGTGCCTATCTGTCTGTGAGCAGGTGGCTGATTCCTTTTACTTGTTTTTCGCTCGGTTTCCATGACAGGTTTGCTGCTACCCAAATGTGCACTTTCATCTTGTGATGTAGTGAAGCTTTATCATCAGCAGCAATGTCAACATTTACTTCATCATCTAATTCACATACATTTTCATCATCATTAACATCATCGTCATCATTGTTGCTTTCATCATTAATACTGTCAGATGTACATTTATTCACATTTACCAGCAATGTTTATTATGTAGTATAAAAGGGATTCAGTATGTGAAAACAAATGAAAGTTCTAAATGCTAATATATCTTATAATTTGCCTCCTGTATAGAATATAAAGAGGTTTTGCTTACAAACGTGATACATGTTAGTGCAATGTTTTACCAGACTGTACATTTGCGAGAATGCTCGTGTAAATCCGTGAGTATACTTTGTACGTTGAAATGAAGGTTCCGTGTATTGTTTATCTATTATCTGTTAGCATTGTCTATCAATGCCACGCTGTCATGTCTCTGACTCGTCTCATATCGGTAGGTCGTTAGAATAGGCAGAAGTCGTTTGCAGTGAATGCCAAAGGAATGCATCACCAGCAAAATTGACGTTTGAGGTGTGGACATCATGAACAACACAGTGTGCAAAGCTTTCCCAAGGTCCACATTGCACACAGTATTGAGGCTCCCTGCACATTTTGAATGAGCTTCCACTGCTATATGGGATTTTCATGTCTATGAGGGCGCCTCGACCAACTGCTGCCAATGGATGGCTGTTACAGGGGAGGCGTGTCTCTATGCTCAAGCATCGGTATGTTGTATACTGTTGGTTTGCTCTACAAATCTGAAGGTGCAGGTAGTTTCTGAAGATGTGAAATGTGAAGTGAATCTGCAGGGCTTCCAAGATAAGGCTGTCCATTTGTATGGGAAGGATAGAGAAAGGCAGGCCGAGCTGAGAGAAGAAAATGACTCCAACATGCTTCCTTATCATGTGCGCCCTTGGCGTACTACCCAGAGGAGAAACATTAATCTCATTTGTAGGAAAGTTCAGAGAGCATGGTGTACATGCCAAAACCAGGGAGAGAGATATGCTGCTGAATTCAAGATCATTTCTCCCCCTCCATCTCAGTCCCTTTCTCTCTCTCTCTCTTTTTTTTTTTTTTTTTTTTTTTGAACACTTTATGTTCATCCCATCACTATCCAATCCTTGACGCAGCACCATCGGTCTGCAGAGAAACCAATTTTGCAAAGTGTGGTTCAGGCTGGCAAAGTGCCATAGAGTTCAGTTCACAGTGTAAAAGATTTGCATCATTCAAACAGTACATTGCAATGGCACTTATTTGCATATGAGGAAGAGCAATTTAGCGAAATAACCAAACATTAATGGGTTGATACCTGGTAGTCCTTGAACAGAAAGAGGCTACATGCATAGTTCAGTTTGAGGTGATAGCGCTAGTTGTTGTATAGGCCTATACAACAAGATAAAATCAGCCTTTTATGCCTTGTTGTAGTACAAGTGATGGGTTGATGTACAAGCAAACTTTTGCTTCAAGCTACCGATACTTTGCGAATAAAACAAAGAATAATGTGGGAATGGTGAGGGTTTCCAAAGATTGTCACTTCCCTAATGCAGGTATTTCAATCAGCCTTTGGGGTGTAATTCTTTTAGAAACCTTACCCAAATGTGTCTACATCAGGCATTGTTTTCTGTTTGTGCTTGTGCACCACGTATTTTGCATTGCTCTGACAACTGAAACAGTGAAAACTCATACCAGACATTCACAAAATAATAATAATAATAATAATAATGATAATAATAACAATAATAATAATAATAATAATAATAATAATAACAATAATAATAATAATAATAATAATAATAATAATAATAATAATAATAATAATAATAATAATAACAATAATAATAATAATAATAATAATAATAATAATGATAATAATAATAATAATGATAATGATAATAATAATATTAATAATAATAATCATACTAATAATTTTAGCAGAATTGTTGAAAGTATCATGTTTTACCACTTTAATGTCAGTTTTCAGTTTAAGACATTTGACATTAAAGTATATTCCAAGGGTGGTACCAACTAGTCTAGGCAAACATTTGAATACAATGTCAATTTCAGAGAAAACCTCCCTTGTCAATCATGCATAATTTGTTTTGCATAATAGTATGTGGAAAAACAAACTTCCAGGATTTTTTTTTTTTGGTGTTGTTTATAGAATATCTCATGTTCTAGATGTGTGTCAGATAGATTCAATTCTAGTGAGCTGAATCAATTCAGAAGGAAGTACTTTAGGCAGATTATTTATAGAATAGATGAACAAATGTGTGGGCTATTTTGAAGAACCCTGGGGACAGCAAAATGTGCATCCCTCTGAAATGGTGCCATTCTTTCTTTTTTTTTTTGAAAATACTGATTTCATAATAATTTTATTCACATTTTTCTGATCTGTTGCTAATAAGTTTCTGCCATTATTCTAATCAACATATTTACCTCATATTTCCAGGAGTGTGCTTCTCAAAGATCATAGAGTAATCCTTTTCCAAATGTGTTAACCTCCATGTAAAGCTGCATGTGGTATTATGAGTTTTGATTGCTTGTATAAGAGCAGAAAAAATTGACTTACGATTTGGTTATTATTATCTGTCATAAGTTGATGAATGCTGCAAGATATATTTGTGTGTGTGTGTGGGAAAATGTTTTTGAAGCTGGAATAAATGTTACAGTGCTCTTTGGAAGTGCATGTAAAGAAGTACAATATAAACCTCTAGGTTTGTGCCATGTGGCATATTGTAGTGGATATGTTATGTCATCAGTTTTCTTTGGTCATTGATAAATTTGAAAAACTTCTGCACCCAAACGCAGATTATGTCCCAAGTATGAATAAACCCTGCACCAGTGAAAGTAAGTGCATGTAATGACAATGGCTATGAGCTAGCGGGGCAGGCAAGGGGGGGGGGACAAATTGAGCAGATACCCACTGGTTCAGTTGTTATCGCATACAATGGTGATCATTTCAACATGTTTTGGTATCAGCGGGGGCAGCCTCACCCCTTGAAGGGTAAGGCACCTACCTCCAGCACCCAAAGAGCCTCTCCCCGTTCACACTCTCCCTGCTTTCCACCAACCATCAAGAACATGTTTAAAGGGAATTATTCCTGGCTGTGGCATACCTAAAAATAAACCAAAAACAACCTATTGTACTTTTGTGGAGGTCACACCTATGAAGCAATAGAAGACCCTTGAACCAAAGAGTCTGAAGTTATCTTTCCTGCTTGCTTCCTGTCTGTAGTAATTTGATAGCTTTGGGGAGACGAGCAGGTAGAATTTTACAAGTGAATGTACAGGTACACATGCAGTTCTAAGGTCTCATGCATCTGTGTAGTCAGGAATTGGCTCCTTTTATGATGTTGTAAATGCTGTGTCTGTACTGCGGTATATGATGAACATCTTTGTTCCTGTGGTCTTCTCTTCCATGAACAAACTTACATTTGCTGAATAGGCTCAATGTGTGGCACCTGTCCAATCCTTACCAATTATTATCTATCACAAATACTTCGGCTTTGCAATTACACTAATAGTGTTTTAATTCTAGGCATCAACAGTGTGAGAAGGTACTTAATCCTATTAGCTCATTTATTATGGTTATTGATCATTCATAGTGCTTTATTTTGGTATATATTAGAAAAAAATACCTGTGGTAAAGAATGTAAAATCATAGACATGATTTGTGTTCAATCATATTCATTTGTAATCTACATTTACTTTGTAAACATTTGGTGTATGTGTTGCCCTGTATGGCATCTTCAGATTGTAAATTGTGGCTCTATCTATTCAAATGAAGCAATGTAAAAATGAGGTCTCACTCTTCTTCATCAAGACTGTTAAAGTGTGACAGACACTGCGCATTAGAAGACTTTATCATTATCATCATCATTATTCTTATTAATTAAGCCTGTAGAAAAAGAAAAAAAAATAGAAAAAGGACTGTTTATTCCTGAAGATTTTCATCACACCGATTTGTTCGATGTTAATTTGTCTGTTTTGAATAGTGCCCACTTTGACTTGGGCAGTTTGTCTTTGCGCATAGAGATAAAAATATATATAGGGCTAATAAGTAATTAACCCTGTAATTGCTGAGAGGTAGACTGTCATAACAACCATGGATGACAGAAATTCCTTCATGCTCTTTGGATTTATTTCCTCATGATTTGAAAAAAAAATCACTGCAACATACAACAAAGCATGATATTTTTGCCTCATGATATTTTTGCGAATAAGAGCCGACAGCCCTCTCATGGCGAATTGCCTCTGGTATGCAATGCCCATAGCGTAGACAAGAACTTTTGCAAGCATTTTAATTTTGCAAATCTTGGCTCTTGCAAAATTTGCAAAATTAAAATGCATGTAAACGTTTTTGGTTTTACAGTAAATTAAGGTTTGATACAATACATAGATTACACTTGACAGAATGTTTGATGACAATGGCAGAAGTTTTCATGTTTCAAGTTGAATGACATTCATTTCAAGCACACTATATTCATTCATTACAACAGATGAAATTCAGTTCTGATTAATTTGAACATGCTGAGAGAATGTTTGAGATACCTCCACAAACTCAAAATTTCCAGTAAGGATGGTAATTTCATTCATTCCATGGAAAGTCCAGTTAGTCTGGGTGCCAAAGCCACTTTTTGGGCCTAACCTTGTTTTACCGTCCACCCAATGTTTTTTGATGGTTTTACCCTATTTCGGGGGTGCTGAATCCGAATCTGGATGATGCAACTCTTGCATCCTTGAGGATTTTGAGATATTCAAGATGGCCGCCAAAATGGCCGCCAAAACCGGAAATTCCCACGTATTTCCTTCTAAATGGTGAGATATTGAAAACAATTGATGGATTTACCCTATTTCGAGGGTGCTGAATCCGAATCTGGATGATGCAACTCTTGCATCTTTGAGGATTTTGAGATATTCAAGATGGCCGCCAAAATGGCCACCAAAACCGAAAATTCCCACGTATTTCCTTCTAAATGGTATGAAATTGGAAATAATTGATGATTCTCCCTATTTGGAAGGTGCTGAATCCGAATCTGGATGAGGCAACTCTTGCATCCATGAAGTATTTGAGATATTCAAGACGGCCGCCAAAATGGCTGTCAAAATGGCCGCCAATTAAAACCGGAAATTCCCATGTATTTACTCTTGAATGGTGAGAAATTGAAAACAATTGATGGATCTACCCTATTTCTATGGTGTTAAATCCGAGTCTGGATGATGCATCCTTGAGGGTATTGAGATAAGATGGCCGCCAAAATGGCCGCCAAAATGGCCGCCGAAACGGAAACTCTAATGTATTTCCTTCTTATAAATGGTGAGAAATTGATAACAATTGATGGTTTTCGTCAAAGGCACAGTTTGAACTTGCTGTATATACAGTGAATTCAGCTCTACTGGATATCTTTGAGTTGGTACGATACAAGCGTGCAAGCAATAATTAACCCTTCAAGACTACAGATGCGGTTGAATAATTGCAAGATTACACTGTTTCCTCTACATATAATGGATAAGTTTTGAACACTAACAATTAATGGACAAGACATGTTCATCTATTTTGTGATAGTGATGTAGAGAAATGTACTGAAATTACCCAACATTACCTGCCTTAATCCATGAGCAGTTTTAATCTCTTTATCCATGAACACTCAAATTGGTTATTTGGTTTATATTCGTGGTCTTGATGACATTGTTGAAGACACGAGTGGGACATTTTTATTGTTATGCTTCAATTTTTTCTTCAATATGATGTAACATTATGTATGTATATATGTATATATAATCTATTACAAACACACACGAGGGGACGGACAAATCACAGGTAACGCGCCTTGAAAAAAAAAACTAAATAAAAATCAAACGACAACATGGAAGGTAATAGTTGATAATCCAGTACTTACGAATATCATAATCGCGCAGAGTGCTTTTGAAATTACCCTTATTGATATCTACTATAGTGGTCATGGATGCAACCATTTCCAATGACCTAATCAGAATATGCGACAAGTTTCACAAGAATACGAGGCGAGACTCGTCAGAATATAAGACAAGTTTCAACATCAACATGCCATAATTTAATTTTACTCTATTGATAGCCGAAAAGGATTAACTTTACATCTATGGAGCCATATGTGACCCGCTACAACAAAAAGGTCCTAAAGTCGCGCACGGTCGAAGCCGTGAAAATCGAGTTTGAAGTTAGAGCATTAAAATTGGTCAAAACTTACGATTTTCTGATTTTGATATATTATTGGAGTCTAACATGTCTTCTATCATCTGTCGAAATTTTGAAGCAAAATGATCAAAGGAAAGATAAGAAAATAGCAATTTTCTGAGCCATGTTTTTTGGCCTTTAACGAAGCAGAAACTAGTTCGAAAATTACAATTATGCATAAAGACATTTTCAATCGTATCTTTCTTTGCGTTTGTACGTTTCAGTATGATGTCAATATCACTTCTTTTTTTTCCAGTACGTGTTAAAGTTCCGTTTGAGACATATCGGAATATCTCAGTATATTACAATACCATTGTGACTGTCATTTTGACTGTCAATAAATTTTGGCTGATTTGACAAATTCGCTCAACTGAGTTGAATTCAAGAATACGAATTATTGCTTTTCACCCTGCATGGGTTTAATCTCCCGCTTCGCGTTGGAGCACAATACTTCACCATTTCAGTATAAGAACATGTTAAGGAGTTTCCGTTCATACAGGACATTTACAGATGTCCGAAAACCTTCAAAGACCTTCAGCACCCTCAAAATAGGGTAAGACCATCAATTCATTATAAAAATTTTACCATTAAGAAAAAATATATTGACATTGGAATTTCTGCCACTTATTTTGGCTGTCATCTTGGACGTCTAAAAACCCTAAAAAATGGACGAATTTCAACAACCAAGTTTCGAGGGTGCTGAATAGGACCTAAAATTTACCAATTTTTGACAGTTATTTTGGCGGCCATCTTGGATATCTCAAAACCCTTAAAAAAGAACACGAAAGTTGCATCAACAAGATTCGGATTCAGCACCCTCGAAATAGAGTGAAACTGCCACTTGTTTTCAATTTCACACCATTTAGAAGGTAATATAGGACTCACATGCAAATTTTCCTTTTTGACGGCCTTTTAGGGGCCATTCTGGCGGCCATCTTTATTATCTCAAAACCCTCAAAGAAGTAAGAGCTGTATACTGGAGCTTCAAATTCAGCAAACTCAAAATAGTGTAAAACCACCAACTGTTTTATATTTTACACCATTTAGAAGGAAATAGGGGGTCTACATATGAATTTCCATTTTTCGCGGTCATTTTTGGCGACCATCTTTATCATCTCAAAACCCTTAAGGATACAAGAGTTGTATCCTGAGCTTCGGATTCAGCACACTCAAAAAAAGATAAAAACCACCATTTTCTTTCAAATTGTCACCATTTAGAAGGAAATACATGGGAAATTCCATTTTGGGCGGCCATTTTAATGGCCATATTGAATATCTCAAAATCTTCAACAATGCAGGAGTTGCACCATCTAGATTCTGATTCCAGCACCCTCGAAATAGGGTAAAACCATCAACTGTTTTCAATTTCTCACCACTTAGAAGGAAATATGTGGGAATTTTCGGTTTTGGTGGTCATTTTGGCGGCCATCTTGAATATCTCTAAAACTTCATGGATGCAAGAGTTGCATCATCCAGATTCGGATTCAGCACCTTCCAAATAGGGTAAAACCATCAATTGTTTTTCAACATCTCAACTTTTAGAAGGAAATACGTGGGAATTTCCGGTTTTAATTGGCGGCCATTTTGCCGGCCATCTTGAATATCTCTAAAACTTCACGGATGCAAGAGTTGCATCATCCAGATTCGGATTCAGCACCTTCCAAATAGGGAGAATCATCAATTGTTTTCAATTTCACACTATTGAGAAGGAAATACGAGGGAATTTCCGGTTTTAATTGGCGGCCATTTTGGCGGCCATCTTGAATATCTCTAAAACTTCATGGATGCAAGAGTTGCATCATCAAGATTCGGATTCAGCACCCTCGAAATAGGGTAAAACCATCAATTGTTTTTAATTTCTCAACATTTAGAAGGAAATACATGGGAATTTCCAGTTTTAATTGGCGGCCATTTTGGCGGCCATCTTGAATATCTCAAAAACTTCATGGATGCAAGAGTTGCATCATCCAGATTCGGATTCAGCACCTTCCAAATAGGGAGAATCATCAATTGTTTTCAATTTCACACTATTTAGAAAGAAATACGTGGGAATTTTCGGTTTTGACGGCCATCTTGGCGGCCATCTTGAATATCTCAAAATCCTCAATGATGCAAGAGTTGCATCATCCGGATTCGGATTCAGCACCCTCGAAATAGGGTAAAACCATCACTTGTTTTCAATATCTCACCATTTAGAAGGAAATACGTGGGAATTTACGGTTTTGGCGGCCATCTTGGCGGCCATCTTGAATATCTCAAAACCCTCAAGGATGCAAGAGTTGCATCATCCGGATTCGGATTCAGCACCCCCGAAATAGGGTAAAACCATCAAAAAACATTGGGTGGACGGTAAAACAAGGTTCAGCCTCTGGCACCCAGACTAAGTGTAGCTTGTGCAATATACAGACTTGATGGATTGCACTGTGCAGTGTGACTCACAAATCATACGTAAATATGAAATGTGAAATGTCTGTGAATGTATCCTGAGAGATTTGTAAATGATTGTGAATCCATTATACATCATGCATTTTTGACAGTTGAAAGCCCATGTTTGTTTTATTCTGGTATTCTTTCTTTATATAGCTATGGACCATTCACTTTACTCCTTGTAATGCAAATGGCAATTGCAAAAGTTGATAAGGTATGTGTTTGATTGATAACCCATCATGCAGAAGTTTGAAAAGTTTGTAGCCCTTGTCAATATTGACTCAAAGATTCCGCCACCCAGTTACCACTTACCCTGGGCTTGTCATCGGTAGTTCGTTCTACTTGACCTTTGACCTGGATGAGGGGTGATCAAAGGTCACAACTTTTCAAAAGAAAATTGGTCTCTTTAGGTTTCATGGCCAGCTCTTTATTGTCAATATTTACCGTCATAACTGTTAAGTTAACTCTTTGCGTGTGACATATATGCAGAATCTGGTGTGTGCCCACTCACCTGAGGATGTGATGCATACTTGTAGGTGGAATGAAGATGTTGAAGGAATAATGTGAATGTACAGTATGTCTCTCATTGGCAATGCTTGCAGTACTTTGAAGAGGTAAGAGGAGTCCATCATACAAAGGGTTTAACATGATTGTTAATAGCAGTAATTGCAATGACTGTAGCAAATGGCTGACTGTGTCCTAGGATTTTACACTGTTGCCATGGCATCTTCAATGGGCTGAAATTCTTGCTGTCTGGTGTAGGAGAGAGGGTCCTGATCTATTCCTTCTGAATGAAATGAATACTATGCCATTCACAATAACAAATAGATACTCTGGTTATCAGTAAGTTTTCAGCAGTTCCAGTTTTAGTGATCTAGAATCTATGATTTTGACTCTTCATCAAGGAAAAAGCTCAAAGTTTGTTGTTACACCTTCGTAAGATATGAAATACAAACAGCAAGAGGAGGGAGATATCGCTGCAGATAAGTTGCCCAATGCCTTTGACGTATTAAAGTGTGACCTGCTGATAAAGATGTGGTGCTGATGCAATGTTTTTTCTGCAACCAGCCAAAGTTTTCAGGGTACGAAGACTTCAACAAGCAAAAGTGTGTTATCACCTTCCATGTGTCTACGAATAATGCAGCTGGTGTTTGAACACCCAGATGTTTTTCTCTGAGCGTGCTATGTCAAAATGATGTATTCTTTGATTTTTTTTCCCTTCCTCTCTGCAGTTTTATACACTCAAGTTTGTATTCTGGGACAGAGTGTGGAAACTATAGTGTTACGGAAGCACACATATGGGCACCATGTGTAGGAAGTGGAAGTATGCACCCCTACGAGTAGTGTCACCAAACTATTGGGTCTATGAAAGTTCACATTGGATATTTGTTGGTTATGACTGATTTGATGGGACTATTATGAAATAGTAGATTGACTGACCTGAAACGCAGTAATTGTCTATGATTAACAGATTTAACATTTCAGTAACTTACGTTTGATAATTCTTCCCTCTTTTTTTCATAAGATTACAGAAAAAAGTATACACAAATTACTTGCTTGAGAATAGATATGGACAAGTGTAAATTTGTTAACATCATTAGTAAGCTGTCATCTAAGTAATATTGTGTTTTGAAGTACAATTGTAGTTTGTATTGGATTTGGACCTTTCATCCTGCTAATCTTCATTTATCTACAGTGCGTATATGCATGTAAATATTGGCCTTGCACAAAGTTCTACTAAACTTTGTGTTGTGTTGATACCTGTCTTGACAGTAAACATGTATGATAATCTTGATCTACATCTCAGCTACACATGCATAAACATTTATTGGATACTTTTGTGGGTACATGAAGTAGGAGATTTCATGTTAGCAAGTCTTCCTGACTCTGGACTTTGGTTCGGGTTAGTGTTAGTGTTTACTGTTGCCTGTACAGTTGAATACACAGTCAGTCCTTGTTACAGAAAATCCGCTGTGTTACAATGCTCATAGGACATTGATGGAAGACATTGTGATCTTATAAGTCTTTGATCAAACTTTAGTAGTTAGTAGAAGAAATATTGGGCATTGAAGCAGAGCAGCCCGCAAGTGAATACCTTCTGTCACTTCTAAGATAGATGACTGGGCTATATTTCACATTTTTTAAAACAGAAGTGGGTTAAAACAACCCATCTTAAGGTTACAAGCATAGGTATACTTCTGTGCACAAAATTGCGGACATATGGGAGGTTAACCTTGGCATGAAAAAAACAAGTGCAATTCATCTAAAAATCTGGACTTTTGTTGGATATTGCTAAGCAATGACCGAAAAGCAGATGAAAAACCAGAAATGGAAATCCACCTCTGAAATGACTGTCTTTGAAACTTCATCAGTCTTTTGCCAACTATTCAACTCTCACAGATTAGAAATTGTAGATTTTGGTCATGTGACTTTCCCTGTCTGGGGCAAGTGAGCATAAGGGTTGTGTAACTGGTTATCATCATTTATGTCTTTCACTTTTTTGGGGGTATATTGTACCACAAGGAGGTATAGGCATGCATACTAATTGCCAAAAATCCAAGAATACCTTTATTGCTCCTTCAAGTGTTATTCGGACTGTTAATGATTGTCCAAAAAGGCCAGATTTTTGTTTTTTATTTTTCAGTGTTGACTCGTGCCAATGAAATACTGTATAGGCTGTTATTTTCGTGAGGGTTTAATTTTCGTGAATTTTGCGAATCGCAGTTGGATAGCGAATTTAGCAACACGCGAAAATGTCTGTATGCTCTAGGGTAATAGTTCATTTACGTTAGCGTCAGCGTCAGTTCGCGAAAACTACATCTCGCGAAAATGTCTATGACCTCCTCATTCACAAAAATATCCATGCGCAAAAAGAACAGCGTATACAGTACTGTATTAGCTGTTATTTTCGCGTACAGATATTTTTGCGAAGGAGGAGGTCGCAGACATTTTTGTGAGATGTTGTTTTCACGATTTGACACCGAGGCCATCCTTAGTGCACTATTACAGGTCTTCCCTTATGACAACATTTTTGTGTTGTAAGATCTGCGGTCCGACCTTGAATTCGGGAAATTCACAAAAATTAAATCCTCGCAGAAATAACAGTATGTACAGTAGGTCTATGATATAACTTCCTGTTTCATACAGGTCTGTAGGTCTGAGAATAACCCAAACCCTGTGTCATTGAATAAGCATGTATACTGTTATCATGACTGAGACTTTGGGGGATAGATTTCATTCCAATTCCTCCAGCTCCCCCTGAGGTCCCTGCTGGGCTGATATCGGAGCAGGGCACCACACAATCTTATTAAGATGTGAAATCTGTTCATGTGCATTTGATTGTGGAATGCAGTGCTGGGTTCATTTTATTACATCCCCACACAGAGCATGGCTTGGTTATAGATAGAATTCAGCTCTGTTTCACAGTGCCTCTTTAGACAGAAAAAAAATACAGTTAAAGTGAAAATATACTGCAATATATTCAGTCCAGTTAATGAGATTATTAGTACATTAAGTACACAGTAAGAAAAAACAAAACAACAACAACAATGCATATACATGCACATGTGTACAAATTAAAGCTAGAACCCCTTTGAAGCAACTAGTGCTTGAAAGTAAGGCCCAAAACAAACTACATTGTACGTACAGTTTATAAGAAAAGTCTGTATTGAATAATATATCAAATAGTAAACAAAAGAGGAGTACCAGACATGCACATAACAAAGGTCTGAGTCATGAGAGCCATATACTGTCTGTAAAGAGATATGCACTGTGGAGGTCTTAGATAGCTTTCTAACATGGAGGTAGTTGTAACTCAGTCTCTATTCTAAGCCCCATTATCCATTGCCTTGTGCTCAGGACAAATTAGTGGATAACTGTTCATTAAACTCAACTTGCAAAGGACCAGATAGTGTTGGATAGGGAGAAGTAATTGCAAGCGAAGTTGTCTTTGAATTTTGCTCTCGTCGGTTGGTAGGGCACATCAGTCCCTGTGTAATTTGTAGTGAGGGGATCAGCAAATATTTAACAGCCGCACAAAAGCTTGGTGCAGACCATGTTTACTCAGATTTACCAACACGGATATGGGTATGTGGTACAAACGATCATGAATGAGATCATTATGTTGTATGGGAGGGGAAAAAAAAGTATATTGTGCAAGTTCCAGGTGAGTTATTGCTCACTGTTGGTGGTTTGTCTTTATAGTTTCCTTGTCCTAACATTATTTGCATACATGCTCTCAGATGTCTTCTCTTGAGCGATTGTTAAAAGCAAACTGAATTATTGATTTACCAAAGCCACATGATGAATTACTGACTTTGATAAAGGAAATGTCTTTTATGACTGATTCGAGTGGAATTTAGGAAAATAATAATCCTTGTGTACAAATAGGTTCTTGATCTCATCCTATAATGGGCAGAAAATTATATCTTGCCAAAGAACCATGAGTAGATGAGAAATGAGAACGCAGTGTGATGTGCTAGTATCATTCTTTCTCTGGTATGTTTTTCTGCTGTCATTATGAACTCTTACATGTAAATTTCTGACCGAGGCCGCATTTGTTGTTAGGTGAATCTTCAGTCAAAGTCAAGGGGCCATGGTAGTATTTTACCATGCTCTTTGTCATTTGAACATGCTAGTGGCCATTGTTGTCAACACCCCAATCTCATGCTCACAAATAGCTTGTCATGTTCGTAAAGTTTGTTTTGGAATCAACCCACTATGAATCGGGGATTCGGTGGAGAAGAAGAGAGTTTGCAGCTGTTCAAAGGTTAAAAGCACAGCTTTGCTCTTTTTTTGACTTTGTTTGATTTTCCCCATTCATCTCAGCAATGTTTGTTTTATATCTTAAAATATATGGTGGCCATGTTTTATTGATTGCTATTCTCTTTTCCAGTGGAGATGTATCTGAGAGATAGAGCTAATCTTAGTTGGCTTTTGATTAATGCAGAGAATAATCTGCACCAAAGTGGAAAATCAATTCTATTAATGACACTCTTTGACAGCGGTCCCTGTGATCTGAGTCAAGAAAATTGATTATGATTGGGACTAAGTGCCTCGGAGCTGTGCAGAATCTAGAACCAACGGAATTGATTATGAGTGGGACTTGAGTGCCGAAGGCTCCCGACCTTTTGCGTGCACTCCTTGTTGTGAGGACAGTTATTACTGAATGGAATGGCGATATAATTGGAAGTGAATGTTCCAGTATATACAAGGTTGGGTGAATTACCTCAAAGGACTTATCCACATGAACGATATTCGGTGGAGACTCAAGAAGTTGTGTGGAATTACATAGACTAATGTGAACCCTGAAATGGCAGTTTTTAAAGTTTACTGAAGTGCACAAATTGAGTCATTGTACTCATAGTCACAAATCATATAATGAGACATAACTTTAAAGATTGTGTATGTGTGTGTGTGTGTGTGTGTGTGTGCGTGTGTGTGGTTTTAGCTGTACTGGCATTCTTTTGTATCAGATCATCTTCTTTTTTTTTTCTTCTTTTTTTTCATTTGCAGGAATAATGATTACAAAGTCCCTATTGAATGCTCAGTGGTGCTTATGAGAAATACGATGAAAATTGGTGTTCATCACTGGATTTCATCCCTCTGTATACCCATCTTATATATTGAACAGCTTTTGGACCGCGATGATTTTCAGTAGAAGTTTGTATTGTTTTCTGTTTGATCCAGGTAGGGGATTATTTTCTACTGCATAATCATTCAGTTCTTTCTGCAAGTATATGTTTGAGTTGCATTTACAAATAGTAAGCGCATTCAGATCTTGACAACAATGCCAGAGCACTCCCAGGTTTATAGAAAATGCAAAATTCAGCACAGTGAACGCAAGGAAGGAAATACATGATATTCAAATGGCAGGAGTATGAAATACTGGCATGGTTGTATAAACCAGGGAGGTTTATATCTCACCTCCCTGATAAAACTTGATAATTCACGGAACATGTGTATCGTTGAAACACTGCAAGGAAAATATATCATAGTTGATGAAATGGGCTTGTTTGAATATTCAAATTTAATAATACCCTTTCCCTCAAGTTCTTCTCCCCCTCACTTAAAGGGGCATAGTCCCGGTAGTGTAGAGGGCGCTGTTGATGATACTGCCGATCACCGTTAGCATTGATACGAAGATTACCGAAGTTGAGCTGTCATCAAGAGTAAAGTGCGTAGGTGTTGCTAAGTAGCGTTGCCTTTGTTGTCTTCTCAGGGCATCGTGCAGTCTGTAGTAATGCCAGGGTGCGTGCATATGTGCTTGTTATTATGACATCACAAAAGAAGTTTGAAGCTGTCATCTCCCTCAGCCGAATCATGAGCCGAACTGTGATCCGACCTCTGACTACAGTGAATCGGACTTCTTCGGACTCGGGAAAGTGGGCCAAAGCGTAAGCGCTAAAGAGGAGTCAGTAGCGTAGGTCTCTATAGGAAACTTGCGACGTGCGCCCCCGTACGCATTTGACTAAAACACCGGGACCATGCACCTTTAACGTACCTCTTTCTCTCTATCTCACATTGTTTTCCATATCTTTCCTATCCTGAAATGTCAGAAGAAATGCCAGTAGTTTCCATTTCATGACAACATAATTGCAATCTTCAATACCACCCCCTCACTCTTGTTTATTCAACCAGTTGAAGTTCAAGTAAGACTGCACAACCTCCTTGTTCACTTTCTCTCTGATCCGTTCTCAATTTTCTATTGAAATCAAATCAAAGGATCACCAAAAACTCTTGAGATTCCTCACTTCATGAGCAACAACAACAACAACAACAAAATCTGACTTTTCTCTTTGGTGTTTCAAGGACTGCTATCCTATCTCTCTTTCTCTCTCTCTCTTCCTCTTTCTCTCTCTCTCTCCCTCTCTCTCTCACCCTTTCTCTTTCTCTTCAGTAGAGTTAGGAGATGTTTACCTTCTCAGAAAATCAAAATGATGTGATATGTCATGCCCAAAGTTTATCAGAAGTATTGTGCAAGTGACCCCATAGGAAACCAGGTATTTCCTCGATGGCAAGTGTTGACGGATTATGTCATCTCATGGTATATTCTTCTTGAACATGGATGTTGTCATTTTTGCAGTGCATGACAGTAAATGTTTTCTGTTGATAGAATAACCTGATGTCAACAGTAAAGGTTGCAGCATCAAGTTCAAGCTTTGGGCTATTGATTACTGCAGAGAAAATCTCCCCCATAGCTTTCTGTCCAGACCTGAGTAGTAGGGATCCCGTTAGACATGAGGACCGCTAAATTGGAGAACACTATCCATACACTTTAATACAGAAATGGAGATGCCAGAATCTGCCTCGTGTATTCTATAGCAAATAGGTTTGTTCAGCATTTTTTGTTTGTTTTATTTAGTACACCATTATATTCATAAATAGTTATTTGTGTATCAAATTATAATACATGTTAAAGGCCCCATCCAACCATGTTTTTAGTTTGATTAATACTCTGAACTGCATGATTTTAAATGCTACGTGTTTCACTAATATGTAAAATTGAAGATGCAAGATTTAAAAAAAAAATGATGGTGTGGTGTAACTGGGTAACTGATATCGTTGGAGTGAATTTGTAACTACATCATTTTTTATCTGCATTGGCCAATCCATTTAAACCATTATTATACAGTTCAGTCGGCAGATTGCAATACTTTGTTGTTGTTGTTGTTGTTGTTGTTGGAATAAACTAAGCCATCACAATGTAAACCAGTATTTTAGAGCACCAAAAAGTGGGTAACAATTTGCATGATGTAGGCATAGTAAAAGCGAGTCCGCAGACATGAGGCGAAGCCACTGGGCCCTGACATAGCAGAAATCTTGCTGTAGAGTCTGAACAGTGAGACTAGGCCGTTTGAGTGCTGCTTTGTATGGAAGTTGCACTCTTTCTCGGTGGAGCTCACCGCACAGAGGTTGGCCCAGATTGCATCTGCGAAAAAGTTCCCCAGTTTGCAGTTGGCGGTTTTCCTGTATCTTTACGGAGATTAAACACCAGGGACCTATGCCCTTTTGTTGCGTCCAATAGTGCATCAAAATAGCATGGAGTGCCTCCAAATGGAACTCTATGCAAGGGGGGATGTAATGATACAGGAGAAGCATACTGGTGCTGTTCATTCTGTGGTACAGATGTGGTCTGTTTATGTTGTTTTTCTGTCAGTTGGGTTAAGTATACAATTATATGTGGCATCATCATGCAGTGAATGCTTCTATTGAAAGATGTGGAACTCATCAAAAGATAATCCCTCCGTGTCTGAGAAGCGCCAGCTACTTTTTTGAGGCTCATTGCCTCCCGCTTTTGCCCCAGAAGACTGTTCGCCTGATTTCATCCCTTCCACCTTTTTTTTTTTACATACTTGCCCCCTTTCGGCTCAGCACCCCGCCTCAATCAAAGCTGTGGTAGCTAAATGCACTTGACATCAACATGGTCCAAAATGGGCACCATGCCCAATTCATGACTTGGCAATAGAGAAGTTGTAGGCCCTACAGTTGAAAATGCCAAGATTGAAGATAGCATTTCTTTGTCTTTGCCTGTAGGTAAGAATGCCTTTTCCTTTTATTTCCTATGCAATGTGCAATTGAAGAAGAGTTTACTCCAGTGAGAAAATCATTAGAAATAAGAGCCTGACGTGAAAAGAGCTATGAAATGTTTTGTGACTGTCAAGACAAGTGATCAGAATATAAAGAGTTTGACCACATAATGTATCAAGTGCCATTGTTAAACATTAAGTTCATCATCAAATAAGGCAAAATCAAACCTTTCTAGTCATACCTCACTGGTTACATACCAAATGATATTCTTGAAATTATAATTGAAAATATCCCACATTTTCTTCTCATTTTCCTCATTTTTAGCAGCTTTAATTGCAAATATCTCAAATTAACAAGAATGGAGTTAACTCATTTTTTGATCAAACTCTTCTCTATCATACTGTAAAGGAGTCCTTCTTTTTATTACTATTACCATTATTATTCATTTGGCATTCTATTTCCGTAGTGAAATATTCAGCTTGATTGCATGATTGTGACCTCTAATAGTCTTCCTCATGTTTGTGTACATGTACGCAGACGAAAAGCATGATTTCCACATTTTTTTTTAAACAAAAACTGAAGAATTTAGCCTTCTCTTTCTGGGATGAGGACCTGAAACTTTGGTCTGTGATATGTCTTGGCTGAGTCATGAGAAAACAGGACTTGGCTTATACCAGACACAGATCCTTTGAGGTGCATATTGCAAGCCATATTTGATTGCACACTGGAGTTCATGGCAAGTTCGTATGCAGTATGGTCGTCCTATTCATCAGTCCAACATTAC
Source organism: Diadema setosum (assembly GCF_964275005.1). Classification (NCBI taxonomy): domain Eukaryota; kingdom Metazoa; phylum Echinodermata; class Echinoidea; order Diadematoida; family Diadematidae; genus Diadema; species Diadema setosum. Next base: position 36,820,091 of record NC_092689.1, read on the forward strand.
TGCTGACGCATTGCCTTCTATTTTATTGCATTTTTCACGAGTAACTTGCTCTCTTTGGTAAATTCTGTGCGGCTGCTTCCACTCAAAAATATTTCGTACACACTGATGTGTTGCAATAAAGTCCCTGTAAAGCAGCTCAATGCTCATATCCATCGAATGTTATTGCCACGGGAGTGATTTATGTACTCATCAGCTTTTCAAAATTACAGCTAGTGCTATAAATGCCATGCTTGTGTGTATCCTCTGTTCATATTACTGCACTCGTATGCCCCTCAATTATGACATATCTTAGTTTCCTGGGTAATGGTACTTATGTGAATTTCTGACATGCAAATGCTAATCTGATATTTCAGTTCAGCAGTATACATTTCTAGGCTGGGTAGATACAGCCAGGGGAAGAACAGGGCAATGAACTCTTGGAGTCCACCAGGACTGATGAATCTCCTCGCTCTGTCCTCATGATCACATAGTCTCACAGTCACAAAAATATACCTCTTCTGTGCAGTTATGTACTGTGGCATGGTGATTGATATCTCTTATATCAGATAAGGAATGAGCTACATTTCACTTTTGTTTTTGTTTTTGTTTTGTTTTGCGATTCAGAGAAGTCATGGCGTTACATTACTTTGCACTGCTGCCAAGAAGAACACCTGATGATGTGGGCAGTAGCAAGTAGGATTACAAGATGCTAGAGGGTTTTTTTTTTTGATGTGAAATGATGGTCAAGAGAAAGGTGATAGCTATGAGAAATGTTTGTGCACATGTTTGTATTTATTGCTTTTGCTTGCCAGAGTTATTCACATCTTAAATGGACATTTGGCATGTTTGTTTATATTTAGCAGATAGGGAGAAACAGGAACAGCAGAAAGTTTGCGCATAAATAAGGAAAAGGTGCATTTCGAAATGATGTCCTTTCACATAGAAGCAGGTAGAATGTGTGGAATGAATTTAATCATATGTGCAATTGAGAGAGAATGTCTCGGGTTTAAATTGCAATATTGTCCACTTCTAACTATGCCTATATGTCACACGATGATTATAACATGAAGAAGCTACAGTTGCATTTGTGTTTTTGTTGACAAGAGATCTGGTTGAAAGAGCTGCACATAAGTAGTGATTAAGGGGATGAAGACAGGGTTCGATGTGAACGAGGTCAAGATATTGCAGAGGCACTACTCCACATGAATGATCCTCCACTACGCTCACTCTTAGCTCAACAATCAATCAGCACGCGGGCAGAGTGCTCTCCAAGTCATTGCACTTAATGAGCTGGATTTATGACCCTCCTAGCCGAGAAAGGTCACATATTTCTGCTGGTTGAAGTAAGGCGACGACTGATTTACGATGAGCGAGGCCCTGCAACATGAGCTAATGTTGGATGGGCACACCTAGTCCTTTTTTAATGGCCTGGGACAGAGGTCGTGGTGGAGGCTATTTGACCAGTCCTGGAAGCGTGATGACCTTCCTCTCTTGAGAGATGTTATGGGAGGAGTGATTTCATTCCCTCATTATTATTCCATTTATGATGAAATATGATTTGAAGTTTAAATAGCAGAAGGTCTCTACACCAAGTCCTCAATTTTTTTTTTTTTTTTCCAGCTCTGGCAGGTAATAGTTCAAATGCAGTTGCCAAACTTGAAGTTTCGGTCAAAAACTTAATAGTCGATGATTAGCTCCACTTGTGAATTCATGACACGGGTTCACACACGCACCTAAACTTTAAGATACAATGAGCAAATCCTGCTGGATGATTATACCCGATGTGCAGAGTCTTCGCTATGACCTTATGCCCATACAAAGTAACGCAGGTGGAGGTTGACCTGGAAGCGAATGAGAAGCGAGGTTCACGCTAACTCACAAGCTCGTTGATTATAGTGTCCACACAGAGCGAAACTGTGAGTGGGGACCCATCGCGGCTCGTGGATAGTGCGTAAACCCCAAGATGTCTTGAGGTTCTACTCATGGACTAAACTTTAAGATTGCTAACTGTGAAGTGCGTCCACATGGCGCTAAACTACAAGCTAATCGAGAGTCAAGTTTTCAACCTAAACTTAAAAGTTTAGGAACAGCGTGTGAAGGTAACTATAAATAATAACTGATTGCAGAATGACAGTTATTATTTTTATCTCTCATGTCCCATCAAGGGGGTCAAGATCTTTACTAGTGGCAGTCCTTCCAGTTTCTTATTCAATTGCTCATTCTTTTAACCTTATCTCTTGACATGATGTCTGTGTAACATAAATTTTAAAAAACAGAAATGCAAAAAATCCAGGCTTTCTCAGATAAAAACATATGATTTAAGGAAGGGAGAGCATACTGCAACTGGAGAAATTTGAAAAGTGAAATGGAATGACCAAGCCCACTCCTAGTGATTGAGCCAATCCCCTCCTGCCCACTCCTGTTCCTTTTCCCTGGAGGGGCGCGGTCACTCTACACCCCAGCCTGACGGTCCACTCTGTGTGTACCTAGCTGTGATCTGGTAAGTGAAGCGCAAAGCCATCGCGCATTCGTGCAACTTGATTATCTGCTCCATTGACTGAAACGTAGAGGCAACGTGACCAGACTTCTTGCAGCTCTTCAACACTTTTTTTTTTTTTTTTTTTTTTTTTTTTTTTAGTGGTAGGCCCTAGTGGTAGTAGTAGTGTGGTAGTGGAAGATTCTACTACTGCAAATTGAACCATCATTTTTCATTTTGTGTTTCGATTTGCCAAAAACCTTGCTACAATTCCACTCCATGTCCAATGTAGGCCTACACCAAGTCATTGATGTGTGCAAGTCGAGAGATAAGCCCTCAGATTTGCATTATCATTTGTTTTCATTTGTGTCTGTTTGTGTGTGTTTACGTCTGGTGAACACACAAGAGAATGGGACCTTCCCAAGGGTATGGACACTTCGTCATGCTTGTTGTCATGGCAACCTTGCTTGGATGAAATGTCTCAGAATTAAAACCCTCAGCCCATTTGTTGTATGCTTAGTGAAGATGGACTTTGATGCTGTGATGTTAGACGCTACATCTAAATTGCATCTTATCCCTTTGATGCTAAATTAAAGAAAAAAATGAATAGGCAGTGTGTAATCAGCTTACGAGGCCTACTTACCCCCCACAGTGTAGCCATTGAGTTCGAAAAGTCTTGGTTTTATGATCACGAAGAACTCATATCTCTGCCGTCGAATATTTTGTGTGGGGGTTCATTGTGTCCAAATGTGAGTCATTCTGACATTGGCATGCATAAGGCATGGTAGCCATGATGGTACTCCATACCTGTGTGTCTGTCTGCCCTCCCCTCCTTGCCTGCCTCCCTCTCTCTCTCTCTGTAAAGCATGCATGACTTGAGCAGCAGAAAATGCAATTTGGTTTCCTCACTGAGTGAGCCCTACATGTGCTCTGCATGCCATCTATCCCAGTCCCGATCAGCGAGCAGCACGAGATTGGATCTCTCTCTTTCTACCTACCTTTCCATACCCAATCTGCTGTGCCCATGGGCTGACATTGCCTAACCTGTGTCATTGTACCGCCTGCCGCCCCCACCCCCATCAGGGGTTCCCCCGCCCGGCCTAGCCTCTCATCCCAGCTTTCGCCGCCATTGTGTTCGATGCAGACACACTATAGTGCCTCTATCTCAACAGTCACAAGTGTAGGAGGTTAATATGTACACGCACATGCGCTGGCAAATTCAAGTTCATAGTTTATATTTCCACATCATTCCCAGAGGAGGGTTGACTCTCACAGAAGATATGAATGAACTCGGCGTATCCATGCATTTTAGCTTAATCAAGTATACAACAATGATTCAGAGCCAATTTGCACAGTAATAATTTGATTTTCTTTTTAAATTAAAATCTAATTTTGTAAGAAGGCAAAAAGAATGTAATAGAATTAACATAGCAAATATTAGTTCTATTCAGCCGCTGATCCTTAATCATGAGGATAAGCTAACTTTGAGGATAAGCTCTATGAGGTGCCAAGTGTTGCATGTTCAATTTTGTTGCAAAATCAGTCATTTCATTGACAAAATGACTGATTTCATAGACTGATTTCATAACAAAATTGACCGTGCAACACTTGGCGCCTCATAGAGTTTATCTTCGAAGTTATCTTATTCTCAAGATTAAAGAGCATTGTCTGAACATAATTTAGGCCTTTCCATCTGAAGAAAATGGGATAATGAGGACTTTAACACATTGTTTGTGAGCAGTTCGCGTTCAGAGCTAGATGACATTCTCAAAGTCTAAATTTCCCCTTGAGTAAAAGGAAACTTTAGAACATCTTATTTTCTAAACTTTATATTTGGGACCATTAATAGTAGCATCCTTCAGCAATTTTGCCAACAGAGGCAAGTTGCCAACAGCTTGGAAATTGAAGAAATGAGTACTAGCATCCCGTTGCTATTTGCAAAAATTGAAGAATGCTATAAACACAAGCAGTGGCTGCTGCCAATCTCACATCTGCCAAACCACAAATCCCACCTAGTAGATGAGCATTCATGTGCGGCAAAGAAAACTGTCAGAGTTATGTTCCATTATATCACCATGGCAACCAGCTGCATCAATGTCCACCGGTATTTCCAGAATAGCTCGAATTGTTCGCATATATCTCTTTGTCTGTCATTCAGCGGGAGGAGATATTTTGCTGAAGGAGTAAACTACCTGCAAGGCGACCACAAATGTCGTTTCTAAAGTGTGACTGCAGAAAAGAACCGGCGATGAGAGAGTAATGAATGGCGGGTTCACAATTGTTGGAAAACCTGTGTGGTTTGTAGGAGAATGGAGAAAAGAGCCTGCCATGTGGGGTCCATACTCTGCGCCCTGCATCGGAAACGCGAGCCTCCAGTCCTGCAGACTGAAGGGTGGCCAGAGCTGAAAAGTAAATTAATTGGAATCTGTTGGAGGAGACACGCAATATTGACACGGGAGGCAGGCCCAGCGACGTGTAATTCATCACTGTCATATCAAACGATATCATGGGGTGATTAAATATGAAGTGGGGAGTATTAGGGGAAGATTTGAAGCTCGGAGAGCTTGTGCATGCACACACACACACACATATGTGTATGTGTGGGTGAGTGTGTGTGTGTGTGTGTGTGCGTGTGCGAGATGTATGTGGTTGGTCTGTGTGTCTGTGAATGTGTGTGTGTGTGTGTGTGTGTGTGTGTGTGCTTCAACTTGCAGTATGTTTCTCTATGGTGATATGGTTTGTTTGTGTGTGTCTTGAGCTTGATATTAAAGAATCTACCACACAAGAGTGATAAGGCGTCGGCGGAGCTGTGCATGTCGCATATGCTAAACTCCTGCATTAACGACGTCATATTTCATATTTCAGATGATCAGTCCTATGCCATATCAACTTGCAAATGATTGGAAAGTGTCTCGCTTTTGCAGTGTGGACTGGCATTAAAGGGCAGTTAGCGTGGGAGCATCAGTAGATGAAAACATTTGTTCACACATGAAGGATATGGGACAGCCTCAAGTCAAAGATAATTTGAGCGAATCAGAAAAATACATCCTCAGTATGATTATGTAACGATGTAGTTACTGGCCACATTTTAATCGTACGAGTTGATTTTTCACATTCTCACTAATCCTTGTAGAGTGGTCTCTGCATTGGATTGTATTACTAGTATTTAGTCATTGTAGCAAAGGAGATTGCCTTTAATGTCTGCATTTTTCATCAAAGCAATCTCCATGCCTGTATCCAATGACATTGCATTTGTATGTTTCCCTGGAGGCAGAAATTAGGCACCCTCGTACTAAGTACAACAAGGATTATCATCTGGGTGTACTAGTGCACAAAATATTTGGAGGGTATAGCGGGAGTGGCAAGATCACCTTGTCAATAGGCTATTTTGTAAGGTTGCTACATACAGTGTGATACTAACTGTGGATTAATTGCCAACCTTGATTTACAGGTAGAGTGTGGCAGCCATCTAAAACACATTCAATGTTGTGCAGCTTCTATCACCAAGGGGGACCCTCTGATGTTGAAATATGCAGCAGGCATTGTCGCTAATGTACTGAGCATCAAAAGGAGGTCAGTACCCCGGGATGTCTGGCTCGTTCTCGTAATGAACGCTGAGTGGGAGAGAGATGCGGGGAGGGAAAACCAGTCTAATTGTGGGCCTGCAACATCCTCAAGGACGAGTCGGAGCGCATTTGACCCCTCCCGGTCACCCGAGATGGACGGAGCGGAATGAATGATAATACCAGTGTGTCCATCACAAGTGGCGGTGTGTGTGCAGGATTCTGAGTGCCGTGCGTCCAGTGAGCACCTTCCAAACATGATGCAGTGTTTGGTACCCTGGGGTACCAAATAGAAACTTGTCATTTTGTTAGATTATTTGACTCCCCCCCCCCCCCCCCATTTTTGTATCCTGGGTAACCAAAACTGGGTGAAAGCAATTTTAGTGCTTTATGCAAGAAGATTGTGAAGCTCTATAGTAATGTTAGAAAAACAAACAAACAAACAAACAAACAAACAAAAAACCTCTATGAATTTCTTTGTAATCATGGATCTTGGGTCTCCCAATGTAAACTGGAAATTAAAGTCTGTTCAATCAAAAATAGAAACATCTAAGTGTCAGTTTCTCGTATTTGATACCGCATTGTTATAGTTCAAAGTGTAATCTTCCTTTGCATTCTTTTCAAAACCCTGCAACTCTGGCAAGCTTTTTTTTTTTTTACCATTATAATCAATGTTATTTTAGGTATAGGTCAGAAATTGCCTACAACTTCTTGCACATATCAAATGAGCTGGCCCAACTTTTTCTTTTTTCTTCCCTTAATGATTACAAAAAAGGTATGATAACCATTATTGTGATTACGTTAAACATAATCAGTGCTGAACTGGTGTTGGGATTGTTATTGCAAAGATTTCAATGTGTCCATCATACGTACCTTACAAACACAAGATGGCGCTGCAGAACACTGCAACCCGGGGTATGACGGTGCCCCCAGGTCACGGCATGCTGCATCATATAATGTGCATAGTGGTTGCATATATAACGGCTTCATGGCCGCTGGATGCAGCGTGGACAGCTTTGCCCGGATCTCATCATGATGCAATGACTCCTATGAACTTGTCAACTGGGAAGGGCAAACTGTCGGTTTGTAAAAGTCGCAATGCATAAAGATGTAGGAATGAATTTGAGGCTGGAGTATCATCATTCCTTGCCTTAATCATTCACATTGTCCATGACCTCTGCAATCTTACCCCATGCTCAAAGACATAGGGCACAGGAAGTGTGTACTAATTGTTTAAAAGGTACCCCAACTCTTGGTTTTTGGGGAGGTTTTTTGTCCTGTGTTAGGAATAATGCACTCAAAAATGTGTTACGTATGATTATCTGTGTGATGTTCAAATAAAGTGAAATGTTTGTCTTTTGTTGAATCTATTGACATAATTGGCAGTTGAAAATATATCAACATGTTTGTTTGTGTGTTTGTTTGTTGTTGTTTTTTTATAATGTCTCTTGGTAGAAGTGCAAAGGAGAAAAAATAATCGACAACTTTCCTAGCTATAATGATGTTCAAAATTTTGAAATGAATTAAGGGCAGACAAATATGACTATCTCTGTCCAAATGAGAAGATTAAGCCGCAATTGGTGTTTTTATCTTGATGAATGGGGGAAATTAAAACAAGATGGCAGACCCCGCCAGCACTGACGGCAATTCAGAGAGGATTGTTATATAGCGGATTTGATGTAAGTCGGATGTTGACTGTGTTTGAGGTTGTGTACTGAGAGCTGAATTCGCCAGACAATGAAAACAATTCAGTTTCATGCAAAGCCTGAGCAATCTGCTGTTAGCCATTCTCCATCATCACGGCTGTATGAAATTCAATTTCTGCATCATGAATAGTCAATGGCACAGAGATAATCCCCCTGATTGTGACATTAGATTAAAGGCTGAACATGGAAATATGAGTGTTTGTTAGATGCACTTGATGCATTTAATATTCAGAGGGGCGCAGTCATACGTGATAGCCTGGTTTCCATGCAACAATGTTGTCCCATTTACCTTAATTAACCACTGTGTGTGAAGTTGTACATGCCCCAAGAGCATGCATTCATTTTCAGACCATACCAGAATGTCGTCTTTGCCAATCATCTGTTGTAACTCAGTCATTTGTTGTGAATGTTTAGAGGTAATGTGAAACGGGAGAAGTCGGTGGGAAAAAAAAAATCATGCCATGCAGTTGTGTGTGTGTCGTTTGAGTGTATGTTTTCTTTGTGTATATTAGTCCTATGTCAGAGCAAAGTAATTAAAGTCCTTCTTTTTTTTTCCAGGGATAAAAAGGGAAGTGAGAGTATAATATCACCCTGTGTTTCACTGTTGCGTGACATTGAAATCCACGAAGTGCATCATCAACCCATGTGATATGTTGTACCAGTACCTACCAGGTATATGTTTGGAGAACATTGACCTTGAATTATGAAGGCTGATGCAAAGTATTATTAGAAATGTTGTGCTGCAAACTTTCACTTCACACCCCCCCCCCCCCCATATAATTCTGGCATCAGTGTGCGCTACACAGCTTGGTTGGTCACGGGTACTACCGCTCATGAGTGTCCATGCCAGAATCATACACACTGCATGCCGTTCATGATGTCAAACGTGGTAAATTACTTTATATTGCGTGTGCATTCCCACATGTCTTGGCAGTATTCCAGCGAGAGACAAGAGGATGCCGATTAACACGGTGTTCCAATGCCTGTGCGTCCTGTTGTTGGAAGAACAGAGCGAAGAGGGTGGGGATGGGGGGAGGGGACAACGCATCACGTCCCCTACACACATCACATGCAGTGCTGCAGCAGGCCTAAGTGGAGCGCTGCACGCCCGGCCGGCTGCAGCGGAGTGGATGAAAACACGAGGGGTAGAATTTCTGGCTTCTTCGGGACCAACTAGCAGTCCCCCCTGTATCAGGAGCCCCTATCTGTGTTTGTACCCGTAGAGCACCTGAACAAACAGATTGATAGCTGATGGCATTAACAAGCAGTGATATGTCTGATGCCTATTTAGCACTTGACAACTGTCAGATCGTGAGATGTGAACCCCTTGTCTCCCCTCAGTGTGGGGAAGGCAGAGAGAGGTACATGGCTAGGGGCCAGGAACTGAGATTGCCAATTAAAAAAATGTATATATAATGAAAGAAAAAATGATTTTGATTTGAACAAATCTCATGCTTCCAAACCTTTGTTTTACAAAGAGCAGGAAAAAAACCCCACAACAACTATACAAGTAGTTGAGAATCTTTCTATATGAAGCAGCATAGGATTTGATGGGAAAATTGATTAGTAAGACTCACCATCTGATGCGACTGATCGTTTGCCAAGACAGACGTAAACAAACAGTTTATCTGAAGAACATTTACACATGTTGCTTTTGGCAGAGAATATTTTGTGCAGTATGAAGATTTTGTCTGCAAGCTTATTTTGTTTTGTACCATTGTCATAGTCGGTTGATGAATGAGATCAACGTCATCAAGCTATTTTTATCAACATGTCACTTTCAAATCCATGTATGATTTATTTGTCTTATGATTATTTATAGGAGTGTATTTTGTTTGTATGTGTGTGTATGTATGTTTTGGCTGTGCCTATTATTAAACCACGTATAGGATGGCTGGATTTTGTCTTAGTTGAGGTGAAGGGGTAATTTGTAATGTTAAGGTGGGGGGGGGGGAGGATAAAATGGCATTAGCTATTTTCATGCTACAATGAATTGTGCCCTTCTGCCACTGGCTTTTGCAGCAGACTTCTAGGAAGAACTGCAGAGGTATTATGTAGGCCCGTTCACACACAAGGGAAAAAGTGCGATTTAAAAATCGATATTCTTATCGCGATCAAAATTTCGAAATTTTTTCCAGTGTGGACAGAAAAATCTCACTAATTACCGCGATCCTTATCGCGATCCAACTCGCACTATTAGTGCGATTTTTCAGAATAATCGTGATTATTTTGCCAAGCGTCGTGTGTGTGAGCGCGATCGAGATTCGGAAATCGGTATTTTTAGTCCCATCGTTCGTAGCGCGTGCGAAACTCTATTGGGACTGCGGGGTCAGTCTTCGGTCATGCAAGATTCGCGCATGCGCAGTTTGGCCACTGATCGTTCTTTCCTTGCTGCGAAGTGCGATTTTTCCCTGTGTATGAACGGTCAAAAAAAAGAATCGAAATTTGGATCGCGATTGAAATTTCGATTTTCGTTGTTTGTGAACGGGCCTATGGTCACTGAGCACATTATCAGTGAAGGAACCACTCATCCCTTATGCACATAATATAGAATCACTGCAAGTTGCATTTACAGAATTTAACCAGTTGCATGCATGCGCATATTATCTCCGTGCCAGCAGTTTAAATACACTAGATATGCTTATATTCTGAGCATCTTATACTCTCAGGCCCTTTCCTTCAAGTTCCAGCCTCCATCAACATGTGTAACTTCAAATTGAAATGATAATTTTTAGATAGACTGACTGTTATTTGTTTTTAAAGCATGTTTTGATCTTACAGTCTTTAAAGTTGTTTCTGAAAATTTCCTTTCTCAAAAATATGATCAATGTGTAATGAGCATTGTATTTTGCAAATGTTACATTATGTTTCCTTTAACTTCTGTCAATATGCATGTATACCTATTTTCTATGCAGAAATACCACAATGCACACACACACAGTTGCAAAATGTATGGGCGAGAGCTTTTATGTCTTCTACCATCAGATATCTGCCCTATTAAAGCATCTATGCCAAGATATGATTAAGCAAAGGTTATGTGTTTATGCTCAATTTGCATCTAAAGACAGAATTATGGTTTTGAAACGATGATCCAAAATGCTGATCCAAAATGTAGTTCTTTGGGGTACTGTTTATGTTCATTTTGTTTTTTCTTTTTGAGCTTGAGAAAGAGCCAATTTCCTGGACATGCAGTGCACATTGCTGAAAAACTACACGTATATACCCTCATCATAGCGAGCTCTCCAGCTTATGTGGTTTTGCATTTATGCTTCCCCCATTTGACGCCTTTAGAGAGTTGCTGATTGTAAGAGAATTTCGCATTTATGCTTTCCCAGTAAATGAGATTACAGAGAATTGCAGATTGTAAAAATACCTTTTTGTGCATTTTGATTTGGCGCTTTAAAATTATGTTTCTATCAAAGTGAGTTGGGATGCAATCATGTTTTGAACTAATCATGTCTCAAAATGCTGATTATGCATGGCCCCCCAAAAGTAAGGCATAAATGCATCCAAAGAGAGAGAGAGAGAGGGGGGGGGTGGGGGGGGGGGAAGAGAAAGAAACAGGATAAGTTGTGATTAGGGGTTAATTGTTGTGAGGCTCCTCAAATTCTCAGTTGGCAATCTGCTGGATGGGTGGGTGGGGGGGGGGGGGGGGAGGAGCATTTTTATGTGGGGTATCTGTCATTGCCTTGGGATAATATCCAAAGGTATAATTGTACAGGCAATCAAGGTCTATGGGGGTAACTTTTGGGGAGGTAGTTTGCTACATATGACTAAGCTGATGAGATCATCCATTTGAATAAATAGCATTCCTCTCTTCCACATAAATGAATATTGAAAAAAAAAAATCACTACAGAATCTGTTACTTCATGCATACTTATTATACCCCGATATTCAATAACTGCGGATGTAACTTTTTGTGTATGTGTGTACAATGGACTCCCATTATAATGAAGTCCTCGGGACTGGCAGTTTTCTTTTGTTATATCGAAATCTAATTATAACTGAAAAAATAAACAGTAAAAAACATAGAGCGCATGACGTTGCAGCCTGAATTTTTACTTCATTGTAACCGGAATTTCATTATAACCATGTTCATTGTAACGGGAGTGCACTGTATTTTTACTCGTTGATTGATTTACAAGGTATGTTGATACACTTTTGGCAGCATGATTTGTTGTTATTTGAAGACAGGCACCATGTGGTTTAGTTCAAGATGTCAGAGCGCCTGATGCCCAGAAGCATGCTGCAATATTGTAGAAACAAATTGTTTGTGGTTTGCCTCGTGACAGCTATGATGCTACTGTGATGAAAATTTGGTTGACCTGAAAGAAAAAGCTTCAAGAAATTGATATCCGAGGAGTCCATATTTGTGGCTTTGGTTGGTCTGCCTATGAAGTATTTGAAATATAACTTCATCCTGCGTACTTTCTACTATGGTGTAATATTGAAACACTTTATTGGTCTCGTAGGTTTTATCTTCTTTTTTTTTTTCCATTTGGTTTCAAAGGAAGTCCCTTGTCTTGAGTTGGAAACCACAATTCAGGCACAATTCCATTGTGAAGCAATTCTTACTGGTAAAGCATTTCGTTTTGGGGTTGGTCAGTTTTGGGAAACAGGGGAAATAGTGTGGGGCATGGCTTATTGTAACCTGTGTACCCAACTTGGCAACAAGATTGTTAGGGAAAATTTCTCACACAAACATGTCTTGCTGGGTAGTATTGCATCATTTCATGTAGTAATGATATGAGAAGTTAAGAAATTACTGGGTACATCATAAGGTGAAGAGAAATAAAACAACAGTTAGTGGAAATGAAAAAGTACTAGAAAAGAATTAAGGACTGTAAATATATGTATTTTTTTTTTTTATAAGCCAGTTGTGATCTGCAGTTTTGGACTGGGGCAAAGAAAGAAAATATGTTCTGGTTACTCCAGATCAGTATTTTCAATTATGGAAACATTTTCATGGAGCTTAAATGAATAATTGCACACCAGGGCTCTCTGCTTCATTGAAAATTGTGTACACCAGAGTGAACTTTTGCAAGAGCAGGATGCTTTTGAAGCCCTCGTCAAGAGGCTGTCAGTGAAATCTGACAAACTGAGAATGACAGAAAAGGGTTAGTAAAGTGTAATTCTAGAGTCTGATGACCATCTAGAACCAGGTATGGCCGTGAGAAGCAACTGCCAGCAGACACCACAACATATGATGGCCACCGATATCCTTGAACTAGGGCCAATTTAGCTCCATTTCTATGGCCGAGTATTTTGTTTGACTGATTGCCATGATCTGTACAGGGTGTAGAAAAAAAAAGTGAAGTAGTATGGAAGCTGACATATGGTTCAGTGTTGAATAACCGAGCGCAAAGCAGCTTTATGGTCTATGTGAGCCCACGCCCCATTCTTGGTAGTGTGACGAGACTCCGTTTTTCCTTCTTTATTTTCCCCCTCAACTGGCATTAATAGCAGCACTTTACATACTTCTCTTGATTGGTGGCGATCTTGTGTTTGTAGCAAGCATTTATTTTTTTTTTATCAATTCTTTTTAGAATAAATTGTGTTATTAGTAATAGTCTTATCCCTGCCATGCAAGGGGGTGTGGTGCGGCAGTGCTGTGTTTTTGTACCATCATTGTTTATGTGCAGCACATCCTTTTTTTTCTGAGGTTCTGAATATATTTTATCATTGAGTAATCATTTTCTGTCTCTAAGAGGATGCAGCTTTTAAAAAGAATCCATTCAATGCGATGAATTTTGCAAATAGTACGGTCATGAAATCAGAAGGAATGAAATGGCGTCCAGCGTTCATTGACTTTTAAAGTTTTTAGATGAGAAGTTCAAGCGTGGGAACCAGTGAACAGGAAACCTGACCTCATCCCTTTAAAATTGTAATACCCCAATAGCTTGTGATTGCAGTCGGTTTCCTTCTATTTTGGCAAGTCATTTCCATCTATTCTCCACTGTTGTCTCTGTGTGTTTACTCATCAATGATAGATTGATATTAATGTACCACTCAAAAGAAGACATGCTATATGGAAGAAACATGAAGGTTTAATTTGCGGTGTTAGTAGTGTTGATACATCAGAGTTCAATGTCCATTAGTAGTACTAATATATTCATACACATATATTGTGCGATTAAGCAGAAATCAAAATATTTCTTCAGTTACAGAAAAGATTAATGATGTTTTATTTTATTTTGGTTTGTTTTGTTGTTGTTGTTTTTTTGGGGGGTTGTGGAGTTTTTGTAGGGGGAGGGTTGAAAAGTTGAAGAGAGTCTATCGCATCCTCTTGTGTTGGAGTAGTCTTCCATTGCTGGTGCGTCTGGTTGTCTGTGGCGTGTAGAATAGAGCACTGAGACGTGTCTGCTCTTGGGGTCACTGAACAAATTGTGACCCATTAGGATATATACACAGTTCCTCGTTCCGATCTACCCTCGGGTTGTCGCTGCTCGACTCCTCTCACTTAACCGTGGACAGAATCAATTTCGCAAAGTGAGCAATAACCTGTCAATCTCCTCTTCTCTCTTTCTTATATTCCTCTCAATCTCTTTCTCTCTCTATCTCTTTTGGCCTATGCTCTTCACATAGTTGAAAGCAAGTCTGTTGAAAGAACTGTCTCTGTACATGGCAACATCACATTAGAAGTAGCAGAAAAATTAGTCTGAGGATTAACTATGATTTTGATAATTTTGATAATGATGACGACGAGGATCCATAGCATTTGTATAGTGCCTGTTTTAGAAACATTCAAAGGTGATGATGATGAGGAGGAGGATAATTACAAAGTAGATGATAAGATTATTATTCCCTATAATGATTATGATAATGATATAATAACATTTATGATAGTGATAATGAGAAAACTATTAATTAGATAATGCCAGAAAGAATAATAGTGACATGGCTTTAGAAGCAGTGATAGCAGGCACAATGAAAAATGAAAGGAATTTTGAGTTTTACATTTGATACCTGGTTGAAAGTGGACGAGTAATAAGCTGTAATGAAGTTACTGTATGAGCTGAAATTTTCGCGGTGGTTTTATTTTCGCAAATTTCGCGAATCGCCTTTGAACCGCGAAAATAACAACGTGCGAATAGATACGTACAGTTAGACCTCGCAACCGCGAAATTAACAACACGTGAAAATGTCCTCCTAGTAGCAATTCGTGAAAATATCTGTACGCGAAAATTTCAGCTCGTACAGTACATGTTCTTCAGATCGTCAAGGACATTAACACTTTCCCAAAATACGTATGATATGAAACGGTAGGAGACATTTCTTCCGCAGACTTGCACAGGCACTGAAACTTTGATCATGCTATCCACTTCTCTTGCTGAGGAAGCCCTCAAAATGAGAATGAAAGCTCCTTCGTTTCGATTTTGCTTTTTGAAGTAGTACTTAAGGATATTAGCTGTGTATCCCCAGGGAAATGTAAAAGGTAAGCAGGTAACTTTAACAGAAAAGAAGATATGGAATTGAATGTGATGCTTGTAGAAATGAATTCATGTTTCCATTAGTATCACATTGTTGAGAGTTTTCCTGAAATATCACTGACTCTCAGTGCATTACCCTCTTCCAAACAACAGCACGCTGCCCGTGCCTCACCAGTTGCCTGATTTCGAACCCATGGGCCCGGGAGTTTCTGAAAGCTTGATTTATTTTTAGTGCCCAAATTAGAACCTAATTTCAATGAAACATTCATCCTAATCAGTTTAGTGAGGATGCTGGTGTGGTATATGCAAGACCGAAAATAAGGGGGGGGGGGGGAAGAGGGGGAAAATGTGACGGACACGAGAGAGGGGTAGAACCGGGTGAAAAGGGTGAATTCTGGATGGAGGAGTGAAACGTTCACTGATGCCTGTAACCTTCCAGTATGGTGGTGCCTTCTCCTCCCTCCTACACGCCATTTAGCGCCGATGTGTATCCAGGGGCTCACAGCCCTCCTCAGACAAGGCAATATAGTGTGTAGGAATGTGGGTAGACAGGCAAGCAGTGCACACATATAGCACATTTCGTCATGCATAGGCTAATGTACTGAGTGAAGCACCTACCTATAGGCTTTATTGACAGACCTCTTCTTTATACAGTTAGCGAAAAAAGAGTTTGTACAGCACATCGAAAAGAGCAAATCAGCCGACTAATTTCTGTGCATAAAGCGGACTGGTGACCTCAGAGTCTGACTTTGCCATTTCAGTCGGCACAATGTGTTAATCTCGTGCTTGGCTTCAAAGGTGTTGAGAAGACACAGGGCCTCGATAAATGGATGGGGATGTAGACAAAGAAAATTTTATTGAGAGCTTCTGATGATAGTGCTTAGATGGTAGAGGGAATGACATCGATGTCATAGAAAGTTGGCCGGGGGGGGGGGGGGGGTAGCGCTAGCACCAACTAGCCTACGAGCGGTATCATCCGATGTATGAAAGACCACTACCTCTATAATGTTGGTCTCACATAAAAAAAAGAAATAGGTGCCTGGAATGCAGAGACTACTCTCTCCATGTGTACATCACCGCACCTGCTCGAGCGCATAGCCAAGAGCACTATGTAGTGAATTCGTCTGCTGTTTGAGCATGCTTATTTTAAGCGAGGCACGTGGGGGCCTATGTATGCATTTTAAATGAAGCAGATTTCTTGACGTGGAAAAACTGGCTCTCATTTGGAAATTCACGGCCAAAAGCTAAGGGGGAAGGGTAGTAGAACTGGAAGGACTCACACGAAAAACTTGCGTTCTGTTGCTTGATGGCCCCAAATTGAAGGACGTGAAAGGGGATTCTGACTCAATCCCAACATTTACATAATGCATCAATTTTGACAGGCAGTAAGCGTGTTTGTTTTTGAATGTGTAGAGGGGTAGGGAATTAGGGTAGCAGACATAGAGAGACAGAAAGGGATGTGGGGGGGGGGGCTGGAGAAAGGTAACGATTCCTGGTAGGTCCTGCTCTGCTTATTCAGTAATGGTGTGTTTGTTGGCAATAAAGGAACTTTGAAAAAACAACAAAAAAACAACTGCAAATAGAAAAGAAACAAAAGAATTGAAACTGGTAGTGGGTATGGCAGAGAATATTTTGTGAGCTGTTTATAAGAAAGGCTGATTTGAATATAGATTGCCTGAAATTAAAAAGGGACTGTACAGTACTGGTTGAGGTGGAGATTCATGTTTTGAACATTCCTAAGTGAGATGATGAGAAACCTCTTATGAAATATGAAACAGCATGTAATTTTAAGAAGGACTCAATGTCTATTTGATGAAAATTATTAGGATCTCTTTGTTTCACCTTGTTTTTGGATATCTCAGCCATTTCAAAACTGATTTTCATCAAATAAACTGTTGATACCCCTTAGAATTGCATGCGCTTTGACATCTCATAGAGTGGTTTCTGAATATCTCGCAAAACATTAAAAGCTAAATCCTCACCTCAACCAGAACTGTACAAACCCTTTGACATCCTCATTAAAGTCTGTGAATTTGATACTGACTTGTATGAATGAAGAATGCTGATTATGAGTGAAGGAAATAATATTGTAACAACAGTAGGATTCTTAGAGAGATTTTGTTATTTATTTATTGTGTTATTTTATTTATTTATTTTTTTTTTTTTGCTGTTACTCCCCATGAATTAGATTTTATGCTATAGGCCTAGGCCTATCTATACTACTTTAAATGCCAAGTGAAACAGAAGGAATTAACGTGGGATTTGAACCTGCCTCACCTACTGCATACCGTGCAGCAGCACTACCACTGAGCTTAAGCCAGTTCATAGCAGAGGCATGATTATGTTTGAGCAAACACCAGGCTTCACCTCACTTTCATTCTGTCTTGGACTTATTCATACTTCAGTATGAATCCTAGTGTATTTTTTTTTTTCAATTGGTATTGAGCATACAATTTCAATTTCAATTTCAATCATAGTTTATTTCCAATCATCGAAAATCAAAAAAAAAAAACATAGTACAAAGTATACATGTGATGAAATATTGTTCAAACGTTTGCAAAACATTCATGTAATATATATACGAGACAAATTATAGAACAACATACGATCTTATCAATGGAGAGTACCAGCAGAAAAGAAAACCTCAGTATTAAAGGGAAGATAAACCCCAAGAGCAATGTGGATTGAGTGAAAGCAGCAACATTAGTAGAACACATCAGTGAAAGTTTGAGGAAAATCGGACAATCGATGCAAAAGTTATGAATTTTTAAAGTTTTGGTGTTGGAACCGCTGGATGAGGAGACTACTACAGGATATGACGTATGAGTGGACAACAATACCAAGAAAATATAAAGGAAATTCAACAAAAATTCACTTTTCTAGAATCATGAAAGAGCAATGGACCAACCTCTTTCAGAAAGCAGGGGGAATAATTGCTACCCTTAACATATGTCAATATCAAGTTGATGGAATTTGTTATTTTCATGAAAAATGGATTTTTGTAGAATTTTCTTTATATTTTCTTGGTATTGTTGTCCACTCATATGTCATAACCTCTAGTAGTCTCCTCATCCAGCGGTTCCAACTCCAAAACTTTAAAAATTCATAACTTTTGCATCGATTGTCCGATTTTCTTCAAACTTTCACTGATGTGTTCTACTAATGTTGCTGCTTTCACTCAATCCACATTGCTCTTGGGGTTTATCTTCCCTTTAAATTACACTGTCTCCGTAAAACAGATTCCTTTCATTCTTATCAATAACTCCCCTTACTTCTTAGTATCTTGACTTTGTCCTTGAAATCTGAAGCAAAGAAGCAGTAATCGGATTCTGCTTTTGAATTATGATTATTGATTGCAGAATTTACTGTCAGCAAGATTCTTCTTAACAGAGATAATTGCAGTGGCAAGTTCTAATGAATGGAGCTTGCATATCGTATGAATGTGGGTCAAAAATTAACAATCCCAATTGGTAATATTGTCTGAAACAGTTTTCGACTCTCTGTCTCTCGAGAATTTTTGACATTGTAATAGAAACGGTCTTGTTTTGTTTGTTTGTCTGTTTCATATACATCGGCGCCCCAGCTCTCTGATTCCATCCATGTTCATTTTTGGGTTTCTCATTCCCAACCAGCATCTGAAGCAGCAGCAGCAATTTATGTGCAGATACCTCAGCTTGCCTGGGAGTTGTTGCTGTTGTTGTTTTTGTTTTTTTCAAAACCATGTTCTCCCTGTGTACAACAGAAATGTAAAGCATATGGAAACTGTGCACATCACTTGCCAGCCCAGCCATCCATGATCAAGAACATTGCAAGACTGGATGGCTGTCATGTGGACTCTTTGTTTTTTGTTTTTTTTTGTTGTTGAAAAAGCAGGGATAGAGATTCTTCTTCTCTTATTCTACTTCTCATAATGATGTTCTTTCTGTCTGTCATTCTGTCTATATGTTGGTCTGTCTTTATGTTGGTCTGTCTTTATGTTGTTGTTGTTTTTTTTCTCATGGAAGTCCTCTCCTTTCATTCAGCAAAGATTTCTTTGCAAGTAAATGGGAAACTTTCTAGGGGGACATGATGTCATTACATTACCTGATTTACAACTGCGATGGAGACCAATGTTGTTTTGTGAAGATATACACGTCTAAGTGTAAAATTCTTTAAGTTCCTCTTTTGTTTTGGTCTAATTCAATTGAAATGTTCACCGTTCTCTTCCTTTGTTTTTGACTTGTCAGCTTTACAGTTCAACATTGAACATGGATTGGATATATTCCACTCAAGAACTGACAATTGACTGATAAACGTTTAGATGGTTTTAACTCTTGTGGTTGCCGGATTTTGCTAAAGCTGTCACAGATCTGTTGCACCCGTTTCACTTCGTTCATTCAGTGAAAATCTCTCCTCGGGGGATACTGTCTCCCTTGACTTGTTTCATTACAGAATCCTCCTCTAAAACCTTCCCCCCCCCCCCCCCCCCATCCCATACCCCCCTCCCTACCTTCCGGGCATTCACTTCCCTTTCAAGATGCAATGTCCTTTTGTTTCACCCGCGGGGTAGGAGAAAATGACAAAACACTGAGATACATTTATTATCTGGTTGTGGGAGAGTGTGCTTTTTCGGTGGGGAGGATGTTGCGATTAGCAATGTCTGCAGATCTTGTAGCTGGCTACATCATCAAACGCTGTTGCTTCCTCCGTACAAGCTCCATCTAGCTGCCGTTGAGTCGTGATTGAAATTTTCAGTGGGAGTAGGGGGCACAGAAATACAAGATAGGCATCTTCTTTCTTCTTCTTCTTCTTCTTCTTCTTCTCTATCTTTCACTTTATCCTCTGTGCTTTCCATCGTGCCAGCCCGATTTCACTCAGGGAATGAATTCATAATGTCCATCTGACGGAGGCATGTCGGCGGTCAGAGGTTTGTCATGTCCATTCCTCTGCCGGGCGTCTATCCATCTAGTCAAGCGAGATGCGCCTCCATGCTTCATGCTTCATGCTTCATGTTTGAGTCATTCCCAGAAAAAGAGAAGAGGAAGTCGGGCGAGGAATCTGCCCCCCTGCCACCAGTCCCGTCAAAATTGGAAGAGGTTTTATTGGTTTAGTTTGCTGCAGTGCTTATTGTGGAAGACTCTAGCTTTCAAAAAGATATATATAGTTTCATTGGAAAATTATCAATTTAGTTTGTTTTTTCAAATGTGAAAAAGTGTTATATTAGGTATTGAAATACATGTACATTATTTACTTTGCCCCCTATTACTATTTTGCTGTGCCCATTGGATAAGCCTGAAAATTAAGTATCCATACAGTAGTATTTACAGGTGTATTTACAATACCTTTTTATTTTAGAGGGTTGGTTTATACACAGCAACAGCAACAATTGTATCACTAAAAAACCACGGGAAGTCATCCTTTGGGTACAAGTGTAGTTCATAGTGTTCCTGAGCTCTGCAGGTGGTATATATCATATATCTTCCTTTTTATAGTGGAAAATGGCAAGCTACTTCCCAGTCCCAGTCAAGCTCTTGACTACTGGAAGGTCTACTCTCTTACACTCTCTTTTTATACTCTCTTACCATGAGACTTTTGATGTACAGTACCAACATGGTATTATGATATTTCAAACCCAGTTCATTCCACAGCTAGTGCCATGAGTTCAAAAGTCTGACAGATTGATGTGGCATAGTACAAATGCTTTTATCATTAACTTTTTCCTTTTGGTTTACTTTATCATCGTTGATATTATTAATTTTGATATGATGATGATGATTGATATTATAATTTGCATCATTTGTCATGATCTTCATCATCAGCTATCTTGAAAAGAATTTACCATTGGTTGTAACTTGCACATATCCATTGAATGAAAGCATATACATTCATTGAGGATCAAAAGAGCAATGCAAGAGATTGTCACAATACATTATTCTTTGCAAAGATAGTGGTCTCTTCCTCATGCAAAAAAAAAAAAAAAAAAAAAAAATGCAGGGTGATGAATAAGTTCCCGGCACAAAATACAAATATAACTTTTACATGAAATCAGATATGGTGTTGTCAGGAGAATGAATGTGTGAGTCTCTTTGTGAAGTCTCCAAAGTACAGCCCGTGTTTCGTAGACTCTGTGATTCCCTTTTCCCACCCTGCAACCGAAAACATCGCATGGGATCTTGTAGCTTTAAGCTTGAATGTCCATCTGAAATTGAACCTGCGCCTACTGTAAACACATTAGAGCAGAGCAACTTTTTTTCCCTTCTTCTCTTTTTTTCTTTCTTCCTTTTTTTTCCGCGATCAGGAGGTTAACAAACGAGAAGGCATCAAACGACTACCCGTGTTTCGTGTTCGTGTCTGCATTGTGATTCAGGGGGATTGACTTTAAATCTGAGTAGGAGAGGCTGGCCTCGAACAAGAGATTTAGCCCAGAAGGGAACAAGAGGACCAAACATGAACTTCAACCGGTCCCCCCTTCCCTCCGGTTCTTCCCCTCCCCATTTTCCTGGTAGACAGACACAAAAATCTGACCCAGGCTGGATTAGGATAGGGGCCAAATGTAGGGTATGTAAATATCTTTAGAGTGCGTCAGTCAGTCCAGAGAGTTTGAAAGAAAAAAT